>NC_089785.1:24180206-24195206 GCF_040412425.1 Macrobrachium rosenbergii | reverse complement strand
TATTTTTCCTGGGTTCTCCATCTTGAATTTTTTTTCCTGGGTTCTCCATCTTGAATTTTTTTTCCTGGGTTCTCCATCTTGAATTTTTTTCTTTACAAGCTTTAATGGCGGAACAAAATCTAAAATGGCTACCTTCCATACATGAACTTTGACCTTTCTTCCTCCCCCCAAAAATCATTGGCGAAAGTTGGGACACCGAAAACATTCACAGTGAAGAACAGAAAGTTTCAAAAAAACCATAATCTAAAACCTTTGAACATTGGTTACTCTGCCTTGCTTAGAATTAAAGGACTTTCACATTCAACGTAAAATATCTGGCGAAGAAGAGTATTGTCGGTTTTATTGTCTTCATATATATATAAACCAGGATTCTGGGTCTTAAACCACCACAGTTTTATAATCAGAAGGCAACGATGAAGTGTCCAAAAAAAACCAAGAAAAAAACTGGAGTTTATCTTTCGATCTTTCAGAGTTACCTAGTTCTTTGAATTCACAAAATTTTCCATTTTTTCCACAGATCACTTTCAAGTTTTTCAATGCATTATTCACAACACTGAACTGGAAGTTTGTAAGTTTTAATTCCTTTCACCCTCTCTCTCTCCCTTTCTGGGTTTTAAGAGAGAAAGAGAGAGAGAGAGAATAAAAAATATATGCCTGTTTTAGCCTCCTTCAACATAACATCTGAATATGACTTCACATAGACGGTTCAAAGGACTCCAGAGTAAAGTCTACAAAGTCTATAAGAATTCCCCCAGACACACACACACACTTTCTCTCTCCAAACTGCTCAAGGATATATATCTCCACAAATTTTAAGGCCAGTCTGAAGAAGATATACAAGATATTGAATATTCAAACCCTAAAAAAGTACAATGTCTTACAGCCACTTGTTCCCACTGAAATCAGCCGACAGCACGCGCGCCAGGGAGTACCAACATGGCGTCACGACCAGCACACACAAACGCATACACACACACACTCACACAAAACGGGAAGAAAATGCTAAAGAGTTCGTATATATCAGTTGTGTACGTCTGTGCCTCCCCCTAAGCTGGTGGCGTACACAACCCCCCTTACAACTCCTTAGGAACACAACCTCGGGTTTGTTGTTATTGTTTTTTTAAAGCGAGTGAAACAACAATCATCCAAAAGAGAAAACGAAAACAAAAAAACCTCTCGTTATTACAAAATAGATGGCGAATGCCACCGACTGTGTCTTTTACCGTTAGGAAAATGTACATTTAAGCGTATATGATGCCATCGTGAGACAGGTAGGAGGAGAGAGAGAGTGAGAGAGAGAGAGAGAGAGAAAGAGAGACAGACAGAAAGGTGATAAATACCTTACTTCACACAACAGAAGTGGAAATTTGTCAACACACATACTGACACACATATATATATATAAACTTGACGTGAACGGGACATTCCCTCTTCCCCTCCCCTTCGTCAGGATTAAACCACGGAGCCTCTGATGTAGGCGTCGTGTTTCCTTTTCGTATTGTACGTCAGGAGTTCCGTGTCGAGGTACTCCCGGTGCACCGTCGTCGTGGTCTGCGTCAGGCCCTTGTTCAGCTCCGCCCCCTGGCGAACTGGGTTGTACCTGAGGGAGGGAGGTGGGAGGAATAAGTGTCAGTAGGTGAAAGTCACTTGACTGTGGTGTTATACAGTAGGTTCTAATTGTAAATGTGCTTTAAATCTAAGTATGCTTCAGAAATTACATTTTTTGCACAGTAATGTGGAACAAGTGTTTACTAGATTGAGCAGATGTATTTGTAATTGCTAAAGATGTTGAAAGTTACAGTTTTGCATAGCAGTATGGAATAAATATTCACTAGACTGTGCAGATATAAATGTAATTGCACAGCACTGTGGAACAAATATTCACTAGACTGTGCAGATATAAATGTAATTCCACAGCAATATGGAACAAATATTCACTAGACTGTGCAGATATAAATGTAATTTTACAGCAATATGGAACAAATATTCACTAGACTGTGCAGATATAAATGTAATTCCACAGCAATATGGAACAAATATTCACTAGACTGTGCAGATATAAATGTAATTCTACAGCAATATGGAACAAATATTCACTAGACTGTGCAGATATAAATGTAATTCCACAGCAATATGGAACAAATATTCACTAGACTGTGCAGAGATAAATGTAATTGCACAGCAATATGGAACAAATATTCACTAGACTGTGCAGATATAAATGTAATTCTACAGCAATATGGAACAAATATTCACTAGACTGAGCAGATATAAATGTACTTGCACAGCAATATGGAACAAATATTCACTAGACAGTGCAGATATAAATGTAATTCTACAGCAATATGGAACAAATATTCACTAGACTGAGCAGATATAAATGTACTTGCACAGCAATATGGAACAAATATTCACTAGACAGTGCAGATATAAATGTAATTCTACAGCAATATGGAACAAATATTCACTAGACTGAGCAGATATAAATGTACTTGCACAGCAATATGGAACAAATATTCACTAGACAGTGCAGATATAAATGTAATTCTACAGCAATATGGAACAAATATTCACTAGACTGTGCAGAGATAAATGTAATTCTACAGCAATATGGAACAAATATTCACTAGACTGAGCAGATATAAATGTACTTGCACAGCAATATGGAACAAATATTCACTAGACAGTGCAGATATAAATGTAATTCTACAGCAATATGGAACAAATATTCACTAGACTGAGCAGATATAAATGTACTTGCACAGCAATATGGAACAAATATTCACTAGACAGTGCAGATATAAATGTAATTCTACAGCAATATGGAACAAATATTCACTAGACTGTGCAGAGATAAATGTAATTGCACAGCAATATGGAACAAATATTCACTAGACTGTGCAGATATAAATGTAATTCTACAGCAATATGGAACAAATATTCACTAGACTGAGCAGATATAAATGTACTTGCACAGCAATATGGAACAAATATTCACTAGACAGTGCAGAGATAAATCTAATTGCACAGCAATATGGAACAAATATTCACTAGACAGTGCAGATATAAATGTAATTCTACAGCAATATGGAACAAATATTCACTAGACAGTGCAGATATAAATGTAATTCTACAGCAATATGGAACAAATATTCACTAGACAGTGCAGATATAAATGTAATTCTACAGCAATATGGAACAAATATTCACTAGACAGTGCAGATATAAATGTAATTCTACAGCAATATGGGACAAATATTCACTAGACTGTGCAATATAAATCTAATTGCACAGCAATATGGAACAAACATTCACTAGACTGTGCAGATACAAATCTGAACGAAAACAGGCCTGACAAATTACAGTTCTGCACAAAAATAAGGAACAAATTCGATACTGCTTCGATTTAAAGTGTGAATTAAGTACGAATCCCATTCCTGCTCAATGAGACAAGTCATTCAGCACAAAAAAGCTGTCGAAATTCGCATCAGTCATTTGGCCAACATGCCCGCAAGGGTCCCAAGATTTACAAGCTCCCAGGTGTAACTCCCAAATGGATCACCTTTCAACAGTTAGCCTTTTTTTAACATCAAGGCAGACAAACTAACATCGAGGTTAACATTGAGCAACATTCAGGAAAGATACTGGCTGGAAGTAATGACGTCAGATACACTGAGAGAGAGAGAGAGAGAGAGAGAGAGAGAGAGAGAGAGAGAGAGAGAGAGAGAGAGAGAGAGAATCCAAACATTGAAAAGCTTGAACCATTGAGATTTCACAATATTGCTCCTAGTTTTACCTTACTTAACATAGCAAAAACACTGACACACAGAGAGAGAGAGAGAGAGAGAGAGAGAGAGAGAGAGAGAGAGAGAGAGAGAGAGAGAGAGAGAGAGAGAATCCAAACATTGAAAGCTTACGAACCATTGAGATTTCACAATATTAATCCTAGTTCTACCTTGCTGAGCATAGTATCAACACTGAGAGAGAGAGAGAGAGAGAGAGAGAGAGAGAGAGAGAGAGAGAGAGAGAGAGAGAGAGAGAGAGAGAGAGAGAGATTAGATTCCATTCCTTATTCCACGATGCTTGTGCAGACTTACGAGCAAGCAAACAAGCGAGATTTTTATTTGTTCAAACTGTGACATCCAGAAGACTTTGACAAACAAGAAATTTTTCAAAATCGAGAGAATCAATTGTCTACGAACCTCACTGTGTTCCTGCGTTGTTGAGGGGGGGTGGGGGTTGGGGGAAGGTGCCCGGAAAGTGAGCAAGCAAGAGAGAGAGAGAGAGGAAGACGTTATGTTTGGGAAAAATGAAAGCAAAATAAAAGCACAGAGTAGATTGTATTGTCAGAAAATTATAAATGGAGTTTTGTGTCAATATTCCAGGGAACATTTTTTTATTTGGAAATGAGATTGGTCGGTTTTTTGGGGGCCATTGAAAAGGTAGTGTTTTTGAGGACACAATATATATATATATATATATATATATATATATATATATATATATATATATATATATATATATATATATATATATATATATACACAACAAAAATAAATCAAGATAAAACTAAAAATGTAAATGGCTGTAACTTGAAGCAATTTCAATATGGGAGAATTGAATTTTCCAAAAAAAAAGGACCGACCATGATAATAATAATAATAATAATAATAATAATAATAATAATAATAATAATAATAATAATAATAATAATAATATCATTATTTCACGTAGTTCCCAATTACAGAAGTGGGAATTTGTCCCATACGTACAAAAAATATTATAAAATAAGAAAACAGTGATGTCATGAAATTTATAATTACAAAACCTGGGGAAAAAAGTATGACAGGTAAAATTCACACTTTGCCCACATACCACAGGAAAAGGTACTCTTAAAATTAGGAAAATCTGAAAATAACAGAGAAATTACCTTACCTATGCATAGCACCATAATAAGACTTTCATTTGAATCACTCTATTAGTAGAAGACCAATAGAGTGATTCAAATCAAAGTCTTGTACTACAAAAGAGCGATTATATGCAATTCCCAACTACCAAAAATAAAAGCGTGACCACCCAAAAATTGAAATGGGTCAAAATGGCAATTTTAGTTACAATTACGCCCAGCATGCAAAAAAAATTGGAAATGGGTGGTCCTTCACCTGGAATAAATGATTTCATGCAATTCCCGAAGTAGGACTCGTGTTGAAAAGGCAGAATGAGGTGGAGGAATTATATGTGCAATTCTCAAAAATTACAAAAGCAACTCCCAAAAATTACATATGTGCAATTCCCAAAAAATATATATGCGCAATCCCCAAAATTATATGTGCAATTCTCAAAAATTATATACACAATTCCCAAAAATTAATAGGCAATTCCCAAAAACTATGTGCCATTCCAAAATTTATATATATGTAATTCCCAAAATTATATGTGCAATTCCAAAAATTATATATATGCAACTCCTAAAAATTATATATGAAACTCCCAAAAATTATATATGTGCAATTCCCAACAATTATACGTGCAATTACTACAAATTATGTAAGAAATTCCTAAAAAATTACGTGGCAAAAAAGCACTAAAAATCCTAATTATTATAAGGGATTCCATGCAATTCCCAAACTTTATATGAGACAAATTAATAAGAGGGTGAAATTGACATAATACGGAAGAGTGAAAAATGATTACGTGAAATTCCCACCAAGCAAAAATGATAATAAAACAAGAAGCAATTTGGAAACAGTGGTAAGTCAGTGAAGAAATACTAAAACCAATCCCAATGCAGAAACAGTGCAATTCCATACAGAACCCAGAGAGAGAGAGAGAGAGAGAGAGAGAGAGAGAGAGAAATTCCCACACCAAAAAGAGTGCAATTCCATGGAGAACCCACCAAAAACACACCAAAAAGAGAGAAAACCCCAAGAAAAACTAAACAACTTCAGAGAGTGACAACATGCAATTCCACAGAAACCACCCCCCAAAAAACCCCACACCAAAAAGAAGAGAAAAACCCCTAAACAACCTCAGAGAGTGACAACATGCAATTCCACACAGAACCCCAAAAAGAGAGAGAGAGGGAAACCCCCACACCAAAAAGAAGATCGAATAAAGAAAAAAAAAAAAAACCCTAGACAGCCTCAGAGAGAGTATGACTCCATGCAACAACATTCCCCACCTGACAGAAGTAAGAGTGTGCCTTCTGCTGGAAGCATCAGACATCGTTGTGTACTCTGTACCGTACCGGTGGAACGGTCCGCTCGGTTCCACCGGCTGCTGGGCACAAGCCAGGCAGGGGAACAGGTGCGTCACCAGCCAGTTGATCCACCGGATTCTTCTGTTGGCCCACGCAGCACCCACGCGAAGAGGAGGAGGAGGAGGAGGAAGAGGGGGAAGAAGAAGAAGAAAACTCATTACTAGGTGGAAGGATGGTGACAAGACCTGGAGTCTGGTTATGGGACAGCAGTTATTTTTGGAGGTTAAGGGAATGTGAGTTACTTTTGGAGGTCAGGGGAATGTGAGTTACTTTTGGAGGTAAGGGGAATGTGAGTTACTTTTGGAGGTAAGGGGGGAATATGAGTTACTTTTGGTGGCAAAGGGGGATGTTAGTTACTTTTGGAGGTAAGGGGGTGAGTTACTTTTGGAGGTAAAGGTGAATGCGAGTTTTTTTTTTTTTTTTTTTTTTTGGAGGTAAGGGGGTGTGAGTTACTTTTGGAGGTAAGGAAAATGAGAGTTACTTTTGGAGACAAGGTAAATGTTAGTTACTTTTGGAGGTAAGAGGGAATGTTAGTTACTTTTGGAGGTAAGGGAAATGTTAGTTACTTTTGGAGGTACATGGGGGAAACGTGGGTTACTTTTGGAGGTATGGGAACGTATTATTGAAGGTAAAGGGAACATCAGTTATGGGAACCTCAATTACTTTTGGAGGTAAAGGGAACATCACTTACTTCTGGAGTTTAAAGCTAGAGCAGGAATTATTTTAGGGGATGGACACCTAAGATAACATAACCTGGGGTCAGGTTAAGGAATGGCAGTTACTTTTGGAGGTTAATGTTACCTGGAATCCAGTTACGGAATGTGACTTACTTTTGGAAGTCAAGGTATACACAGTAATTACTTTCTGAGGATGAATATCTCATCAGTTACTTTTGGAGGTTTAGGGACACACAGGAATTACTTTTACGAAACGAACACTAAAGATGAAGAGGCCTGCAGTCTCATTATGGAACGTATGTTACTTTTAAAGGGCGAGGAAAAAATAGGAATTATATTTAGGGGATGAACAACAATGATATCGGGACCTAAATTATTTTAAGAGGAGAAGGAAAATGAGTACGCATTACTTTTGAAGGCATTAGGAGGACGAAGAACTAAAAAAAAAAAAAAAAAGTTGGCGTGGCCTGAGTTCCATTATGGAACGCGAATTACCTTCCAGGGCATAAGAACAGAGAATTACCTTTCTGGGGACAAGAACAGTGAATTACCTTAAGGACAGGAAAGTGGGTGACAAAGTCTAGATTTACTCTAAGGAACCGTGACGTCAGGATTCGAATTTATGTCAAGAAGGGTTGCTGTTTAATATTTCTTTTCACACATACTCACACACACACACACATATATACATATATATATATATATATATATACATATACTGCAGAGAATTTTTAACCCTATATTTCCAAGTTGAAATTTAACCTGAAATTAAACGCAGGTGGATAAAAGCTACAACTGCAAGTGAGAATAATAATGAATATATATAAAGTGAACCTCTATCCCAAAATTTTGGATTGAAAAAAAAAATCGAGAAAGGTTTCTCTCTCGCACGCGTGGTGAGAAAAAACCACTGAAAAAACTCTAAAGAGCTAAATAAAGCTCTAAAAAACGTTTTTTAAAAGAGAAAACTCTTCAAATAGGCGTCACAAACTATGAGGTCTGTTTATCTAGGTCATAACAGCAGGATTATAAATTCTCAATAGAGAATGTCTAACGACGCAAAAATGTCATAAAATTTTTCTTATTATTTTGGTTGCTAGAGAAAGAAAGGGGGTTGGAGATGGGGGTATATAAGTTGGGTAGGGTAAGGGGGATGAAAGGGTATATTGATAGGGTGCTTGTGGCCAAATTCGGCAGTAAACCAAAACGGGACGAACTTATTGTCCAAAATTTCCCTGTCGCTTTGAAAGGTGCCACTGAGTTATTGAAGGGAAATACTCCTCTGAGAGAGAGAGAGAGAGAGAGAGAGAGAGAGAGAGAGAGAGAGAGAGAGAGGACATTTTCGTTTGCCAATGCAAGCATCTTTCACGCAAAAGCAAGCACTCCTTCCGCCTCATTTCCCAAACAAATTGCCTCTTACCTGGCCGCCCAAAATTCACAAGTGCTTTCGAAAAAAAATTATCTTGACAGAAAACTGGTATTTTACAGAATCCCACGACTTCAAAGGGCAGTTTGCTTTCTGCCATTTTAATAATTACCTGTCCAACTTCTTTAACGTTCCCTTAATAATAATAATAATAATAATAATAATAATAATAATAATAATAATAATAATGTTTCTGTTTACCAAAATTTGTTCGACATAAAACACTGATATTGCCGTCATATTTTTAAAAGAATGGCCACCTTTTTGTTCCCCAAAATGGGCCAAACTCCAAATTTGAACGCTGGCATAAACGTCATAAATTACCCTCCCCCCCTCCCCAACCCCGCCCCACCCCTTAGGAAAACCAATGCATTAAGTATGTTGACTGATAAAATACTCCATTGTCTGGGACTACTCTCTCTCTCTCTCTCTCTCTCTCTCTCTCTCTCTCTCTCTCCCCGGACGCGAGGAAAGGAAAAATATGGTCAATTTGCTTGAAAAGATATTATGCCTCTCCTTATCTCAGAAACGGACTGCGTACCTGGTTGTAAGTCGACTGTTGTGTGTTGCATAAGTCTTAACAGAACTACAATGAGTCACTGCATGAGAAATTAATACAAATATTGACTGGTCTACAATGAGGTATTATATAGGAAATTATTATAAATATTGGCAGAACTACAATGATTCACTGTTCGGGGAATATTAATGTATGTTTTGACAGAACTACAATGATTCATTTTATGGGAAATTATTACAAATATTGACAGATCTACAATGAGTCATTTTATGGGAAATTGTTACAAGTACAGACAGAATTACAATGAGTCATTTTATGGGAAATTATTACAATTATTGACAGAGCTACAATGAGTCAATGTATGGGGAATATTAAATGTCTTGACAGAACTACAATGAGTCAATGTATGGGAAATTATTACAAATATATTGACAGAGCTACAATGAGTCAGTGTATCGGATATTACTACAAACATTGACAGGAATACAATGAGGTATTGTATGGGAATTTAATACAATTATTGACAAAGCTACAATGAGTCACTGTACGGGGAATGAATAAGTCTTTAACCAAAATACACTGAGTAATTAAATGGGACACTAACACAAGTACTGACACAATTACAATGAGTCAATCTATGATGAATATTAATCCAAATATTGTCAGGGCGACTGTATGGAAACAACTTTTGCCACCTCACAAATGGTTGAACCTCTTCATCACAAGAATTCCCAGGAAAAGGGGGCGGTGACCCCCACTCTTGAACTTAGCGTCGAATTCCTAGAAAGTTTCCCAAAATATATTAGGCGGAGGATCAATCCAAAACTTGACACGCAAGCTTTCAAGGGAATTGTCTCAAGTTTATAAAATATATATTCTGAAGTGAATTCCCGACTTCCTAAAACTCTCGCAGCTTGTAAGGTCTATAATCCACAAGGATTATAGACCACAGGAAGTGACGCAGAGGATTGATTTAAGCCCTGGAATGCCTTATTGAAAAATTTACGAGAAGGCAAGGTTTTGGAATCACCCTCCATAATAATATGATATTATATGCATGATCAAATATGACGGTGTGTAATTTGGTCTGCACTTCAGAACACGCACAAATGAAGCGAAATTGCAAATGCATTGTTGCCCTAAAACAATTCAACTTGTTTTTTAATGATCTATTTATATTTTTATCTAGTTATCTATTATTTTTTTTTTTATCTTCATGCGTTCCCTGTCATCTTCTGTGACATCTTTCAAATGAACGACATGATATTCTCTGGAAGATTCTTGAATTTCAAGTCAGAGGCCCCTTCGGTGAGTTTGGTCACGTGAATGGGAGTTTGTCTTCTGAATAATAATAATAATAATAATAATAATAATAATAATAATCCATCCTTCTGCATTTAAATTTCTACACAATGATTGAGAGTTGATAAAAAATGACCCTTCGATTGAAAAAGGACAGGAGTTAATTACAAATCAATAATTACGTCAGGCCCCGAGACCGGCTGCTATCGGCCATTGCAAACTAAGTTTGAAAACTGCAATTACATAACCTCTGTATTTGGAAATTCAGCAATCACCTGAAACTAATGTATATATGTGTGTTGGCATAACGCTGCGTTCATTACCTGTAGACAAAACGGTTCGTAATCGACTCGCAAATTGAAATGGAGAATGAAAATGTTGATTAAAATATCTGTTATACTAATATATATATATATATATATATATATATATATATATATATATATATATATATATATATATATTTATTATTCTTTTTTGATTGATACATATTTTTTTTATGTGACCAAAACTACGTAGGGTTATATATGTAAACTCGTTGCATTACTAATTCTTTAAATACATTTTGAAACTTCACAAAATCGTAAAGAATTTCACTAAAAACATGCGGTTTTTATCAATTGGGAGGCTAAAAAAAACCGGAATCTTTGGCAATTCCCATTTTCTGTCCTATTTCAGACTCCTAGGGAATTCCCATTTTCTTTTCTATTCCAGAATCCTTGGCAATTCCCATTTTCTGTCCTATTTCAGACTCCCAGGTAATTCCCATTTTCTTTTCCATTCCAGAATCCTGGCATCCCATTTTCTGTCGTATTCCAGACTCCCAGGCAATTCCCATTTTCTTTCTATTCCAGAATCCTGGCATCCCATTTTCAGTCGTATTCCAGACTCCTTACCGAGTATAAATTTCTGGAACGTACCCCTAGAGAGTTTGAAGAGGGGATGGGTTGAAGAGAATGGGGGAATGGGGGCGGGGGACTGTCCATTGTCCATATGAGAGAGAGAGAGAGAGAGAGAGAGAGAGAGAGAGAGAGAGAGAGAGAGAGAGAGAGAGAGAGAAGACAAGGACTTGGCAGCTTCAAGAATGTTTCTTAACCTACAGTTTTACGAGGGCAAGACGTTCTCCCAAGGTTGGAGAGGAAGTGAGGGGGGGGGGGCGTGTCTATGCAAATGAGGAAACAATGGAGAATAATTTCTTCCATTTGTGAGAAAAATCCATGTGGGGGAGGGAGGGGGGGAGGGGCATTCAGGATATGGTATGGGAAACAGTTACCGAGCTCTAAGTAAAAAAATTCCGAGCGGTTTTTTTTTACAAGGTTGGGAAAAACACCATTTGGGGGATTTTAAAATTTTGAATTCGCGGCTCTTGCACGGCTTATTATTTCAGGTACGGACACAAAAATAATTGAGGCAAATGTGCGCACACACACACACACATACACACATATATATACTGTCATTTCTACGTATTATAATAATAAAAATTAAAGGCCTTGTTTTTTGATTCTGAAATATAAACCTCATTTATAAATGAATTCACTTGATAAACTATACAATATATATATTACATACATACACATATACATAATATATATGCATACATACATACTTTCCTTGATAAAATTTATACGTGTACATAAATTATGTATTCACCAGAATAAATGTACGTATTATTATACATAAAGTATTTATACAAATACATACATGCATACAGATATATACAAATATATACGAATAACGACTACATGCAGTTTTACCACGAACAAGAATCACGAAGACAGGAATAGAAGATGGAGAAGAATAAAAGAGAGGAATAAGGAAGAACAAGACTGAATTCATGCGTCGTGCATTCTTTAAGGTCAGTTGCATTCTTTAGAGGGGGGGAGGGGGGAGATTCAGAGGCTTTAAATTCGGGGGTTTTTACAGGACCATGCGACAAAAAAAAAAAAATAAAAAAATATATACATTGAGAGAAAAAATGTATATTATAAATTTTCAAATTTTTTTTGTATGAGTGAGTTTTTAGGTTTGATATTTCTAAATGTTTTTATTTTTTATTTTTTTTAATTTTGAGCTTTTTTTTTTAAACTAATGGTGGGTTTGGTTGTAATGGTATAAGTTTTTTTATAATTTTGGAAAAGTAAATAAAATAAATTTTGGATTTCTCTGGCTATTGTTGGTCTTAAGTTTTGTGGTGTTTATGTGTGTATATATTATATACATATACATAGAGTATATATATATATATATATATATATATATATATATATATATATATATATATATATATATATATATATATATATATTATAGAGTATATATATATATAAAATATATATGCATATATATATAAATATAATTATATATATACACATATATGTATATAATTATATATATATATATATATATATATATATACTGTATATATATATTGCAACGAACTTTCTCAATACCCAACAAACACTATATAAAAAAAAAACAATTGACATAAACACCACGCAACTTAACCACATATACTCAAAATACCAAGTGTGCAATCTTCCTAGGGTCAAAAAAAAAAAAATTTTCAAAAAAATAAAAAAAAATTAAAAAATAATGAATGTTCTAAAAACTACTCTCTGAAGCGACTTACTGATGATTGTGTCACGGTAGTTTTCGTAGTACTCCATTTTTTCCTTGGTTTAGTATGGGAAGAAAACGGGGTTTAATATGTTTGAGGGTCAACTCGATCATTCTCGTTACACAGAAAACGGGAAGGGGGAAGGTTGCCATTAAACAGCGGGTGGAAAGAGGTAGATTTTAGGGGATAGGTTATTAGTGTGGTGTTTAAGGTAATGTAGGTAATGTAGACGATAGTGAACGGGTAAGAGAATACAGAATATAGGGTACGGTAAGGTACAAAGCAATACAGAGTATCGCAGGACATGAAATCTTTTACTAGTGAGGTTTTTTAGGTAACGTAAACGATACAGAATTGCAAAAATAATACAGAATACAGTGTATAAAACAATACATAGTATCGCAAAAAGAATACAGAATACTGACAATACAGAGTATCGCAGGACATAAAACCCTTGATGGTGAGATGTTTTAAGTAAAGTAAGTAACGTAAACGATACAGAATTGCTAAAAGAATACAGATTACAGAATGCTTAAGAACATAAACTGATACAAAGTACAGCAGAATACAGGATATAAAAAACGATAAAGAAATAACTTTAAGTGACTTTGAAAAATAAATCTCAAAAATAATATTATAATGATTAAAAAATTTCTAATTTTTGGCCGCAGTCCAAAATCATATTTCTCCTTTAAATGGGTCGTTAATATATATTTCTTTAAAGCTTTCATTATTTTTTAAAGTCTACAAAAAATTTTACTTACATTCTACAGAGCTTTACAGAATGACCGGAAAATTGAATGGCGACTTTAAGTTTTTTCCAAGAAATGATAATATAACCTTAAGGTTTGCCATCGAAAAAGTTAACTATTTTCTTTTTGATAAAAATTAACTGATAATTTATTAAAAATAATAATAACTTTTAACACGAATTTTCAATATATTAAAAAATAAGTAAAGAAATGACAAAAATGTAATGACTAATTTTGGCTGACAACTTATTAAAAATAATAATTTTTCCATACGTATTTTCAATATATTAAAAAAATAATTAAACATAAAAAAATGAAATTTTTAATCTTTTCTTCACATCATTATCCTTCTATAAAATTCGTGAGAAGAAACAGAGGAATGTCGATAATAAAATAAAAAGAAGGTAAACCAATCAATCAATTCTAAAGCTTTGTCTTCGTATTAGTCAAGATAGGATTTGTTACAGGATTTGTTATAGGATTTGACACAGGATGGGCCTAAGGATTTTTAGGGATGCAATGGAGAGATTTATAGGCTTGTGGATTACATCTAGGATGCTAGGATACAGATCCTGTCAGACTACCTTTAGGTGAAATAATAATAATAATAATAATAATAATAATAATAATAATAATAATAATAATAATAATAATAATAATAATAATAATAATAAAGGTTTTTAAAAACATTTTTGATACTCAATATGCTTATAGGAGGTAAAAATATATATTTATTTTACTTTGGTCAGGATTTAGGATGTTAAACAGCTCACTACAAAGTACAGCTGTTTACTGGTCGGTAGTATGTCGTTTATTGCCCAACAATAAACAGCCAGTGACCAAGAAATAGCCATACTGGTTATTAGAAAGCTGTTTAACCACCAAACAAGAAACAGTCACACGCTTTATAACTGGTAAGCTATTTAACCTCCAAAATACTGACCAGTTAACAGCCAGACAGGCTATTTAGCAACCTATAATAGCTTGGCTGTTAACTGGTCAGTATTCTGGAGGTTAAATAGCTTACCAATTATAACTAGTATGGCTGTTTCTTGGTCAGTAATTTGGTTAAACAGTTGGGCTGTTTTTTGAACAGCCAGGTCTGCAATTTAGTGTTTAAACAGCTTTCTAAATAACCAGTAGGGCTGTTTTTTTTAACAGCCAGGTCTGCAATTTAGTGTTTAAACAGTTTTCTAAATAACCACTTGGGCTGTTTTTTGAACAGCCAGGTCAGTAATTTGGTGTTTAAACAGCTTTCTAAATAACCAGTAGGGCTGTTTTTTGGACATTGGCTGTTTATTGTTGGAGCAATAAATCAGATATATGGAAGCATTCTTGATCATGTGCTTTATAGAAAAATGTTTTCATGACTGGTTAAACAGCTTGTAAAATGATTTCTAAGTATGTTTTTTTTGCCTAGCAACTTGCAACCATGGAAAACCTG
>NC_089785.1:24147706-24177706 GCF_040412425.1 Macrobrachium rosenbergii | reverse complement strand
TACCAAACAGCAGCCCTCTAGCCTCAGTTCTTTTTATTTTAATTAAGGTTAAAGTTAGCCAAAATCGTGCCTCTGGCAACGATATAGGCCAGACCACCATCGGGCCGTGGTTAGAGTTTCGCGGGCAGCGGTTCATACAGCATTATACCGAGGCCACCGAAAGACAGATCTATTTTCGGTGGCCTTGATTATACGCTGTAGCGGCTGTACAGAAAACTCGATTGCGCCGAAAAAACTTATCCCTTCCGTGAACCGGAAATAGTATCTATTCCAGATGGTGTTACCTTTCCAGTCCCCAGACATCGTTTCTGGGATGAGGGTGCTAGCCCCATCCCATTCTCCAGCCTGGCTGCGACACCCCACAGTCGACTGACCACCAGGGACGTAATTCACTAACTAAATCGATGAAAACATAAATGAATAATTCCAGGAAATGGGGCAGAAGCAGTATACTCCGTGGGATCGATTTTGGGGTTCTTACTGGCGAGA
The DNA here is from genome assembly GCF_040412425.1 of Macrobrachium rosenbergii. Taxonomy (NCBI): domain Eukaryota; kingdom Metazoa; phylum Arthropoda; class Malacostraca; order Decapoda; family Palaemonidae; genus Macrobrachium; species Macrobrachium rosenbergii. Next base: position 24,177,217 of record NC_089785.1, on the reverse strand, counting down.
TGGTCGGTAACCATAGATCCACATACACGCGCACACACACACACACATGTATGTATGCATGTGTGTGTGTGTATATATATATATATATATATATATATATATATATATATATATATATATATATATATATATATATATATATATATATATATTTATAATGCTTTGTGTGTAATTTCTTCACCTTGATTGGAATTGTATTATTTTGGAATCTAATTCCGAATCTTGTTACGGTTCAAATATGATTTCTTCTTCTTCCGGGAACCGAAATAAAAATTAAGTCAATAAAACTGAAAAAAAAAATTTTTGTATCAATATACAATTCCAAAGGAAAATATTATCCATGGTTCAGTTCAAATGTTTTCCATGATGATGTTCAAATGATTGGCATTTTTCCCATTATTTTTTTATTAATGCCTTAAAAAATACAAATATTTTCCAAGTTATGTTTAAGTATTAAAAAAATACAAATATTTTCCAAGGTATGTTTAATTATAAAAAAATACAAGTATTTTCCAAGGTATGTTTAAATATTAGGAAAAAATACAAATATTTTCCAAGATATGTTTAAATGTTTCCACGGTATATTTGAAATGTTTTTTTTACGAAAACAATAAGGTATTTTCAATAAAGTTTTAAAGCAATGCTTTCCATGGTAAAGTTCACAAGTCTTTGAAGATGAACTTTGGATATTTTTTATAAACTTTTTTTTATTGAAAATGAAATGTTTTTCCATTAAATGCTGGAATGTTTTCCATAATGGTAAAATTAGTTGATGACAATGTTTTTATACGCTCCATCGTTATCTCAAAATGTTTTCCGTTTTCACTTATAAATGTTTTTCATTATAAAGCTTTTCAGTTATAAATGTTTTTCATTATACAACTAAGATGTTTTCTACAGTCACTTTTTGTTCAATAATAAAGTTGGAATATTTTCATGGCAATATTTCAAATGCATAATATTCAATATTTTTAATACTTCCCAAGTCAAACTTTAAAATAGTTTACACGATAATAAGAAGGTGTTTTTATCAATTCTAAAATAATCCACATTACAAAAGGAAAGTGTTTTTATGATCTAAACCCAAAAATGTTTACTCTTCCAATACTGAAACGGCTTCCAACAGGCAATGTTTCAAACTGCAAAATAATTAATATTTTAAAAGTTCCAAATTTGGAATCATTTTCCACATGGTAAGAGTGTTTGTAATGTAAACCTAGAACTGCTTCCTCCTCCAATTCTGAAATGACTTTCAAACGGCAATGTTTCAAATTGCAAATAATATCTATTTTAAAAGTTCCAACTTCTGAATCATTTCAGAGGTCGAGTCAAAACCTAAGATGAGGAGTTGGGTAGGGGTGGGTAGTGGGTATCTAGAGACAGAGGTTAGGGGAGGGGGAAGGGGAGAGGGAGGAAGGGGGGAGGGGTAAGAAGCAAGGAAAGCAGAAGCATAAGTTGCTTTAAAATAAAAAACAGTCAATGGTTTTAGTGCCAAAATGGAGAAGTAGGTTTTCATGAGCCATTTTCAAAAAGGTCGCGAGAGATTCTTACTATACTGACATGAAGTGAGTCCATTTAGTAAGACAGGGTGGGAGGGGGAGGTGGTGGGAGGAGGAGGAGGAGGAGGAGGAGGAAGGAGAGAGAGAGAGAGAGAGAGAGAGGAGAGGAGGGGGGAAGGGGTGGATTGGGGGATTTGGGTGTTACAAAGCAAGCTTTTAAATATCACTTTGTGACTGTCCTCCGTCACATCTTAGTTCGTTCTAGAGGTTCTACGCTGTTTAGAGGGCTTTTTTAGAAATACGTTCAAGCATGCACTTCCTAAATACAATTTACTTTTTGAGTTATTTTATATAGAGATGTATATACACAAAACATGTTTTTGAAAAGGTACTGGAACTGTAAAATGAAGGTATGAGAGTCTGGAAGTTAGATATTCAAGGAATACAAAATACAGTAAAAAAAATACAAAATAAAGTTTAAAAAAATAGAATGGACTGAATTTGTCAAGAATGTATTTGAGAAAACTGTATTTTTAATATTTTGCTTGAAATTAATTTGGGGAAACTGTATTTTTTAATATTTTGTCAAAAATCAATGTGCAAAATTTTTGTAATATTTTGTCAAAAATAAATTTTGGAAAACTGTATTTTTTATATTTTGTCAAAAATGAGTTTGGGAAACTGTATTTTTTAATACTTTGTCAAAAATGAATTTTGGGAAACCGTATTTTTAATATTTTGTCAAATATGAAATTGTGAAAAATATAATTTTAATATTTTGTCAAAAATGAATTTTAGAAAACTGAATTTTTCAATATTTTATCAAGACTGTATTTGGTGAAAACTGTATTTTTAACATTTTGTCAAAAATGAATTAGGAAAAACTAAAATTTTCCATACTTAATATAGGAAGATTTTAGCACGAAAATTCCCCTAAAAAACAGAATAAAAAAAATAAGTGAATATAAATATAAAACTGATTTACAAAACAATTTTAAACTTGTACGAAAGGTAAAGAGAAGAGAGAGAGAGAGAGAGAGAGAGAGAGAGAGAGAGAGAGAGAGACCCCATACCTCAAATTACGGCATATGTGTGTCGAAAACAGGCAGTAGATGATTGGATTGGCAGCGGAGTTGAGAGGCGCCAACGACTGGATGAACGTGGCCACCGCCATGTTGGTTTGGGTCTGTGGAACGTAGCCGTACACTTGAAGCAGGTCGAACACGATGTACGGAGACCAGCACAGGATGAACACTGGAAAGAGAGACAGAGAAACACACACAGAAATCGATCAATCAATGAGTGACTGAGATGGAGAGTTGCAAAAGGTTGGGAATGGAAAATTAAAAAAAAGGCAGATGGAGAATTGCAATACTTTTGGAAGAGGAAACGAAATTAAATTTGGGAGTTGTCAAGAATCTGATTGTGTCCTAACAAACATATGGAGGTCATTGAAACAAAGACAATTAATCACAAAAAAAAAAGAATTAAAAAATAAAAACTAAAATTGAGGGCTGGAAAAAAGAAAGAAAATTTGTGAATTACAAAAAATATGATAAGTATTCTTGAAACGGCATCTGTCAAAGATTGAAACAAAACAATTGTTAAAAAAACACACACACACACACGCACAAAACAAAACAATAAAAAGATTGAAAGTTGGATATTGGCAAAAAAAAAAAAAAAAATCATCGTAAAATCGAGAGAAGAAATTCTGAGACGCAAATAAAAAAAATTTGAAAGTTGGATATTGACAAAAAAAATCATAATAAAATCGAGAAGAAATTCTGAGACCCCCGCCAAAAAAAAAAAAAGAAAATTGAAAGTTATAAACTGACAAAAAATTATAATAAAATCGAGAGAAGAAATTTTGAGAGACGCCAAAAAAAAAAAAAAATTGAAAGTTGGATATTGACAAAAAAAAATCCATAATAAAATCGAGGAAAAAAAAATCGTAAAATCGAGAAAAGAAATTTTGAGGACGCCTCATTTCATTAGCATAGAAATTGTGTTTCTGGACCTTTCCCCCTCCTCCCCCCGCCCCCCACCCGGGGGGGAAGGGGGAAACAAAATTCCCCCGTTTTCAGAATCAATTAGCGCAGTCGCCTTCTTCTTTTCTTACCTGTCGGGAGGGGGGGGGGAGGGGAAGGAGAGAAAATAAAGAAAATTTGATGAAAACAACCATTTCCGAGATGTCCGCTTGTCCTAATGGAATAAATTAGGACCAAGGGAATTTTTATTTTTTTATTTTTTAAAGTTTTTTTTTTCTAAATCTTCGCCGATGGATAATTGTATCAAAATCACAAAGCGATGGAGTTATATGATAGCTGTTCTTCCAGTAATAATAATAATAATAATAATAATAATAATAATAATAATAATAATAATAATAATAATAATAATAATAATTGTGGATGTCTTTACGACCGCGGTTTGAAAATTAATATTAATGCGCCTGACAAAATATCGATTAGCTCGGCTTGGCTCTCTCTCTCTCTCTCTCTGTCTCTCTCTCTCTCTCTCTCTCCACAAAATAAAAAGGATCAATTCAACCAGGTTTTGGCGTCCATTTGAAAGATGCAACAGAGAAAGATAAATAACAGGAAATAAAGAAAGAAGAGATAAATCACTAGAAAAAAGATACACTAATAAATTAATAGATATTTACATAAAAAAATTAAAACATTAAAATACCGAAGGTGAATTTTAATGTTTTAAAGGAAAGTCATACATTAGGTTTTGAGGTCCCAACTGCACAGTCCACAGTCCAGTGGTGTGAGGAATTAAGGGTCTCTGGAACTTTGGAATGTCGAAGGAATTCGACTTGTAATGAAGGAGAAAAAAAAAATGGTTGTTATTGGTTTTCGTTATTAAATTCTTCTTCTTGAAAAATAAAAATGGACGCCAATAAGTCGACTACAAAGCCTCCGGAAGTGACGTCATCATTTGCGGGGAGGTGGGGTCGGGGCGAAAATGAGAATGGGTTTGGGAGGGCGTCTTATGACGTGGGTGGTTATCTCTCTCTCTCGCTCTCTCTCTCTCTCTGTTTCTCTATTACTGTCTAACTCTCCTTCTCTCTCTCTCTCTCTCTCTCTCTCTCACTGTTTCTCTCTCTGTTTTTTTTCTCTCTCTGTCTGTCTGTCTGTCTCTTTCTCTCTCTCTCTCTGTTTCCCTATCACTGTTTCACCTTCTCTCTCATTCTCTTTCTCTCCCTCTCTCTCTTTCTTTCTCTGTTTACCCATTACTGTTTCACTCTCTCTTTCTCTTTCTCTCTTTTTTTCTCTCTCTGTTTCTGTCTCTGCCTCCCTCTTTCTCTTTCTCTGTCTGTTTCTCTATTACTGTTTCACCCCCTCTCTCTCTCTCTCTCTCTCTCCCTCTCTCTCTCTGTTTTTCTATTACTGTTTCACCCTCTCTCTCTCTCTCTCTCTCTCTCTCTCTGTTTCTCTATTACTGTTTCACTCTCTCTTTCTCTATCACTGTTTCACTCTCTCTTTCTCTCTATATATCTCTTTCTCTCTCACTATTTCTCACTCTGTTTCTCTCTCTCTCTCTCTCTCTCTCTCTCTCTCTCTCTCTCTCTCTCTCTCTCTCTCTCGCCCAGCGAACGAATATTGACGCGAGTTTGATGAGTCTCATACACGAACCGTACGAGGAAACGATTACCAAGATGTCGTTTGCTTCAGGGAGAAAAAAAATATATAAAATAAAAATTTTAAAAATTCACTACGTCTCTGTTGACCTCGGCAGTAAATCGTGGTCCTGGTTCGTTAGTCGACTGCTGCGGGTCTCAGGGGGAGGGAGGAGGGGGGGGGGGATAGAAGAAAGAGTGAAAAAATATATATAATAATTGCGGTGGATAATTCTCATGCAATTTGGTTGAAGCCATTCTTGGGGAATTCTCATTCTCTCTCTCTCTCTCTCTCCATTTTCCCTTACATAAAAAAACAAAATTACCTTACCAAAGATTATCTCTCTCTCTCTCTCTCTCTCCATCCATCTATCTCTATTCTCCTTTACATAAAAAAACGAGAGAAAATCCACTTACCAAAGACGATGACAAACGTCATCTTCACCGTCTTGATTTTGGCTTTGGGTATGAGGCCCCGGGAACTCGCTCTTCTCGAGTCGTCCTCGTGGTTCGCCCCCCGCTTCTCTCCATCTGTCCGGAAGGGAGAAGAAGAAGAAGGAGGAGAAGGAGGATTAGACGAGAGAGAGGGAGAAGTGGGAGAATGTGGGTGATGATAATAATAATAATAATAATAATAATAATAATAATAATAATAATAATAATAATAATAATATGAAGAAGTAGAAGAAGAAGAATTAGGATGAAGAGGAGAAGAAGAAGAAGAAGAAGAAGAAGAAGAAGAAGACGAATTAGGAGAAGAAGAAACGAAGAAGAAAAAGGAGAAGAAGAAGAGGAATCCGATGAAGAAGTAAGAGACAGAGAAGAAGAAGAAGAAGAAGAAGAAGAAGAAGAAGAAGAAGAAGAAGAAGAAGAAGGCCCAAAGTTGTTTATATTATCGCGCATGAAAAGTGCGTTAGGCAGCTTTGCTCTCTAGGAAGGGAAAGGAGGTCCCTGTAAAAAAAAACACGGAACATTGTTTTCGGAGTGAGACGAATGGCTCCCTCATACGTACCCCCTCTCCCACTCCATCTCCCACTCACCCACCCACGCCCCCATTTTCTTTTCATCCCTTTTATTTCTACTTTTTTGGACCGTGTTCCCTCCTAGCTAAGAGGAGAAGACGGCCCGTTCGACATAATTCTCGCTGATGAAGCCGTTTTCCGAAAATTAACATAAATTATGGAAGGAAAAATTATATGTTTATGGTTTCCGACTCTCGTCATTGCCCTCAGCGGCTCATGAAGATGTTTATATATATAAGCTTTTTTGGGATAAAACAAAAGAAGACCCTTTGAATAGCTTCCTCATTTGCATAAACATCAACCTGGGGATGGTGTTGTATCTCTTACAGCTCAGACTCAGAGACAGAGAAATGTTAGTTCTGAAATGGCAATACAGTTGTTGAATTTCATGGCCTGACCAAAGACTGACCTTTTCAAATCTTTTGAGTTAAAGATATAAGATACTACACTTACTAATATATATTTGTGTATGCATGAGTCTTTAAAACATGGCCCCATAATCTCTCAAATACATAACTCTGACTGAAAGCAAAACATACAATGTTTGTGTACTAAAACATCAGTCATCTTCCCTAAACTTTAATGAAAACAAAATGGCCCTGTTTGAATCCTAGAGGAAAAACAAAATGGACGATAAAAACAAAATGGCCCTGTTCGAATCCTAGAGGGAAGACAAAATGGAAGATAAAAACAAAATGCCCCTGTTCGAATCCTAGAGGGAAAACAAAATGGACGATAAAAAACAAAATGGCACTGTTCGAATCCTAGAGGGAAAACAAAATGGAAGATAAAAAACAAAATGGCCGAGACTAAGATGGCCGCTCCACCAGTTGAAGTCTCCATCCTCAGCCTTCGAGGAGACGCGCGCACGCGCAAACTCACTTTTCGAATGGATGGCTTTGGTGCTGACTGTCATGATTTTGCTCTTGGACCAGATGGTGTAGACGATGATGGTGTAGCAGGCGGTGATGATGACGGTTGGGAAGACGAAGACAGTCAGGGAGACTAGAGTCATGTACACCTTCCACTGCCAAGCCTCCGAGAAGTCTATCCAGCACTGCGGCACTCCTGCGGGAGAAGGCGAGAGAGGTGGTAGGGTCTTAGGGTGGTACTCAGATTGTAATGTAGTGGTCAGACTGCAATGTGGTGGTTAAATTGTAATGTGATGGTCAAACTGAAAAACAGGGGAGAGTCAAATTGTAACTCAGTGCTGAAACTATAATGTGGCACTCAAATTGTAATGTGGTGGTCAAACTGTACTGTGTTGGTCAAACTGCAATGTGGCGGTCAAATTGTAATATGGTGGTCCAACTAAAATGTGGTGGTCAAATTGTAGTGGTGGTCAAATTGTAATGTAGTGGTCAAATTGTAATGTGGTGATCAAATTGCATTGTGGTGGTCAAATTGTAATGTGGTGGTCAAATTGCAATGTGGTGATCAAATTGTAATGTGGTGGTCAAATTGCAATGTGGTGATCAAACTGTAATGTGGTTAAATTGTAATGTGGTGATCAAATTGCAATGTGGTGATCAAATTGTAATGTGGTGGTCAAATTGTAATGTGGTGGTCAAACTGTAATGTGGCAGTCAAATTATTATGTGCCACTCAAACTGTTATGTGGTGGTGAAATTTAAAATATAACAGTAGTCCAACTGTAGCATTGTGGTCAAATTGAAATGACTCTCAAATTATTACATGTGGCAGTCAAATTATAACATAGAGGTCGAACTAAAATGTGGCACTCAAATTGTAATGTGGTGATCAAACTAAATCGTGGCAGTCAAATTGTAATGTGGTGGTCAAATTGTAACATGGGCAAACTAAAATTATAATGTGGTGGTAAAATCTTAATGTGGTGCTCAAATTGTACCAGTTTTTGAAATTAAAATGTGACACTCAAATTGTAACTGCTGGTAAAACTAAAATATGGCACTCAAATTGTACCTGTTGGTAAAACTAAAATGTGACACTCAAATTGTACCTGTTGGTAAAACTAAAATGTGACACTCACATTGTATCTGTTGGTATAATTATAAAGTATCTGTCAACTTATAATCTATTAACCAAAAGCTGCAATGGAAAAAATCCCATGATATGGAAACTGAATTATTCAAAGAACTGATGGTAGCAATTATATCCCCAGCATGAACATACATCATTGGTGCTTCAGGTCTTCTTCAGAGCAAAAATAACAAAGTACAGGGTCCTATAAGAAAGAAATTTTACAGCAATTTTTTATAGGGTCTTGTGAACAAATTTTTTAAAGCGATTTTTTTCAGGCTCTTGTAATACAAATTTTACTGCAATTTTTCAGGGTCTAGTAAAAAAAATTTTATAGCAAATTTTTTTTTAGTCTTCTGTAAAAAAATTTAAATGGCAATTTTTTTTTAGGTTCCTGTAAAAAAAATTTTTTTACGGCAATTTTTTTTAGGTTCCTATAAAAAAAATTTAAAGCAATTCTTTTCAGGGTCTTCTAAAAAAAATTACAGAAATTTTTTACGGGGTCTTGTAAAAAAAATTTTTACAGTAATTTTTTTCAGGCTCCTGTAGGAAAAAAATCCACAGCAATTTTTTTCAGGTTCCTGTAAACAAATTTTTTACAGCAATTTTTTTCAGGATCTTGTAAAAAAATCTTTTACAGTCTTGTAAATATTTTTGCTGACAATATTCTAACAGAATATTTGAAATTGTAAAAACAGTTTTGTGTCAAACTTCTAACAGAATTTTTGAAAGACACCTCCAACGAAAACAAGGACTCAGATCCCCTTTTGAATAAATTAGGGTCAGACCAACCCCCTGACACAATAATCAGCTTTAATATTCTTTTATGCTTATCATTCCGGCAGAATCTTCTTAGGGCAATGGGGTGTTTGCCTACTCTTCAGTGGAAATATATTTTTTTCAGATTTTTTTTCATTTTAAATTTCAAAAAAATTATTTTTTCAGATTTTTTTCATTTTAAATAAAAAAATCAAATTTTTCAGATTTTTTTTTATTCTAAATGAAAAAGAATCTACAATTTGTAGTAATTATTTTTACTTCAGGTGAAAATTTATCTTTTTTAAATATTTTTTATTTCAAATTAAATTTTAGTTTTTGTTTGATAAATATATATATATTTTTTCTTATCACTTTATGTAAGTGCTGTAGAAAATATCCTTAATTTTTTTCTTACTTCAGGTGAAAATTTTTTTTTGAGAATTTTTTTTTATTTTAAATTAAATTTTAGTCTTTGTTTGATAAATAATATATATATATATATATATATATATATATATATATATATATATATATATATATATATATATTTTTTTTTTTTTTTCACTTAAGGTAAGAGCTTTGAAAAATACCTTTTAACTTTTTTTATAGATCAGGTGAACATTTTTTTCAATTTTTTTTTCTCAATTTTAAATGACATTTTATTCCTCGTCCATTAAATATATATTTTTCTTGTCACTTCAGGTAAGAATTTTAAAAATACCTTTAACCTTTCTATTTTAAATCAAGATAAATGTTTTAATGCACTGAACTGAACATATCTAGGGCGATATATTTACCTCAGCTAAAACATTTAGAAAATGATCTTCAATACCCTTGATAAAAACATTCTGGTGATATTTTTACTTCCATTTCTTGATGATTACATGCTATAAAAAAACATTCCGTTCGTCCAACGTATCTCAGAAGAACATTCCTAAAGTTTTATATGTTTTTTTTTTTCTTTTACGTTTTGAAAAACAAGCGTTTGCTTATTATTCACTATAAAAAATGTATTTTGTTTATCTTTTTTTATCTATTTAAAAGTCTGTGAAAAATCATTGTTTGCAAAAAAAATCTTTCATTTCAAACTTTAACAAGTAGAAAATGCGCCGAGGTTTCTTCGGCGCAATCGAGTTTTCTATACAGCCGCTACAGTGTATAATCAAGGCCACCGAAAATAGATCTATCTTTCGGTGGTCTCGGTATAATGCTGCATGAGCCGCGGCCCATGAAACTTAAACCACGGCCCGGTTGGTGGCCTATCCTATATCGTTGCCAGAAGCACGATAGTGGCTAACTTTAACCTTCGATAAAATAAAAACTACTGAGGCTAGGGGGCTGCAATTTGATATGTTTGATGATTGGAGGGTGGGTGATCAACATACCAATTTGCAGCCCTCTGGCCTCAGTAGGTTTTAAGATCTGAGGGCGGACAGAAAAAAGTGCGGACAGAAAAAGTGTGGACAGAATAAAGTGCGGACGGACAGAGAAATCCGGCACAATAGTTTTCTTAAACAGAAAACTAAGAAGACATAAAAGAATTTTGAATAACTTATTAAAAACATTTCAAAAACTCCAAATGTCTGCCGAAGAATTTTTTTGCATTTACAAAAAATGCGTCTTGCGTTTCCAATTTTAAAAATATATAATTGAATATTGTACAATTAATTAAATACATTTACATACCTCGAAAAGTCTATGAGGGAATCTTTGTATTTACAAAAATGCGTATTTTCTCTCCAGCTTAAAAAATGTGTAAATGAATAATGAACAATTCAATAAATACAATTAAAAATTACCGTATATAAATGAATAGTGAAATGTGAATGAATAATGAATAATTCAAAAAATACAATTAAATATTACCGTATATAAATGAATAGTGAAATGTAAATGAATAATTCAATAAATACAATTAAAAATTATATAAATGAATAATGAACAATCCATTCAATGAATCTTCAAAGAGCTTCGTGACTTTCCCCTCGGTCCGAAAGCCTCAACAATTGCAAACTTTACTTAACTCGAATGAATAAAAAAAAAAAGTAAAAGCAAAAAAATGAAAAACAAAAACAAAAATAAGATTATCCCTTGATAAGAGTTTGAACGAGTCGTTCCTCCCCAAAGAATTACTTCAAGATTCTTTGTCGGGAATAAAGTTTTAATTGAGATAACTTGAGTTTATGATATCTGACAGGTAAGTCCGATGTATATATAAATCTTAAAAGTTTCTTGAGACAAACTCGATTTAAGTTTTACGTTTTAATTTTTTATTTTTTTTTTTTTAGTGGTGAGTTTCATGGTGCGGGTTTTGAGAGAGAGAGAGAGAGAGAGAGAGAGAGAGAGAGAGAGAGAGAGAGAGAAAAGATCAACTCAACTGAACTCTGAAACTTCTAAACCTTTTGAGGGGGAGCCAAAGCTCACGACGTGAAATTGGTCAGTGAAACTCAACAACGATTCAGAGCTGATTCAGAATGACTCTAACCGGGGATGGACCCATTTAAATATGCAATAAGTTCCAGGAATGTCTATGAATATAAAGAGTGCATTATTACAAACGTGTCATGATGGGTGATGCTTTATCAGAACCAAGCGATGTGGTGATTATGTATATGTGTATGTATATATATATACATGTATATTCAACAACCCCCTCCCACACCGACCAAACAAGAGAGCAACTATACATATACATATGCATATGTTATCCCTCGAAATACGACCATGTTAATGTGCAACTGTACTCATACGTAAACACACACATACATAAATACATACACGTACAGTCGTCCCTAAACATACGACCGAGGTAAGGCGTAGCAGTCATTATTCAGATTACGTGTCAACTCAATTATCCCAGACTAAATGACCTGGAGGGTAGTAGGTGGATAGCGTACAGTCGTGCATTCTCGTACACGAGTGTACGCACAGTCGTACAGTCTCATAAACGAATGTACGTACACATACATGTATACAGTGGTTTGTATGGAGCTATGGGCCATTACCATGAAAATATATTATCAAGGTAAATTCTATAAAGATGTTGCAAGATTTCATAAAGATCAATTCTATGAAGATAAATTTTATAAAGATAAATTTTATAAAGATCAATTTTATAAAGATGTTACAAGATTTCATGGAGATAAATTTTATAAAGACCAATTTTACAAAGATGAATTTCATAAAGATGTTACAAAGTTAATCAGCTCAGTGGTCTGGTAAAACTAAGGTATACTTACTTACAAGGTTTTATAAAGATCGGTTTTATAAAGATGTCACAAGATTTTTTTTTAAAGATCCTTTCTATGAAGATGTTGCACAAGATTTTATAATGATCAATTTTATAAAGATATATATATATATATATATATATATATTTTATAAAGATGTTAGCAATATCTGTATGTCCTTCAAAACAAAGAAGTGTCAAACTTGAAAGTTCAAACGTACATACATAGTGCACATCTAGAGATTATGCATAAGAACTGCAATGCTTTCAAGCAGAATCTCACTAGGAAGACTCAGTGGGCGAGAGAGAGAGAGAGAGAGAGAGAGAGAGAGAGAGAGAGAGAGAGAGAGAGAGAGAGAGAGAGCTGAAATAAGAATATGATTCTTTCAACTGCAAGAGCTTGCTAGGAACTCGGTGTAAGAGTAAAGAATAGAGAGAGAGAGAGAGAGAGAGAGAGAGAGAGAGAGAGAGAGAGAGAGAGAGAGAGGATATAAACACGTCGGACCAGATGTCTTTTATGCGATGATTGAAGGCAAAAAGATTGGAAGTTAGAGGAAAATACACTGGCCATTTCCCGATCGTAAAACCCCACACGTCTTCTGCGCCCCTCCACGAAAATGCAATGGGCAAGGACCTGAGACTAATGTGTCGAAGGGTTTTACTTAACTATCTATATATATATATATATATATATATATATATATATATATATATATATATATATATATATATATATATATATATATATATATATATATATATATATATATATATATATATATATATATATATATATAATATATATATATTGTTAAGTCAACCAACCTAATCGCACGAGACACACTGACACGTGTCTCCGCACCTCCCCAAAGCATCGTCACCGCCGTCCTTTCTAGAAACCATTTGCATATTATAATGAGTTCAGTCACTCCAAAATGGCGACCCGGAGAGAGTGACTCCGTGTCTCCTAAGTTGGTCTCATTGTACCGACGCCATACCTGATGCCGCCTTTGTTTGATCGAGGCTTCCTCCTAATTACTTGTGGCATCCGACGCGCCTTATTAGCTCGGGTAAGGAGGACGGAGAGATGATGCATTCTGGGAGCTGCTGGCTTTGGCTTGGCCCCGGAGGTCTTCAAAGGGAGGTGAGTGATACAGGGAGACTGGAAAGGGGTGGGAAAGGTAGGTGGAGGGAGAATATGCCACGCAGGGAGTGGCCGGTTTGATGCAAAAAGTGTGGGTGAGGGAGAATAGGCCATGCAGGGAGTGGCTGGTTTGATGTAAGAAGTTTAGCGATACATTAAGGGAGAATATGCTGTGCAGGGAGTGGCTGGTTTGATGCAAAAAAGTGTGGGTGAGGGAGAATATTCTGTACAGGGAGTGGCTGGTTTGCTGTTAAAAATTTAGCAAAATGTTGAGTGCCTGGTTTGATGTAAAAAGTGTGGCTGAGTGACGGATCTGGCTTGGCCCTGGAGGGCTTCAAAGTGGCTCAGGCAGATTAGAGAAGTGGAAAAGGAAACAATGTGGGAGAATATGCCACACAGTGGGTGGCTGGTTTTATGTAAAATGTACTCCATAGTGGGGGGGATAGAATATTCTCTGTGAGTGACTGGTTTGGCCTAAAAATTAACTTTCAAGGACGGTCAGTAGAATATGCTACGTGGGTGGGTGACATGTTTGGAGAGAACAGTAAGTCTCAGAGGAGGCAGGAATAGAATACAATATATCGGAGAGTGCCAGGTTTGGTGTGAAAATTTAGCCCCACCTCTCTTCATTAATCCCATTTATCAAACTGTCCCTTCTAATTATCATTATATTTTGGCTTCTAATTACCTTCCACTCGAAAAAAATATATAGTATTTTCTTACCTCAGAGATTTCAGCTTCTTTTCCCATCAGCAAATTGAAGAAAAAATCTCCTCACACCCCCAGCTGAGTTCCGAGAATTGAAATTTCAAATTTCTCCCTCTTCCCCAAGACCTCTAATTTAAAACTGAATTAGAAGACACAAAAAGAATAGAGGGACCTCCCTTCCTGTCTGTGGCAGGCGTCGCCGTTAATTTTCTCTCTATCTACGATGAGATTAATGTACGTTTTTAATACACGTGCCATAATTAAGAGAGGATTTTTTCTCTCGAGGAAAAAATTTGGCGTTAAAAAAAACTTCAAGTAGCGGATGGTGGATGCCTGTTGTCGACGTGTTTGGTAGTGCGATTCCGGGTGGAATCTAACCTGTTTAGGAATATTATGAGTATTTGATGAAAGCTGGAATCTGGTCAGATTCCCATCAGTACAGCTCTGTGTTTACCAATACGCAATATTTTCAATTCTCTTCAATCCTCAAAAGTTACTTATTCAAGCAACGTCAAATTTACATTAGCACCTTCCACTGTCGCATCAGTCAGGTCTGCCAACATCATACAACAACTCTTTATAAAGCCTAATCCACTGACATAAGTTTGTAATGCCTTCAAACAGCATCTCTCAATTTACATATCTAATTCTAAAGTCCATTTATTTATTTATTACTTTTTCTGAATTTTGTTTTCATAATCTACAACTTCCTGTCTCATTAACACAGTTCCTACCATTGACAAGTGTATTTTCATTACTTCCTTCCATTTCCTCTCTCAAATTCTTCTTGAACATTCCATCTCTTGTACATAACTACATAAAAAATACTGTACAAAGATATATAAAGACTGAAGAGAAAAGTATTATCCTGACTCCATGAAACATCTACATCACTAAAAAACAATTACTTCTGGTCAAGGGAGGCTAATTGTGATAGTGAAAAGATTGAGAGTGAGCCACCAATCACCATTTCCCTTCTGTTTATGAATTTTATTAACTTGCTGATGAGTCAGCAGACGATCCCTGAATTTTGTGTAGCCTTCATGAAATCCTTTCATTTCAGGATCTTTAACCTTAGCCCATTTTTTTGAACCATTTTGTCATTCCATATGCCATTCCCAAGCCTTTATCAACAAAGTGACCTGTCTCAATTACACTTATTGCCTCTGGAAACCTTTTGTTTTTGTTAATTAATCCTACTTTCTCATTCTGCCCTTACTTTAACTGTGTAAAGATCAAATACACCTCCAGCTACTCTTTTTCTTCCCATTACATCCAACCAACTGCTCTCCAGCTGACTTAATACAGAGAGATGAACTGAGGAAATCCTTCTTTCCACATTTTTCTTATATAAATATAATATATCCTTGTTTGGATACCATGTAATCTCCAAAAATCAAGTTTGCTCTCAGATCTCATAGCTTAAGGGAATTAGAACATTCACGTCAATGGGAATATTATTAGTCATGGGAAAGAATATTACCACGTCTGGTGATAGTATGGTCTAATAATAATAAGGGAATTATGTAAAGTGATTGAATAAACAGATGGATTTTCTTAGAAGTGACGAGAATGGTTCTCTCTCTCTCTCTCTCTCTCTCTCTCTCTCTCTCTCTCTCTCTCTCTCTCTCTCTCTCTCTCACACACATGATTGTACACAAGTGTTTTCACGTGTGTATGACCTCAAAAATACTGCATTTACAAACACACCCCCCAAAAAAGGTACCTCAAATACTGACCATATACTCATCAACCTATTTCACAACCATTCACAACCTAGCTTTCTGCAACCCCAAACCCTGAACCACACTTAAAACAACCACTCTAACAACCAGACGGTTATGAACCACAGTCCCACAACCCTCTCAAATGACAGACGAGAACCGAACGCGTCCAGCTCACTTCTGAGTGAGAATACTCCCAGGGAACCCTTGAGTGGCACTCTCGAGTGGCACTCTCGAGTGGCACTCGGGGAAACAACTCACCCTCGACGAAGGTCTCCATGAAGAGGACGAGGCTCGGTGAGGCGAAGATGGCCGACAGGAACCACGCCGCTAGGACGAGGCGCTTGGCACGACGCCCTGCGGAAAGGGGAAGGTTATAAGAGGCTGTTTTTGGAGGGGAGTCATTATAGAAAGTTGGAACTTTGGCAGAGTTTCTTTTTGGGAAATTGGTAAATATATATTTATATGTAATGTATATGTTTGGGTACGGGGTGGATAAGTGGGGTTTGTTGGTTATTACGTAAATACACACACACACATATATATGTATATAAACTACACATATACGCATCTGAACGTAGCCTCATGCACCTGAAATCTTATGTATACATCAACAACAATGATATTGATCCTTACTACACAGTGGGTATCACAATTGCGAATAGGAAGCTAAATTTACGCACCCACTGTTATTTAGGATATATATCACACACACGCACACACAGGTAGCCCCATGCATCTGAAACCTTATGCATACATAACAGCTCTTAATATGGACTTATTCATTTCATTCAGATGGTGATATCTCATGACTCAGTAGGTATCACAGTTCCAAACACAAACTATATATACGTATTCATTGCTATTTCTGGCCCGGACTCCACGCAAATGTATCTCCCCACGCCCCTGAAATCTTAGACATGCATCAAAAACATTGATAATACCCACAGCCGCTAAATGGCCTTTAGTTTCATTCATTTTATTCGGGTGGCGATCCGTATTTGCCGATACAAACCACATCCAATTATTTATTGTTGTTTTAGATATGAATTACACATTCACGCGCATCAGAAATCTATTATATACACCAACAACAAGACAAAGCTACTCACAACTACCTGGAATATTTCTGGTATAAATTAGACACACACAAACACAAACACACACACACAAACAGGTAGCCTCGTGCATCTGGAATCTATCAATTACACCAAAAACAACGTCAAAGCTACTCACAGCTCCCCGAAAAATTCATGGGATGAGTGATGGCATCGTATCTATCTATACTCAGCGCCACCAGGACGTAGGTGGAGGAATACGTCACCAACACCTGTGGAAGGGAGAAAGACGAGAGAGAGTAATGACGTTTTTCTCCCACTGAATTGCAAAGCAGTTGCATGCAACGTCTACTACTGTCAAGCTGCAATCTTCGGCGACTTGTCGAAGACGGTTGGGTGTGATGTGACTGGTTTCAAGGTGATGTGGTGGAGATGTGGAATGCCGACGATGTATGTTGGTGTGCTGATGTTTTGGTGGTAATGGTGAGTCATATTTATATATATAGTATATTTAAATCGCTGTCTGTCTCAACACTCATCAGGATTCAAGCATTAGAGCTTCTGATGGCTTCTGGGTTTTTAGTTTTTGTCGTAGTGTTTGTTAGTGTTTGTTAGAGTGTTTTTTTGTTTTTGTTGAAGTGTTTGTTTTTTATCCTCGTGTTTCTGCTGGTGCATCACATGCTATATAAAATTGTCATTATGAATTGTCTTAAAGTGCTTTTGAAGGGTTTTTTGTTTTTTGTTAAGTTTCTGTTGAAGTGTTTTTTGTTTTTGTTAGTGTTTGTTAAAGGGTATTTAGTTTTTGTTAGTGTTTGTTAAAGGGTTTTTAGTTTTTGTTATTGTTTGTTGAAGTGTTTTTAACTTTTGTTAAAGTTTCCGTTAGTGTTTGTTAAGGTGTTTTCAGTTTCTGTTAAAGTGTTTGTTGAAGTGTTTTCAGTTTTTGTTAAAGTGTTTGTTAAAGTATCTCTAAATCTCAAATTCTGTTACAAGTGTTTTTAAATCCAAACTCTGTCAAATTCACCCATCACGAATCAGCTACGAAATGAATGTTTCCACCCTTAAACCTCTGCTGAAAAATGACATAAAATTTCCAATATAAATCGCAGGTAAATTCGTACAGACCTGACTGGATAAATCAATATTTTCCCCACGTCAAATTCCCGGACAAACAGACTCAGTTATTCACATGAAGTCTGGTTAAAGATTCGAGTGTCTCGTGTGTGTGTGTGTGTGTGTGTGTGTGTGTGTGTGTGTGTGTGTGCGTGTGTGTATGTGTGCATGCAGTCCAGTGCCCAATGACTGGCAATCTGTATTGGGATCTAGATTTCCAGACATCAATAACGAACGACAGATGATGATGATGATGATGATGGTACACAGTTGTTCCTCCGAGCGTGTGAGATTTGAGCGGCCATCATGTCCCACCATCGGAAAGCCATTGTTGATGCAACTGACGATAATTAATAACATTAATTGAGCAGGTAAAGGTCCCCTTCGCAGCTCCTGCCCAGACGACGCAACCGTACCGGATCAGTTCGTCACAAAGGGGATGAGGAATCGAACGGTGGTTCGTCGGAATGGAACGAAATTTCTCCGAAAAGGAATGGAATATGGAATATGGAATGTAGAATTGAGGCACTGAAGAGTTTCGAAAGATTCACATGAGAGACGGAAAAGGCTTCAGTAGAGGCTTTGCACATTTTGATGAATAGTTGGTTATGTGTATATATATGTATTTTGATAAATAGTTTTGTATATATATATATATTTGGATTAAGAGTTAGTTATGTATATATATAATTTTTTTGGATAAAGTTAGTTAATTTTATATATGTATATATATATTTATAAATGGTTAGTTATGTATATGTATATATGTGTATATATATAGATAGATATTGATAAATAGTTAGTTATGTACATATGTATTTTGATAAATAGTTTTATTTTATATATATATATATATATATATATATATATATATATATATATATATATATATATATATATATATATATATATATTTTGACAAAGTTATATACACATATATTGATAGACATTTAGTTATCTATATACACACAAATACACACACACACACATATATATATATATATGTGTGTGTGTGTGTGTGCGTGAGCGCGCGCGCCCGGCCGTTTATGCATTCGGCAATACACCCCAAGGGACTCAAAGCCTCAGGGGGACTTCAAAGCCACATCAACCGGGCTCTAAATTCCTCACTCGACAGCCCCCGGGGGAGTACGCCATTGAACACATGATAAAACATCTCATATCTCGGAAGACGACTGTCGTTCCTACGACCTCCTCAGAGGTCGTGCAAACGACCTCGGAGGCAGCCGAACCGCCCTCTTAAAAGGGCGTTTTAGGAGGCCCAAACGCTTTCGAAAGGGTAAACAGCGGCTTCGTTCGCGCGAACGAGATTTTATGACGTTTTCGTTAAGGCGAAGTCGAAGTCAGCGACGGCGTTCGGACGACGCTTACTATAGTAAACAATAGTATATGGCGGCGTCTTTAGGAGGTTTAATTCGCGATTTAAATAAGAGTAAACACTTGTTTACTGCCTCGATACAAAATGGCTGGCGGTGCCTTCAGAAGGGCTGAATGGCTTTATACATGAAGACTGAAAAAAAGAGGGCGTTGGAGCGGTTGAACAGCATAATAAAGAGATCATGTAAATGGAAGATATGAAGTAGGCTACAATTACCTATACGTGGAACTTTCAGAAAACCTCACAACTGCACTAATATAAATAGTTAAGAGAAGTTGGACAGCAAAACCGACAAGAGGAAGAAGGAACGGAGGTAAAGTAAAAGACTAATAAGTGAATGCAGCTAGGGGGCTTCAGGAAGTGTTATCGCGCCGTCTGCGACCCCCACGAATCGACTGACTACCAGGTATGAATTCAATTCTCAGGTCAGCAGAAGCATGATGGGAATTGAGGAAACATGCCTAAGGCACTGTGACTCGCTCGGAGAATCGAACCCGGCGACTTAAAAAAATGATTAATTCATAAATAAATAAATAAATAAATAAGTAAATATATACATACATACAAATACTGTATATATATATATTTATATGTATATGTATATACATATATATATCAATATATATATATACATATATATATATATATATATATATATATATATATATATATATATATATATATATATATATATATATAATATATATATATATATTTAAACATGTATTACACACACATATATACAGTATACATAGATATATTTAAACACATATATATGTATATACATAGAATGAATAAATAAGAATTTTTTTTCGAATGTCCTCAAAATCTGCCTACATCCAAAACCAAAAAAAAAAAAAAATATTTAACCCCCCCCAAAAAAAAATCCACAATTCCTCTTTTAAATTCACCTCCACCACTCAAGAAACAATGAAAAAAAAAACACCCAATCTTCAGCAGCAGCAAAAAACAGCAACACAGCAACAACAGCCAGACTACAAAATGACATATCATGAAGCCATTAAGTATTCTAGATTACCACCGAGTCACCTCCCAACGACCGATCGGGCCGCCATATTGGGAAGAGACGCTCTAAGCTCGCCATATGGTAGCCTTGAGGAATAAGAGAGAGAGAAGGTTCTGTGTCACTTGGGGAGGTGGGGGGAAGGCGGGGGGGTTGTCCGTGCGTGTGTGACGGGGTCTAATAACGAAATGAAATGTTAATGAAACGGTAATAAAAGGATAAGTAGAAGAATGAGAAAATAAAAAAAGGTTAAGCGTGTGACAGGTCTGATCATAAAATGAGGTGATGATGAAACAATGATAAAAGTGTGAGTGTCAGAATGAAAAGGAAAAGTTTAAAACACAATAATAAAAGTGTAAGTATCATAAATAAGGAAGAAAAGTACAAATGAGTGAAGAGAAAAAGTGTCATAATTAAGAAAGAAAAAGTATAAATAAGGGCGGAGAAAACCTAAAGTTTTACTTCTTAATTTTTTGGGGGTCGATGACAGATCCCACAATAAAAGGAAATAATAAAACAATAATAAGAAAAGTGTAAATAACATAAAAAAAGAGGAAAAAGTATAAATAAGGCTAGAGAGTAACCTATTTGTGACAGCTCCCAGAATAAAAAGAAATACTAATAAAAAACAATAATAAAAGGGTATGTATCAGAAAAAAGGATTAAAAATATAAAAATAAAGATAGAAAGAATCATAGAAGTTTTTTATTCTTCATTTATTTTATTTACGTCCATCTCAGGTAAAGCCAGGTTCCCAAATATCCGATATTTGTGATTTATGTAGTGATATTTAATACCTACAAAAAAATCATTTCACCAAGACTTTATCAGTATCAGATATCACTTGATCTAACGACACCAGATTCTGAACTCCATTAGACTGTTATCTCATATATATATGTGAGAGAGAGAGAGAGAGAGAGAGAGAGAGAGAGAGAGAGAGAGAGAGAGAGAGAGAACACTCGCTGTATACCTACAGTACATCTCCCATTATAAACTCATGTCTGTCCTATCATTAATATTATTTTCTTTTATATTTTTCCCTTCTCTAACTGGACGGACTAACAACGACTCCACTTCATTTAGCAGGCTATGTCGCCGCCATTTAGTAAATGGCGCAGGGGGGCGGCGTTCCTCACCCCCCAAAAAAATCTTCATTTGGGAACACGTGGCCCAGCCGCCATGTGCGACAAAATATTTCCTCTTGTTTACTTCGGAGGAAGAAAAGTTATTACGTACAGCCGGTGGTCCCGGGAGTGAGACCATTTAAAAAAAAGAGAGATTATAAACTCTCTCTCTCTCTCTCTCTCTCTGTCTCTCTCTCTCTTTCAATTGTGTTCGTATGTAAGGTTGCGTGTTACACATATCTATGCTTGTCAATATTATTTCTTCATATTCTTGAAAATTCTCTCTCTCTCTCTCTCTCTCTCTCTCTCTCTCTCTCTCTCTCTCTCTCTCTCTCTCTCTCTCTCTCTCTCTCTCTCAAAGTATTAAGGATTTTAACTCTCTCTCTCTCTCTCAAAGCAGTAAGGATTTTAACTCTCTCTCTCTCAAAGTATTTAGGATTTTAACCTTTCTCTCTCTCTCTCAGAGCATTAAGGATTTTAACTCCCTCTCTCTCTCTTAACGTATTAAGGACTTTCATCCCTATAAGAAACATGATCTTCTTAATTTTTGCAGTGACCGAAACTGATATTGGGATTCTCTCTCTCTCTCTCTCTCTCTCTCTCTCTCTCTCTCTCTCTCTCTCTCTCTCTCTCTCTCTCTCACTAGGTTTTATTATGACTCTTATTAATGTTTTTGTCCTCAGGGGCTGTTGTTATGGAACTCTTACGAACTCTTCTGCTTCCTCTAGAAAACGGCTAAAAATTTACTCCCTTGATGGTTATTTTTATTTATCGCAGTTTCCTTTCGTTTTTTCCTCTCTCCTAATTCCTCCAACGCCGTAAATACTCATTCTTCTTCCTCCTCCCCCTCTTCTTCTTCGTCTCCTTCTTCGCAATTTGTTTACAGAAACATCTTGAACGCGGTAAAAAAAAAAAAAAAAACAGAAAGAAAGAAATTGCCAACCAGTGGAGAGGGGTTAGGCAGGGTGGGGATTGGGACCCTCCTACTTTCTTCTTCTTCTTCTTCTTCTTCTTCTTCTTCTTCTTCTTCTCCTTCTGCTTCTTCTTCTTCTTCTTCTTCTCTTCATTCTTTTTCTTCTTCTGCTCCCTTTTCTTCTTTTAATTCTCCTCCTCCTCCTCCCCCTCCCCCTCCCCCTCCTCCTTCTTCTTCTTCTTCTTCTTCTTCTTCTTCTTCTTCTTCTTCTTCTTCTTCTTCTTCTTCTTCTCCTCCTCTTCATTCTTCTTCTTCTTCTCCCTCTTCTTCTTTTAATTCTCCTCCTCCTCCTCCTCCTCCTCCTCCTCCTCCTCCTCCTTCTTCTTCTTCTTCTTCTTCTTCTTCTTCTTCTTCTCCTTCTTCTTCTTCTTCCTACGTCGTACACAAACGGCTCCAATTTGTCTTCAGTTTTTCCCTTCGCCCGTTGTAGCCTTTATTAATAAACCTGGCTCACACAACAGCATCATAAAAATATATATATACGGGGATTCCTTGGGCCAGGAGGAGGAGGAGGAGGAGGAGGAGGAGGAGGAGGAGGAGGAGGAGGAGGAGGAGTAGGAGAGAGGAGATCAATAATAAGAACGTAACTTTGTCGTAAACGCCATCTAGCGGCGAAAAAAACAATGACATTTACTGCCGCCATCTAGTGGCAGATGTGGCACTCGTGTTTAGTAGCTCGGCACAGGCGTTTAGATCAGCGATCTACTAAGCAAAGACACCGGTGTTTAGTCCCCGCATTTACTGGTGAGGAAACTGACTTCTAAGATGGGTATTTAACCCTTTCGGGTACTGGGCCACGGGGGCCAATGACACCGACCGCGGCGAAGAAACTGACGCATGTCAGACGTGACTGATATCTCTACTTCTTTACGCTTGTCTAGTTTATAAGACGGTCCTCAGGTTAGGTTAAGCTGGTTTGGTTTAGGTTAGGTCAAGTTAGGTTAACCTGGTTTAGGTTAGGTTAGGTTAAGCTGGTTTAGGTTAGGTTAGGTAGGCTAGGTTAAGCTGGTTTGGTTTAGGTGAGGTTAAGCTTGGCTGGTTTGGTTTTGGTGAAGTCACATTAGGTTAAGCTGGTTTAGGTTAGGTAAGTCAGGTTAGGTTAGGTTAAGCTAGTTTAGGTTAGGTTTTCCGTGAAGAAATCGACATTTAGCAGCGCCATCTACAATTGCGGACAATGAAGCATATCTAACAAAGGTTAAATCTACATCCCTTTACGTCTGTCTAATTTATAAGACAGTCCTCAGGTTAGGTTAAGCTGACTTTACGCTTGATTACTGTCTAAGATGGTCCCAAGGTTGTGTTATGTTGGATTAGGTTAGGTTAAGTTAGGTTTTCAGTGCAATAAGATTTGTATTTTATTATCTATCCACCTTTTTGAAATCAACTGATTTATACAGTGAATGTTGCTTTGTATTTAAACAGCACTTTGAAGCAAATACTGATTTGCAATTGAATCAGATACCTTCCTGACAATGCGTAACTTCTTATTCTCACAGCAGGACCAAACCATTTCTGCAGAAGTAGTATACTTGAAGTAACACCCACTAAGCTACCACCTCCTCCTTTCACTCTGGGGGGATTCACTTTCTCTACTACTTTCACTGGAATTTTCTCCTAGCCTCTGTTTTTCCAGAGTCCTATAACCTCTTTACATTCAAGAGGCGTGTTTATCCCTTAGCTTTCTATCAATTCTCTCATCACCCCGAGGCGACCAATAACAGTTGACTAACCACCAGGTACGTAAATCCCTGCTTAGGGTAACAGAGGCTTAATGAATTTTCTGAGGAAAGGAGCCAGATTCGGGGAGAGAGAGAGAGAGAGAGAGAGAGAGAGAGAGAGAGAGAGAGAGAGAGAGAGAGAGAGAGAGAGAGAGAGATTTTAGGTTACTAAAAAACGTATGGAAATTGTAATATCGGACTTAACTACGAAAATAAAATTAGATCTGAGAGAGAGAGAGAGAGAGAGAGAGAGAGAGAGAGAGAGAGAGAGAGAGAGAGAGAGAGAGAGACTTTAATTTACTAAACAAACATCAAGAAACTATAATACCGGACTTAAACCTGAATAAGATAATAAAAAAAAAAGAGAAACGGGTCCAATTATCCCAGATTTATTTTTAAAAAAATTAGTAACAACAAGATTTTTTGACAGATTACCAAATTACCCAGAAGGACCCTTAATTACCCTCGGGTCAGTCCTAAAACTGATTATTTTTTTCCAAAACTAATAACCTGTCATTAAGGGAAACAACGAAAGCAACGCCAATTAACTCGAGCATCAATAATTCAACGCTCGTCTCATGTTAAATTCAAGTACGTGTGAATTTGCAAAGATAACAATAAAGAGTGTCATTATTTCGGGCAGTTTCCGGAGGGGCAATTATCCACGTTATAGCTCCAGGACGCTTAATTAATGCATGACGCAGTACCAATGACGGTGATTTTTGCGTACTGGAAAGCGGTACGACAATTAAAAGCTTCAGAGAGAGAAATGATGGAATAGAAGCGATATACAAGCAATTCATACGCTTCACAAACTCCATACTTCACTCTGAAGTGATGTCTTATCTAAGTTACTTCACTCTGAAGTAATGGTTCAGTTACACCATTGCACTCTGAAGTGATGATTCAGCGGAGAGATTGCACTCTGAAGTAATGATTCAGCAGAGAGATTGCACTCTGAAGTGATGATTCAACGGAGAGACCGCACTCTGAAGTAATGATTCAACGGAGAGATTGCACTCTGAAATAATGATTCAACGGCGATACCGCACTCTGAAGTGATGATTCAAAAGAGAAATTACACTCTGAAGTAATGATTCAACGGAGAAATTACACTCTGAAGTAATGATTCAACGGAGAAATTATACTCTGAAGTAATGATTCAACGGAGAGACCGCACTCTGAAGTAATGATTCAACGGAGAAATTACACTCTGAAGTAATGATTCAACGGAGAAATTACACTCTGAAGTAATGTTTCATTCAAACGACTTCCCCCCGAAGCAATGAATCTCAGTTTTCCAAGATAAAAAAAAACTTGGAATGGCCAATAAGCAGAGCCATTGTGTAAAACGATCCACGCTGTACGCTATCGCGTCGAGCTTACGTTACGCCAAAAAACGCAACCAATCAATTAATAATACAATGTTGCCATCGTGTGGGTTATTTTTTTTTCTCTCTCAATGGGGCGAGTCTGACGCACGTAGGGAAGACTTATGAATTATCAAATAAATAAAATTATTTTTTTTACAGCGTTAATTATTCCAGTAATGGTCAAGGCAGGATTGTTTCCACTGGATTGTATTAATGAAGGCGAGAATTCGCGGTACGTAATGTCTCTCGATTGAGTTCAGGAGAGGAATTGCTATATTTTTTTTCTACTGCAATCTTATGTGTTCCTCGAATTATTTGATTTATAATCAACCTGATAAAAATCCTAATAAAATATATATATGTATAAGATATATATTATATGAATATACATATGTGTATATATACATATACACACACATACACATACATACACCCCAACTGGAATTGTCGAAACCACGTAAAACTTCAACACGGCAATTCCATTCATTCCTCCTTCTGTACAACATTCCCAACAAAACTTTCCCATTAATCTGAGAAAATATCGAAACTCAATACTTCTCAGTTCTCGATACTTTCGGGGAGGAGGGGAAAGACCCCCTTCCTTTTATATATATATATATATATATATATATATATATATATATATATATATATATATATATATATATATGGCTCTCTCTCTGAAGAATTAGAGGAATTTATTTCTGGTGACAGACATTAATTTCTCGTCATAATGTGGTTCGGATTCCACAATAAGCTGTAGGTCCCGTTGCTAGGTAACCAGTTGGTTCTTAGCCACGTAAAATAAGTCTAATCCTTCGGGCCAGCCCTCTCTAGGAGAGCTGTTAATCAGCTCAGTGGTCTGGTTAAACTAAGGTATACTTTTTTCTCTCTCTCTCTAATCACTAAAGGTTTATTCTCGCTCTCTCTCTCTCTCTCTCTCTCTCTCTCTCTCTCTCTCTCTCTCTCTCTCTCTCTCTCTCAGACATCCTTTTTCACCATTAGACTTTTAAATGAGCCCGACATATTTCCAACCGACCCTAAACATTCGGGGGTCGCTCAAATGTAATCCAGTAAATCTCTCAGAGATTATTTAATCCCTTTTTTTATATATCTGAAATCCTCTGCCTCTTTCATTCCGCCGCAGTAATCTCCTTTTGCGAGATTACTCTGCCGGAGATTACTAGCGTAAGGGTTTGGGTGGAGTGTGTATGTGTGTGTGTGTGTGTACATATGCAAGTATGTGTATATATATATAATTTATTTATTCATATAAATTATATAAATAAACATTCATAGACTAATGTCTTCTATCTACACTTATGCCTCCTAATAAACTGAATAAATTTGACGCCAATAAATCCCCGTCTCCCCCCCCGCCCACAAATATACCCACGAGTTGATATTTGCAAATATCGAAATCCTATACCCGGGCCTTATCAACATTTTGGGCACTCGACAGAGTCCTTTCAGTGTCTTCGGGAATATTTTTTTGCATGTGCGAGGATGGAGAAGCCGCCATCTTGCGGTTTCGAAAGGACGCATAATGGGTTGTCTTGCTTTTTTGAGGAATAAATTTGTGTAGATGATGATAATAATAATAATAATAATAATAATAATAATAATAATAATAATGAAGATAGAATAATCAGTTCTTTGAGAGAAATGTGTTCAGCTGAAAATTATAATATTGACAGCTATGGAAAAATCATAGTAAGTATTCTATAATAATAATAATAATAATAATAATAATAATAATAATAATAATAATAATAATGTAAAAATCACCAGATATCTTCTTCAGTAATGGAAGATGGTCTTTCAATAATAATAATAATAATAATAATAATAATAATAATAATATAGAAATCACCAGATATCTTCTGCAATAATGGAAGTTGGTCTTTCAATAATAATAATAATAATAATAATAATAATAATAATAATAATATTAATAATAATAATAATCTGACAATCTATGGCAACCCTCCAGTCTTCATAAATTCCCCCTCTCTCTCTCTCTCTCTCTCTCTCTCTCTCTCTCTCTCTCTCTCTCTCTCTCTCTCTCTCTCAACTTTGTCACCTCGTTATAAATGGCCGCAGTTTGTCGTCGGATACGTATATGCAAAAAAAAAAAAAAAATACATACAGTGGATTTTCCCAGAAGATATCTTAAGTTAACTCAGTGAGTGGGGAACTTATGTCTGAGAAGTTTTTTTTTAATTTTTAAAAGGAACAATTGGAAAGGATTTTTTTGTGGGAGAACTTTTTTCGTCTCTTTTTTTTATGTTTTTTTGGCTTATTTTTTTCTTGTGTCTTTTTATTTTAATTTTTTTTATTTTTAAACATAGGAAATGGAAAGTATTCTTTTGTGGTGAACTTTTTTCTTCTCATGTTTGTGTGTTTTTTATTTTGGCTTCATTTTTTTATATTTTTTTATTTTTTTTTTTTATTTTTAGAAAGACCAAATGGAAAGTACTGTTTTGTGGGAGAACTTTTTTCTTCTAATTTTTTGTTTTTTATTTTCTAATTTTTATTTTCATTTTTAAAAAGCGCAAATGTTAATGTTTTTGGATGTGTTTTTTAATATCATTTTTAAAATAGCAAATGGAAAGAAATGTTTTGTGGGAGAACTTTTTTCGTCTATTTTTTTTATTTATAATTTTTATTTTATAAGCACCCTGGTTCAATTCTTCACATTGATACGATAAAAAAATTTACTTTTAATTTTTTGCCACCGAAAATATAAATAAAATAGAAAACATTAGAAAACAATCGGTTTTGTCATCTTACATACCCGGGGAAAAATCTCCACGTCCTATTTGTCAAACTGGCTTTAAAAGGATATTGAATTACAGACACATTGAATCTGAAATATGCAAATGCTGCTTTGAGTCCACATATCTAAACAAATTCCTGCCTAAATGAATCAAAGCGTCTCTTCGTAGAACAAGACAACTCTCATCTATCAATATACATATATAAATATAAACTATATATATCTATATATATTTTATTATATATATTCACCAAATGGAATCAGATCATCCCGATAAAACATTCTGGAAAATTCTCCAACAATTTCTGCCATTATTAAAACCAGCTAAAATAGCTTTGAGCTCCACGCTATAAAGTCATGAAATTGCAGTACACAATTCCGAACCATCTGTTAATATATTGAGGGCTATTGTGAAGTTTATTCTCGTCCATAAATGGATGAGAATTTATTATTATTATTATTATTATTATTATTATTATTATTATTATTATTATTATTATTATTATTATTTCATATGATATTCTCTATACTTTTAAATGGTTATTTTTTATTATTATTATTATTATTATTATTATTATTATTATTATTATTATTATTATTATTATTATGAGAGTAATCAACAACAAAATATAATAAGAATCATGACAAAAAATCAATCCTTCACTGAACACAAAATGAGAAACACGACAAAATATCAACCCAGCGAAACATGACAAAAAATATCAGTCATGTCACGAACTCCAAAATAAAACTCGATAAAAAAAAATATCCTTTTTTTACGCTAAAATAAAAACCTGGCAAAATTCGACGCGTCACTTCGCATTAAAGACTAATCAAGGAATGAAAACGAATTCATAGCATGTTCCCTAATTCATGGAATGACTAGGGGGTGTTGGAACCTTCCTGTTCTGCTCTTTCGCAAATGGGATGAAGTTGCAGTCCCTACAAGCAACGATAAGGGGGGGGGGTGTCCTTGGACTAAATTAGCTAGTGACAAAACATTGATACACGGAACTAACTGGTTTTCCTTTAGAATTTAGCTAATGATTCTCTCTCTCTCTCTCTCTCTCTCTCTCTCTCTCTCTCTCTCTCTCTCTCTCTCTCTCTCTCTCTCTCTCTATATATATATATATATATATATATATATATATATATATATATATATATATATATATATATATATTATATACATCAGCCCTCACACCATTCCTAAATACACTTAGCATAAGTCACTGAATC
>NC_089785.1:24140206-24142706 GCF_040412425.1 Macrobrachium rosenbergii | reverse complement strand
ATGGCACTAGTTTTAAAATAAGATGACAAGCAGAACTGCTTTGCGATCAGGGATTTTCACCATGATTCTGAATACTGGCTTCTCCACTGACAAAGTAGAATTATGGGTGCAATGTAGTCAGCTTAGCCAGAAAATTTTCAACTGAAGTTCCTGCTAATATAAAGCACAAATCTCCCAATCTTAACTTGACACTCACAGACGAGATAGGAGTCTGCAGACCTTTCCAATGTACAGACAGCAGTCTACAGACCTTTCCAATCTAGAGACAGGAGTCTAAAGACCTTCCAATCTCCAATTTGGTTATCAAGAAGGATTTTTGCAAGGAAATGTCA
The DNA here is from genome assembly GCF_040412425.1 of Macrobrachium rosenbergii. Lineage (NCBI taxonomy): Eukaryota > Metazoa > Arthropoda > Malacostraca > Decapoda > Palaemonidae > Macrobrachium > Macrobrachium rosenbergii. The sequence continues at coordinate 24,142,374 of NC_089785.1, read as the reverse complement.
TCTCCAGGTGCTTGGTCCTCCTTAACTCAAGAAGGCTTCCTGTCTTGTCAGTTTGCTATGAGGAAGCCCTTGATATATTTCGATTACTCTTGGATCCCAGGCAGTTTCCCAAAAGGTCTCTTGTCACTCAGAAGTCTACATTTGTGGGGTTTCCAATCCACTCCACAATGTTATTTTCATTTCAATTTCTTCTCGTCGTGTCTTCGCGGTTTTACTTTTTCTTACAACTTTCTTTACCCAGTTTTTCTTCTCTACAAAATACCATTCACTCCCAGCATGAAGGATTCTTGGCTTACTAGAATCTTGTTCTGAAGTACTAGAATTATTTCAAAAGGTGGACACATTGACCTAACTACAACTCTTCCTCTCTATCATTATGACCTTTCACTATTATTATTATTATTTATTATTATTATTATTATTATTATTATTATTATTATTATTATTATTATTATTCAGAAGATGAACCCTATTCATATGGAACGAGCCAAGCAAAGGGGTCATTGACTTAAAATTCAAGCTTCCAAAGAATATTATGGTGTTTATTAGAATTTTGTTCAGGTAAATTTGGACTAATGGTACCTTCCTTCTGCATAAAGATACAGTTGTGTAGATGAGACACTGACACCGGACTGGATGAAGTGAAAATATTTACCACTAGACAAAGGACCATCATTACTACAAAGAAAGGTATTTGTGGATAAACATACCTAAATAACTTTCCATGGGAAAAAAAGGTGATTTTAGGAGAATGCTTTCCAATTCACAGAAACTATTTTGGAATGAGGTTGCTAGACTCATACCTTCAACCATCCTGGCTATGACCCTACCAGAGTTAACCAACTATCAGACAAATAAATCCATACTTAAATCAACGGGAGCAGAAATATAGCAATTAATGAAATTGGCTCAATCATTCAATTCTAAATGAGAACTGAGCAGAGCTTACTGGCTAGCAGAGGGTGTTTCGTGATCACTGTGAAGAAAGGTTATTAAACCGTGCTCTCTCTCTCTCTCTCTCTCTCTCTCTCTCTCTCTCTCTCTCTCTCTCTTTTAGTATTTGTCATCAATTTTTTTCCAAATAGTACATTTGATATTATGGATATGAAGCAAATTTGGCTGCCTCTCTCTCTCTCTCTCTCTCTCTCTCTCTCTCTCTCTCTCTCTCTCTCTCTCTCTCTCTACCATCTAAGACATTACAAGACGTGTAAATAACCTCTAAAACCCCTTCCGTCCACGGCCCCAAGCAAAGACAAGGGCGGATAACGGGTAAATAACGATCTGGCAACCCAGCCAGCTTCGTAACCAAAAAAAAAAAAAAAGAAAATTAATAATTGTGCAGATAAAGACCTGAATTATGATCTTAATTAACAATAACCCGGAAGGAAATTATGATGCAATTAACCATAACGTCAGAAGAGGGACATAGATTATGAATAATCTCAGGAATGGTTCCACCCCAGTGGAGTGAAGATCTCTCTCTCTCTCTCTCTCTCTCTCTCTCTCTCTCTCTCTCTCTCTCTCTCTCTCTCTCTCTTTTAGAAGACACTTTGGCTGGGTATTTTTATTCTCTCACTCTCTCTTTCTGTCTCTCTCTCTCAAAAGCCACTTTGGCTGGTTATTTTGACTCTCTCTCTCTCTCTCTCTCTCTTTCTCTCTCTCTCTCTTAAAGCCACTTTGGCTGGTTATTTTAATTTCTCTCTCTCTCTCTCTCTCTCTCTCTCTCTCTCTCTCTCTCTCTCTCTCTCTCTCTCTCTCTCTCTTAAAGTATTTGCCTTCATTTTTTCCCTCAAACAATATTTTTGATACCTTTCAAGGATTTAAAGCCAGTTTGGCTTCCTGCTTTAATTCTCTCTCTCCCACAACTATCAACCAACCACCAAGTACACAATTCACTGCTTATGGCAACTAGAATACTGGAATACAGGGAACTCAGTCATCTCATTCCCTCCTCGAACTGTTCAGGGATCAAACTATGGTCACTCAGTTTATGAGCTTGGGTTCGAATTCCGTCTAAGATAGGTGAAGCGTTATTTCCTTCCGGACTTCAGGGCTTTCAGTGAGAAATATATCCAAATTTATAGGGAGGTTTATGAAGGTAATTCATTGTATTGAATTATATTACAATAAATTGGTATTGAAAATTATGAGGAAGTATATAAAGGTAA
>NC_089785.1:24097706-24122706 GCF_040412425.1 Macrobrachium rosenbergii | reverse complement strand
AGTGAAGGAATGCGAAGGATTACTTGTAGGAGATACAGGGATTTTTTTTATAGAATACAGTGGGAATTACTATAGAACACATAGGGATTTTGTTTAGTTTTAATTGGGATATCCTATAGAATAAAGAGGGGATTTTTGTATAGAATACAGTGTCTACATACAACGCCTACAAAAGACAGAGGGATTTTTTATAGAATACAGTGGGATTTACTATAGAATACATAGGGATTTTCTATAGAACTGAGGTGTTATTTCCAAGCTTCGAAAATTGGACACACTGAAAATGTGAGAAGGGGTAGACTGACAGGCGTAATTTACATCTTTAAAAAAAGTCAACGATCTAAAAAAAAATCTATATGAGAGTGGTAGACAGACAGGTGTTACATCCACCTGTCAAAAAATCTGACAAGATTTTTTCTTTCCCTTTCAAAAAAAAATCTGAGAGTGGTAGACAGACAGGTGTTACGTCGACTTTCCCAAAAATTCCTAACGGAAGTTTTTTTTTTTTTTTTTTTTTTTTTTTTTAAGACAAACTCGCACCAAAGGGTTAAGGAAAGACACCCGGGGCCACCAACCGGGCAATTTCGGCCCCGAAAAGTTTGGCCCGGGGGGCGTTTGCCGCGTCATAAATCAAGCCGTTTTGGTTGTTTTTTTTTATTTTTGTTATTTTTAATATTTTTTTTATTTTATTCATTTTTTATTTTTATTTTATTTATAAAAATTTGTTTACAGCAAAACCTGAGATAATAACGATAATAATAATAATAATAATAATAATAATAATAATAATAATAACAATAATAATATTAATAATATTAATAAACACAACAATAATAAAAATAATGAAAAGTAAGAGAATAATAATAATAATAATAATAATAATAATAATAATTCTTCACCAGAACTGGCAGCCACACCATTACCTCCAAAGAAAGAAAATAGGAGAGAGAGAGAGAGAGAGAGAGAGAGAGAGAGAGAGAGAGAGAGAGAGAGAGAGAGAGATAAAAGGTCAATAAAGCGGAACCTCCTTCCTTTGTCCTAGGTCGCACGAACCCATCCTGGAGGTTATTATGCTAAATAATAAGGTCACGACCACCTGGCGTGCCCCAGGGGGGGAATTGTGTACCTCCAATAAAATTCTAATCGTCGCTTCCACTTGGCTGAGCTGGCCTTTTTCGCCCGCTCTCTCTCTCTCTCTCTCTCTCTCTCTCTCTCTCTCTCTCTCTCTCTCTCTTCCTGCTTCTCTCTCTCTTTCTCTCTCTCGCTTGCTATTTTTCCCACCCTTTCTCTCTCTCTCTCTCTCTCTCTCTCTCTCTCTCTCTCTCTCTCTCTCTCTCGCTCTCGCTCTCTCTCTCTCTCTCTCTCACCCCTTCCCCGGTTCAATGGGACCTTTTCCCCACCCCTTTCCCCTCACATCCCCGGAGGGGGAGGGGGAGGGGGAGGGGGGGAGGAAGGTTTATGGCTGGGGGAATTTTTCTCAACCTTCTTTTTTCCGGAACGTTAACTCACACAGTCCCAGTCATAAAGTCTAGCTAAAGGATTCCTTTGGCAAACGATAAGGCGTCACAGACACACACACACACACGCGCGCGCACGCACGGACTGTCTGTGCAGCAAGGCAGTTTCGTGACTCTCTCTCTCTCTCTCTCCCTCTCTCTCTAACTCTTCCTATTTTTCTGTATTCTATTTCTCCCTGTATCTCTCAACATTCTCTCTCTATTCCTGTTTTCTCTCTCTCTCTCTCTCTCTCTCTCTCTCTCTCTCTGTCTATTTTTCTCTTTTTCTCTCTCTCTCTTCCTGTTTCTCTTTCTCTTAACTTTCTCTCTCTGTATATATTTTTCTTTCTCTATCTCTTCCTGTTTCTCTCTATCTCTTAACTCTCTCTTTCTCTTCCTATTTCTTGCTATCTCTTAACTTTCTCTCTCTCTTTTTTCTCTTTCTCTCTTCCTGTTTCTCTCTGTCTCTTAACTCTCTCTCTCTCTCTCTTTCTATTTTTCTCCTTCTCTCTCTCTCTTAACTTTCTCTCTCTCTATTTTTTTCTTTCTCTCTCTCTTCCTGTTTCTCTCCATCTCTTAACTTTCTCTCTTTCTTCCTGTTTCTCTCTCTCTCTTAACTTTCTCTCTCTCTCTCCCTCTCTCTTTCTCCTTCTCTCTTCCTGTTTCTTTCTATCTCTTAACTTTCTCTCTTTCTCTCTCTCTATTTTTCTCTTTTTCTCTCTCTTCCTGTTTCTCTCCATCTCTTAACTTTCTCTCTCTTTCTCTCTCTATTTTTCTCTTTTTCTCTCTCTTCCTGTTTCTCTCTCTCTCTCTCTCTCTCTCTATTTTTCTCTTTTTCTCTCTCTTCCTGTTTCTCTCCATCTCTTAACTTTCTCTCTCTCTCTATTTTTCTCTTTCTCTCTCTCTTCCTGTTTCTCTCTATCTCTTAACTTTCTCTCTCTCTCTCTCTCTATTTTTCTCTTTTTCTCTCTCTTCCTGTTTCTCTCCATCTCTTAACTTTCTCTCTTCTCTCTCTCTCTCTCTCTCTCTCTCCCCGAGGCCTTCAATGTATCACCCTCCTCTCTTACGGATCCGTGGATCCATAAGGAGTCCAATAGAGCGGATCCGTTCGCACAAGTCAAAATGGACATTATGCAAATTCGAGCGCCATTTTACCTGTCAATCGACCGGCTATACTGTCAACCCTGCTATTGACAGGTGCTCTGTCAAGGGCTTAAACTAACTTGACCTTTGACCTTCCTACTTCGAGTTTATTGCTTGAAAGTTGTTATTTTTCTGTCTCGGGTAACAGAACGTTTTTTTTTTTTGTTACTTTCACTCGGAGAAAGGAGGGGAGAAGGAAAGGTATTTGGAAAAAGTGTTTTAGTCTCAGAGGTTAAAAGAATGTTTCTATTTTTCCTTATAAGAAGAACAGAGGAAAGGGTGTAGAAAGTTTTTTACTTTCTCTCAGAGAAAGGAGAGAGGAAGAAAGGGTATTTAGAAAAGGTATTGCAGTCTCAGAGGTTAAAAGAAAGTTTTCCTTTCCCTCAGAGAAAGGAGAGAAGAAGGAAAGGTATTTAGAAAAAGTATTTTAGTCTCAGAGGTTAGTAGAAAGTTTTTTACTTTCTCTCAGAGAAAGGAGAGAAGAAGAAAGGGTATTTAGAAAACGTATTTTATAGTCTCAGAGGTTAAAAGAAAGTTTTTCTTTCCCTCAGTGAAAGGGAAGAAGAGGAAAAGGTATTTTAGTCTCAAAGGTTAATAGAAAGTTTTCTTCAGGAATAATAATAATAATAATAATAATAATAATAATAATAATAATAATAATAATAATAATAATAAGAAGAAGAAGAAGAAGAAGAAGAAGAAGAAGAAGAAGAAGAAGAAGAAGAAGAAAAATTAATAACAGGAATGAAAACAAAACTCTATTATTATTATTATTATTATTATTATTATTATTATTATTATTATTATTATATTAATCCAACATACATATAAAAATATGCATAAAAGTGTCACAGAGAATTACAGAAAGACATAAAAGCCAACAGATTAATTCTATTTCCTTCTATTTCCACCATCGCTTTTATTTGACAGCCATTCATTAATAAAAGAAAAAAAACATTCTGGGAATATTAAGGAAAAAATTAAGTAAATAGAAGTAAGATTTTTGAGTGGTGGGGGGAGTTTGAAAATAGCATTGTTGTCAGTGGGCCACAAATGATGGAAATTACCAACCTGGTTCAACTACTGAGAACCAGTACTAAGGGGAGACTTACACTGAGAACCATTACTGATACAAGACATACACACATACACAAACATACAAAAACATACACACAAACACACACACAGGTATAAGAGGGAAGGCTTCGCAAATATCAACGATACGGTCGATTCGATTTCTGGAAATTTGACAGCGTGAAAAGATTAGATGTCTGCCCCACCCCCACCCTCTCTCTCTCTCTCTCTCTCTCTCTCTCTCTCTCTCTCTCAAATCCAGTGTATTTTCTTTAAATATTCTAGTTTTGATAGTTTCCAATCTCTCTCTCTCTCTCTCTCTCTCTCTCTCTCTCTCTCTCTCTCTCTCTCAAAAATCAAGTATCTTTTTTCTCAATCTTCCAGTTATGATAGTTTCCAATCTCTCTCTCTCTCTCTCTCTCTCTCTCTCTCTCTCTCTCTCTAAAAATCTAGTCTATCTCTCTCTCTCTCGAAAATCTAGTATCTTTTTTCTCAATCTTCCAGTTATGATAGTTTCCAATCTCTCTCTCTCTCTCTCTCTCTCTCTCTCTCTCTCTCTCTCTCTCTCTCTCTCTCTCTCTCAAAAATCTAGTATCTTTTTTCTCAATCTTCCAGTTACAATACCTTCTAGTCTCTCTCTCTCTCTCTCTCTCTCTCTCTCTCTCGCAGGATTTTCGAAAAGGGCAACGCCCATGAGCCGAAGGACTCTTCCGTGGGACATTTCAAAGTCCTTTAAGAAGAACGCAGTAACAGGATCCGCGCTCTATTAGCCGCGCATGCGCCGTAGCTGCGCGCAGCATGGCGCAGTTAAGATACCTGTACTATTAGCTTTTTGACTTGATCTGCAAAGCGGAGGCGGACGGGGGCGGCAACTTGGTTGATTCTTGTATTAGAGGACTGAAAGAATGATAGGGGAACATTGTACTGGTGTCCCCTATCTCTCTCTCTCTCTCTCTCTCTCTCTCTCTCTCTCTCTCTCTCTATCAAAAATCCAGTATCTTTTTTCTGAATCTTCCAGTTATGATAGTTTCCAGGCTCTCTCTCTCTCTCTCTCTCAAAATTCTCCTCTCTCTCTCTCAAAATTCTTCTCTCTCTCTCCCTCTCTCAAAATTCTTCTCTCTCTCTCTCTCTCTCTCTCTCTCTCTCTCTCTCTCTCTCTCTCTCTCTCTCTCTCTCTCTCAAAATTCTTCTCTCTCTCCCTCTCTCAAAATTCTTCTCTCTCTCTCTCTCTCTCTCTCTCTCTCTCTCTCTCTCTCTCTCTCTCTCTCTCTCTTTCTCTCTCAAAATTCTTCTCTCTCTCTCTCTCTCTCTCTCTCTCTCTCTCTCTCTCTCTCTCTCTCTCCTCTTTCTCTCAAAATTCCTTTCTCACCCTCTCTCAAAATTCTTCTCTCTCTCTCTCTCTCTCTCTCTCTCTCTCTCTATATATATATATATATATATATATATATATATATATATATATATATATATATATATATATATATATATATATATATATAGAGAGAGAGAGAGAAAGAGAGAGAGAGAGAGAGAGAGAGAGAGAGAGAGAGAGAGGAGATCAGTGCAGTGTTGCACTCAGGTACATAGAAAAAAAAATTCCATAACATATTTCTAGAAATTCACATCATTGTGGCATTTCCTTCCCCAACCGCCCCCCTCTCTCTCTCTCTCTCTCTCTCTCTCTCTCTCCTTTCAAACATGCCTGTCTCAGTTGGTTTAATTTCCCGACGTCCTCCCACCTGCAGAAGGAAGCCCTTTTGCTTCTTAAAATCAGGGTTGGGCTGTGTCATAATTCACAGGGCTGCCAAAAAAAAAAAACAAAAAAAACTTGCGCAACACGCCCGCGCGCAGGCGCGTCGACCAAGGCGCCCCCGGGTGCCAGACGAATGTTGTTGTACAGGTTTTTGTTTTGTGTAAATATTGTTTGGGCATCTCATTTTTTTTTTAAATAATGTCCAAGGGTTGTTTATACTGATGTTATTAATGTTGTAATAGATGGTGATGATAATACTAATTATTATTATTATTATTATTATTATTATTATTATTACCCAAGAGCTTATCAAACCAGCACGCCCAATTCACAGGCCACAGGATCCAAGGACCACCCCGCCCATAAGGAGGGAAGATGGATGAATGTGTTTACATAAATCAGAGATAACATTATTTCTAACCCCGTTTATCTCTTGTTTATCAACTTCATATCCCTCGTCAGGACAGGGTTCATATTTCCGCGTCAGGAGGAAGCGGGGAGGGCGCGTTGGTGGGCGGCCGTGCATTTCGGGAAGGAAGGGGGGGCCAGAGATGGGTATCTTGGTGGGTATGTTTGGGCGAGCGTGTGCGGGGAAGGTGTGTAGTAGTCATTTGAATCACGAACTATTCTCAGAAACGTTTCTAGATATTTCGAGCCATTCCAAGTAGTTCCTAGATATTTCAAGCCATTCCAAGTAGTTCCTAGACGTTTCAAGCCATTCCAAGTAGTTCCTAGACATTTCAAGCCATCCCATTCCAAGTAACGTTCCTAGACGTTTCAAGTCATTCCAAGAAATGTTCCTAGACATTTCAACCCATTCCAAGAAACGTTCCTAGACATTTCAACCCATTCCAAGAAACGGTCCCAGACATTTCAAGCCATTTCAAGATATTCTAAGCCATTCCAAGGAATGTTCCAAGATATCGCAAGCCATTCCAAGAAGCTTTCCGAGACTTTCAAGGCATTCCAAGAAAAGTTCCAAGACATTCCAATACATGTTCCAAGGCATTCCCAGAAACGTTCCATGATATTCCAAGCCATTCCAAGAAATTTTCAAAGACATTTCAAGCAATTCCAAGAAACATTCCAAGACATTTCAAGTAATTCCAAGAAACGTTCCTAGACATTTCAAGACATTCCAAGAAACGTTCCTAGATATTTCAAGCCATTCCAAGAAACGTTCCTAGACATTTCAAGCCATTCCAACACATGTTCCAAGGCACTTCAAGGCATTCCAAGAAACGTTCCTGATATTTCAAGCCATTCCAAGAAATATTCCAAGACATTCCATGAAATGTTCCATGATATTTCAAGCCATTCCAAGAAACGTTCCAAGACATTTCAAACCATTCCAAGATATTTTAAGTCATTCCAAGTAATGTTCCAAGACATTCCAAGAAACGTTCCAAGATATTTTAAGCCATTCCAAGACATTTCAAGTCATTCCAAGAAACGTTCCAAGCCATTCCAAGAAGCGTTTCAACCCATTCCAACACACGTCCCAAGGCATTCTAAGCCTAAACTTGTGCAATTCCTAAACGGGAAGTAATCCACCGTTGCCCCCGTCCTACAAATGACGTCATAGCGTTACGGACAGATGCACGGACAGATAAACAGACAGACTTCTTGTATCTGAGATTGATCTGCGAGAAAACGTCTCAACTTTTGGGAGATTCTAATAGCCTATGGGCCTCATTTCCTGAGAGAGAGAGAGAGAGAGAGAGAGAGAGAGAGAGAGAGAGAGAGAGAGAGAGAGAGAGAGAGAGAGAGAGAGAGAGGTTAATCTTAGAGTCTATTATATTTAAGTATTAAAAATAAATTATATATATATATATATATATATATATATATAATTTTGCAAAACAATGTATAAAATCAAACAAAATATAAATCACTTGATAACAAATTTGAAATATAAACGACGAAACATGAATTTGACGGAAAATATTTTAAAAATTCAGAAAATAAGAGACATAAGTTATATTATATATATATACTCGTATGTATATATATATATATATATATATATATATATATATATATAAAGTACGAGATATAAAATATGTATGACACCAAATATTAAATAAAAAATATTACAAAATAATAAAAAATAAAGTATAAGATGTATAAACAGAATGTGAACTAATGAATTGTTGTGAATGCAATACAAAATTCAAAAGACGAAATTGTTTTATATAATATATATATAAAACAAAGATGTAATATCTAAAAATTAATAAATAAAAGGTATGAAATTTTAATTGAAAAAAAATCACAAAACACACAAACTTTGGAAATACCTTCCTATAATCTCTCATTTTCCAAAGGTTCCCCACTACCTTGGGGGGTCAAAACACCCTATCTGCCCATTTCTCAAACCTGGGCACCTTATGGGCATCATATCAGCCTTAAGGATAAAGAAATTAAACTTTTAAACAATAGGAATCCTAATATAACAGAAATAGACGCACTGGCAACTCTTTAAAGGGACCCATATCTTTCTATAACCTCCTACCTATTAAAGGGCGAATTTCTCACTATCTTTGGGGGTCAAAACCCCCTATATGCCCATTTATCAACCCTGGGTTAATGAAGGGAACCGGTCAGCATTAAAAATATAAAAATTAAACTTTTAAACAACAGGAATCTAATATAACAGAAACAGACGCACTGGCAACTCCCTTCCCGCGACGGCACAAATTGCCAAGTAGCGCAATATAATTACGCGCATTCCAAATTAGAATTACATTCAGTCATTCTGTCTTTTCACGCTAATGACAGTAAATGAGGGTTAATGAGGGTAGATAACAGGTCAAAGGTCAGGTTAATGATGAAGAAGCATGCGAGGAAGAGGAAGAAGGAAATAAAATTAATATATATAATGAGATATAATGAGCAGAAGTTGATTACATTGAATAATTTGTGAGTGTTCATGCTGAAATATTTTGACAGGCCGTAATTCGTGTTGATATGCAAACGTGTAATTAATTTGTCGACTGTAATCATTAAAAGCACTTGATAAATTATATGTAATAAATTAAGAAAGATCTAACATTCACGTCCGAAAATAATACATATATTCATACAATATATATATACATAAAAATATATATATATATATATATATATATATATATATATATATATATATACATATATATATATATATAAATATATATATATATATATATATATATATATATATATATATAGATCATATATATATATACATACACATACAAAACACCAATAAATCCGGACCTAAACACGGATTACTTTCAAGAAATCCTTCCAACTTAATCCCCCCCAGATGTGTCCTATAGGAAGCCAATGGCCATACTGAAAGTGAATTTAGGATTCCAAATCTTATTGCTAAGGAAGGTCCCAAGAGATTGAGAGTCCTACTTCTATAAACGATTATATTTTAGGTTTTATGTTTTTTTGTTTGTCTTTTGTTTTTATTTTACTGTTTGTGTGTTTGTTTTTTATTGCTTCGTTTGATAAGAGAGTTGTTGAATTTTTAGAATTTTGTTATCTCTCTCTCTCTCTCTCTCTCTCTCTCTCTCTCTCTCTCTCTCTCTCTCTCTCTCTCTCTCTCTCTCTCTCTATATATATATATATATATATATATATATATATATATATATATATTCATTATATATATTCATATATATAAATATATATACATACATTCACAAGTATACATATAATACATACACTTATACTCAAATATTAAGTCACGAAGAACCCCTTAATATCCAAATCACTGTATCTCGGGAATAATTTGCAACCAAGGGGGGTTGGGGGGAATTATTTATGATAAGGGCTCCTTCACACACACACAAATTTACCTTTTCAGAGTTAGGTTGGTCCCCAGCCAACAGTTTTGACTTAATCCGCTCAGCCATCAACGAAATTAATGGGCCATTCGTGGCTTTAGATTTGAAAGTATAAATAAAATGTCGTGTGTGGAATATTCGTGACAGACTATACACACGCACACACACACACACACACACACACACACACATATATATATATATATATATATATATATATATATATATATATATATATATATATATATATATATATATATATATATATATATATATATATATATATATATATATATATATATATATATATATATATATATTACACGAAAGACGTCTTATGATAATGTCCTATGCATCTGAATAAATAAATAAAAAAACACACACACACAAACATATACATATACTGTATACCAGCGCCTGCATGTTTTTTAAACCATACACGAAAATTTATACCCACCCATTATTTCCCCTTAACAGACATATAGACAGAGAGACAGTCAAGACCCATACATAGGACCTTCTCCCACCCCTACAAATTCCCCACCAAATCTAGGGGCCCCCACCCCCTTTTTTGGCCCTCTCTCTCTCTCTCTCTCTCTCTCTCCAGCCCCTTAATCCTAATCTCCCCCAAATCGACCGAATCCTTCCCTAATCCCCGGGGAGGCAGGGGAGGTGGGGGGGAGGGAAGGTTTCTGGTCGTCGTCGAATCCGGGGTGTCTTCTCGCCTTGACTGACAGTTAAGCTCTCACGTACATTCCGGAAGTCCTGTGATCCGTCTCCTGAGCTCTCTCTCTCTCTCTCTCTCTCTCTCTCTCTCCACGCCACTATACATCTAGCTGTCTTCACCCGAGGGTTGGAAGCGAGGTGTTTTTTTTTTTCAGGGGTAAGTTTTTCTCTTGGGACGCGCTTTATGTTTAGTTTGCGTGTTTTTTTAGGGTCTTGCTTTCTTGTGTGGGTTTTTCAAAGCTTGTTATTTTTCTCATATTTCCCACGGGTGGGTTTTTCTTGGAGGGGTGCTTTTCAAAGGGAAGGTTTACGTTTAGTTTTCAAGTTTTCTTCTGTGAGTGGAGTTTTTTTCTGAAAAGATTTCAAATTTTGTGCGTGGGTTTTTTTCATGGATTTTTTTTTTTTTTTGTAATGATGAATGGTAGTTTTTATCAGGGGATTTTAGAAGCTTAGTTTTCGTGCCTTTTTTTTGGGGGGGGGAAGGGGGAAGTTGGGATGGGTTATTCATGTTTTTTTAGAGAAGGTTTTTTTTTTTTGTAATGCGGAATTTATTTAATCTTACAATTTTCTCTCAAAAGCACATTCTCCCACATTACTTCCAGCCAATGTTTTTTTTCATTCCTTTCACCACCCTATTTTTTTCTCTCGATTCCTGTCGTGTTTTTTTTTTCTTTCAAAACACCCGCCGCCGCCATATTACTTACGCTCCCGCTGGTTTCATTTGGTTTCCTTTATGTTTTCTTGGGTGTTTTTTTTGGGGTGTTTTTTTTTCTTTACGTGGTTTCTATTCGAAGTCGTCTTTTGACTTCCTGCTTTACGGCCGTCGTAAATCGCTCTCTCTCTCTCTCTCTCTCTCTCTCTCTCTCTCTCTCTCTCTCTCTCTCTCTCTCTCTCTTTGCAACCGTCTCCCATCTTTTGGACGTCTAAGTTTTTTTTTTTTCCTTGTTAAATGCATGCTTGGGGAGTTTCTCCCTCACTCACTCACTCACTCACTCACTCACTCTCTCTCTCTCTCTCTCTCTCTCTCCTGATATATATATATATATATATATATATATATATATATATATATATATATATATATATATATATATAGAGAGAGAGAGAGAGAGAGAGAGAGAGAGAGAGAGAGAGAGAGAGAGAGAGAGAATGCCACCGTTTAACTGATCTATTGTATTTCTCAGTTTCTGTGGTAACTTATCTATCTATACAGTCTATCTAACTATACAATCTATCATCTCATTCCCATCGTTTGGTCACTGTTTATCTATATACACATCTATTCATCTATTTCATCTATCTAACTCTCTATATATCAACTTGGGAATACCAAAATATATGCCTAAGTTACCACCTCTCTCTCTCTCTCTCTCTCTCTCTCTCTCTCTCTCTCTCTCTCTCTCTCTCTCTCCATTATTCCCCCATCACAAGGGCGAGTCAATAAGTTACCTTTAATATCATACCCTCCCATTTCCCGACCCTCTCTTACACTGATTAAAAGGCGACCCACCCCTTTTGTGCCACACGCTTTCTGTCAATAAGGAACAAAGGAATTAGCTGACGACTTTCTAGAAAGTGAAATATTACGAGGGGAAAAATGAATGGGTTTATATTCTCGCTTCGGGTGTGATGCTAGGTGGGAGTCTGGTGGGAATGGGGTTTTTCAAGGTCTGGTGACCTTGATTGGAAAGGTTAGGTAAGGTGGCCTACAGGATAAGGTCAGTTTGGGGTTCTGAGTCCGTGGTACTGTGTGGAAGACTGGGAGAATGGGGTTTTTCAAAGTCTGGTGACCTTCATGGGAAGGTCAGGTCATCTGACCTTCAAGGTATGGTCAGGTCATCTTCTGAAGTTCAGGTCAGGTGACCTTGTACGTCAGTAGATCCAGGTTCAAAGATAAGGTGAACAAAATTCAGTTAAATGTTAAGTTTGTAACCTTAATTCAAAGGTCAGGTCACATGACCTTCAAGGTATGGTCAGGTCATCTTCAAAAGTCCAGGTCAGGTGACCTTCTAAGTCAGTAGATCCAGGTTCAACGATAAGGTCAACTGACCTTCAATTGAGTGCTAAGTTTGTAGACCCTAAATCAAAGGTCAAGGTCAGTTCATCTTTCTTTCAAAGTCCAGGTCGAGTGACCTTCTATGTAAGTATACCCAGGTTCAATGACAAGGTCAACAGAATTCAACTGAATCCTAAGCCAAGTTTTCCAACCTCAATTCAAAGGTCAAGGAATAGAATTTCAAGGTCGCACGTACACTGCTAATATGGCCTGGGTTCACAAGAGGTGCAGAATGAATTGAAGTACTGCAGCCCGCCCCGGAATCGAACCCGGGATCTTAGGGTAATCGGTGAGTGCCCTAATCAAGAACTGGACTAAAATATATATATATATATATATATATATATATATATATATATATATATATATATATATATATATATAATTAGACGGAAATTAATTTAAACAAAGAGAGAGAGAGAGAGAGAGAGAGAGAGAGAGAGAGAGAGAAAACATCCCAGCAAAGAACGACGTAAAAAAAAAACTTCCAAAACTTTGCCTGCGATCCAATGAAGAAAACGCTCCCACCCCCAGAAAATAATAAAATAATAAAAAAATCATAAAAAAAATTAAAAGATCATTTGGGCGACGAAGCAGAACCCGGAATTAGGACCCGGAAAGCCATAAAGGTGACCGGAAGATGGACTCCCCCAGAGAGAGAGAGAGAGAGAGAGAGAGAGAGAGAGAGAGAGAGAGAGAGAGAGAGAGAGAGTTGACATTTGGCAGAGGAACTCGAGTGGAAAAATGATTATGTCAATAGTAATAAAAATGAGAGAGAGAGAGAGAGAGAGAGAGAGAGAGAGAGAGAGAGGTAAGAGGAAATAAAGAAGGAGAAATAAGGCAACTGGAGAAGTAATTACTGCGTCTCTCTCTCTCTCTCTCTCTCAATTACGGATATTTATTTCACACGAGTAATTTAACAACTGGCTCCTCTTAGAGGCAAGAGCCCGTGCTGGAAGGCACCAATAAGAGTTTTTGAAGACTCGAGAACCTTGAGGGATTGAGTTAAAAAAAAAAGGGGGGCTGCCCTAGGGACAAGCCCGTATGCTGGCATAAGACCTGCTAATTTTACAACATAAGGGAGAAATGAGAGTATTTTTTTTTTTATTTGATCGAACCGGAAGTTTTTTCAACCATTTGAAAGAATTGAGATAAATACCATTTATTTATTTAGTTATTTTATTTTATTTTATTTTTTTATTTTATTGCTTTGTTTTATTTGATTTTATTTATTTTTATCTATTCTTTTATTCATAATCAAGAAAATAATGGATCAACGATATATTGACCTGTTTTGGGGGTAGGGTTTTTATAAATATATATATATATATATATATATATATATATATATATATATATATATATATATATATATATATATATATATATATATATGATACTGAGAGAAGAATATAAATGAGATATTAAAATCATTTTTCTTAAGGTTCTCCAAATTGCGTCAGTCTCGCCAAGCACCGATTTATCATTTGCATATATTATGACAAAAAAAATTTGCATAAATAACAAGTATAAGGCGAGAATATACATTATAAAAAGGGAACTAAATATTAAAGTGGCTCTTGCATAAGAATAATCATTAAAATATTATATATATACATAAATACACACATACATATTCTAGAGTCAAGCCGACCCACACCCATCTAGAATAATGTCAAAGTTAAGCCGTACCATTTCTAGAATACCTCAGATCAAGCCCATACCTGCTCTAGAATTACGTCATGTTATGTCTTATAATCCTTCCAGAATATATCAGGTTTAGAGACAAGCTTGACCCTTGACCTTCGCCCTGTTTCCAAGGTCGCGAATATTTCTCGAGATTCTTCAGTTCTAGGTATGTTGGCGAAATTTAATAACGGTTTTAGTATTGGGACAGAATGTTAATAAGTGTGTAAGTAATGGGACAAAATGTTAATGTCTGAATAATGGGACAAAATGTTAATGTTTACATAATGGGACAAAATGTTAATGTTTACATAATGGGACAAAATGTTAATAATTAAATAATGGGACAAAATGTTAATGTTTGAATAATGCGGAAAAATTTTAATTGTTTAAATAATGGGACAAAATGTTAATTAACTTTTTAGATATTAGCAAAAAATGTTAATGTTTAAATAACGGGACAAAAAGTTAATGTTTAAACAATAAGACAAAATAAATGTTACCAGCACTATGCATCTTCAAAAACCTTTCAAAGAGACAGACCTTGACCTAAGGTCAAAGGTTGAACAAGACCTATTGAAAGTGCAAGTTACTTCGCGACACAGAAGTTACGTCGGAAAAAGTGTTTGAAAATCATATATATATCAAATTACCCAACTCATTGTAGTTCACATTTCTTCCCGGGAAAAAAAATTAAGACCCTTACAACCCACTAACCCCTTACACTACAAAAGCCGAGGGTGGGGGGGTTTAGGCCCCCGCGCCCCCCTTCCTGATAAATAATTCCCGTCCTCCTCTCATTAAGACAATTTAAACGCGGGGACAGAGTTTTAATTGAACCTAATACGAGGCGGCGAACTGCTGTAGGCTCTATCTCTTTCGCCCGGTAGATTTTTGGGTGTTGGCCCATCATCCCCCCCTCTCCCCCCCGTCACCCACTAACCTACCCCTTTACTTACACATTCTCCCCTCCCCTAAAGACGGCCCCTTTCTAAGGGAGAAAGGGAGACTGGGGGGTTTAAAAAAGTGTTTATTCCTTTGTCGCGCGCTGGTGAGAATTACATTCCGTTTTTAACGGGGAACTTATGTTCGCGCCATTTGTTCCCCCCCTCACGCCAAACATCTCGCCCCCCCACCCCCACTAAAAAACACTCTCTTCTAAAGCAGGAAGGGGAAGAGGAAGGGGAAGGGGATGGGGAAGTTTAAATTGCATTATACTTTTTTTACGAACGTAAGAATTACATTCCGGTTTTAATGGGGAGTTATGTTCGCGCGATTTGTTCCGGGGTTGCCGTTAAACGAGATGATGGCGCGAAATTAAATGGAGCTGAATTTCCGCTGCGAGCTCGAAGCCTGAGGTAGAGAGAGAGAGAGAGAGAGAGAGAGAGAGAGAGAGAGAGAGAGAGAGAGAGCTATAATCACCATCGACAGTAGTCAAGAGGGAATAAAAAACAGAGAAAAACTAAAAAAAAGAAAAGTAAAAAAAAATACTCAAGAACGCTGTTTTCTGATCATCATTCATCTGGCAACCGTGTCATTACGTCATGTGGTAGGCAATAAAACCGCAAATCAAATTCTAATGTAATTATATATATATATATATATATATATATATATATATATATATATATATATATATATATATATATATATATATATATATATATATATATATATATATGTATAAGAAAGTAAGATACAGGTACGGGAATGAAAGAGAGATTTTCTTTACAATTTCAACTCTCTCTCTCTCTCTCTCTCTCTAACAAGTACAACAACTCTCGCTTTTTTCCAATATAAGAAAATAAGATTAAGATACAAAGAGAAAAAAAAGATTCCCTTTACAATTCCGACTATCTTTCTCTCTCTCTTTCTCTCCCTCAATCTCTCTCTCTCTCTCTTCCTTAATCTCTCTCTCTCTCTCTCTCTATCCCTCTTTCTCTTTCTCAATCTCTCTCTCTATCCTTCTTTCTCTCCCTCAATCTCTCTTTCTCCCCCTCAATCTCTATCTCTCTACCTCTCTCTCTCTCTTCCTCAGTCTCTCTCTCTCTTTCTCTCCCTCAATCTCTCTCTCTCTATTTCCTTCTTTCTCTCTTTCCTTCAATCTCTCTCTCTCCTTCTCTCTCCCCCTCAATCTCTCTCTCTCTCTCTCTCTCTCTCTCTCTCTCTCTAACAAGCTGAGGGGGGGGGGAGAAAACTTCTTCAACCGGAACGCAAAATTCGCAAACTTTCGCCCAAATCTGAGATATTGCGCGCGCATGGTTAGGTTTCGCAAAGAGAAGAAATTGCTAAGTGAATTTACTATAAAAAAGCAATTGAGGAAAAAAATTACCAAATGACTTCACTTAAGAAAGGAATTAAGTGTGAAATGGAATAATAATAATAATAATAATAATAATAATAATAATAATAATAATAATAATAATAATAGTACATTGACATCAAAATACAATAGCTTTAAAAATATCACTTCACACACAAACAAGTGAGTCCCTGAACTTCAAAGGGACTTCCTGACTTCTCTTCAAGCCAGTCCGCGGACAGTGAAGTCAAGTCCAGTCCAGAGAAGGTGATTGAAGTCACATGAAGTTACACGAAGTCAAATGAAGTCACCTGGTGGAGTTTTGAAAAATATCTAAAATTGACTTCTTGACTTCAACTCAAATCAATCCGGGAACAGTGAAGTCAATTTAAAGAAGGGGAATGGACTCACATGAAGTTAAATGAAGTCACTTGAATTCATATGAATTCAAATGAAATCAAATGAAGTCAAACGATGAACTTTTTATCCAAATTTCAAATTGAATAAGCAATTCTCTACTCCCAGTGTCATCTACCATCAATCTTCTCCAGAAAAAAAAATACCGCCCCCCAAAAAAAAACCACGGCATTTTTCTAGTAGCTGACCTTGTATACAGGTTTGTGAGTCTTGTTTTTTTATGTTAAATTTTTTTGTAATTTTTTTTTTTTTGTGTGTTATATAAACCACGAGACGGCACAGTGAGGAGGTAGCAACCGAGTCCTAAGGATTAGAGAGAGAGAGAGAGAGAGAGAGAGAGAGAGAGAGAGAGAGAGAGAGAGAGAGAGAGAGAGATAAAAGTATTATCATTATTATGGAAGGAACCCAACTTCGAAATCAAATCAAAGATAAAAATATAAACACAAACAAACAAAATTCACATCCACAAACGCAGGAGAGATTTCAAAACCAAACTGGCTATTCATGAAGAACATACTCACACATACACACACACACAAACGCGTAATAGAAAAAAAACACAGACTCTTTAATCAAAAAGTGACCACACACTTGCAGCCAAAATCAAAACCGCAAAACAGAATACAGCAGAAATTAATGAAATAGAACGGAACGGAGTAGAACGGAACTCGAACAACCGCCAATCTCGACTCGACGCGACTGATGCATTTGCAAGCAGCAAGATTTACGATCTTCGTAATAAAGGAACGGCAGAATGCGCAATTTTCCTACTTTTGAACCTGGGCCAGAGAGAGGGAGGGAGGGGGTTTGTATGTGTATAGGGGGGCGGGGGGGCTGCGCAAGAAAGGTAAGCTGAATGCAAGAGGGGCATAAAAGACGAATAAAATGGAGATACTCGTAAATACAATTATGCAGATGAGTGAATGGAAAGGAATAAATAGATTACGAAGGAGGAAATAGAAGAAACTTGATAAGAGACAGCAAATAGAATTCTGGTTTTGCTTGACAGAATACAAGAAAAGAATGAGACAATTGAATAGATAGTGAAATGAATAAATAGAAAATAGAATATGTAAGAATTTGAATAACGCATGAAAATTGAAATAAACAGAAGAATAAATAGAAAAAATTATAGAATATAAAACAAACTAACAGATAAACTGAGTAGCTGAATACACAGAAAAATATGGCAAATAGAATAAATGGTAAATAGAAAAATGATGAAACTATAAACAGAAAATGAAACAGAATTAGATAATGGTGTAAACAGTGCATGAAAATAACAGAAATCATAAAAGAGAAAATAAGAAATAGCCAGCCAACAGTATACTTGAAACAGACTATAGCTAACAGAATAATAAGGAAACAGAACACAGAGAGTGAAACAGAACCAGATAGTATGATAACAACAAGAAACAGAAAACAGAAAGTATAAAACAGAGTCAACAGAATACCACAAACAGACTGTGGCTAATAGAACACGGAAACAGAAAAAAATGAAATAAGATAAAGGTACTGTCAAACCATGAAAGTAACAGAAATCGAAAAACAGAAAATATGAAAGAACCGCCCAACAGAAAACTTGAAACAGACTATAGCTAACAGAATAACCAGCCAACATAACACTAGACTTTAGCCAACAGAATGAGAATGCAACAGAATTCACAGAAAACACAATGAAACAGAAACAGCCTGAGCAAACAGAAACAGAAAGAAAAAGAATAAAAAAAATGTTATAATAGAAAAGGGTGAATAACCGAGGGCTCCCATTGGCCGCTGGAATCCAGAGGTTTAGTTCAGAAAGCTTCCTGATTGGTCATTTGGAAATATGGCAGTGTGGAACGGGTTTAATTCCCGTCTAATACCTGTCTAGTAATACCGTACTGATATGGGACAGGTCCAGGCACTGGGTAAAGGGCTATACAATGTATAATTCAAACTGCAGTTGTATTTATACAGTTTAATACAGTTTTTTATTTACTGTATAATGGAAATTCAACTTGTATTTACAGTTTTATACAGGTATCATACAAGGATTTTTTTACTGTAGTTGTATTTATACAGTTTTATACAGGTATCATACAGGGATTTTTTTTTACTGTAGTTGTATTTATACAGTTTTATACAGGTATCTTACAGTAAGTTTTTTTATTTATTATATAATGTATAATTCAACTTAAATACTTGTATTTACACATTTTATACAGTTACCACACAGGAATTTTTTCATTCACTGCCCCTTACACAAACATAAACATACACAAACACGCACAAACCATCCCAATCACCAAATGCACACACCACACAAACATCAACAAGCTTCCAGCCACCCATACATGCCCGACCTAACCAAGAATGAAAAAATTGTGGAAAAAATACGAACATGAAAATCTACCTCGGGAGAATCGGGCACAAGTCAAAACGACAGTTTTAGATCTCTCTCTCTCTCTCTCTCTCTCTCTCTCTTTCTCTCTCTCACGTGTGAGTGTGTGTGTGTGTGTGTGTTTTTATGGTCACCATTTCAAGAAAAGCCATTTTAACAATATTGAATCAAAAAACCCCTCTCCCTCCGCCAAGTTCGCAAGAGGGGAGGAGGAAGACATCTGGACATTTTTCAAGTGCCAAAGTTTGCGGAATCTTTCGGAATGGGGGAGGGGGAGAGGGAGGGGGAGGGGGAGGAAGGAGAGGGCGATAAGCCAGGGAAATGGTGAGAAAGAGAGAGAGAGAGAGAGAGAGAGAGAGAGAGAGAGAGAGAGAGAGAGAGAGAGAGAGAGAGAGAGATACGAAGTTATGGTAGGATAATGGCTATTTCCCTATGCAGTTTGAGAGGGGGGGTTTGAGGAAGGGAATCGGGAGGGGAGAGAGAGAGAGAGAGAGAGAGAGAGAGAGAGAGAGAGAGAGAGAGGACACGATGTTAAGAAAGAATTGTGGCTATCTCTCAATGCCATTCACTCACAGTATGGTGACACTGGGGGGGCGTTCATCTCTCTCTCTCTCTCTCTCTCTCTCTCTCTCTCTCTCTCTCTCAATAAATAAATAAAAAGCCCACAATAAAAAGTTTCTTGTAGGCGAAGTTTCGGAACCTACGCAGAATCACGTACGCGAGCGTGCGCATGTGCGCATGTATGACAATGGATGTTATTGTTATTATTTCTTTCCTTCTTCTTCCTCTTCTTCATGTTAGCCAGATTGAGTGCCTTCCTGTGTGAATGAATGACAATCTCTCTCTCTCTCTCTCTCTCTCTCTCTCTCTCTCTCTCTCTCTATATATATATATATATATATATATATATATATATATATATATATATATATATATATATATATATATATATATATATATATATGTGTGTGTGTGTGTGTATCTTTACATCATTCTGATAAGGGCTCTCTTTCTCTCTTGGCAGAGAGAGAGAGAGAGAGAGAGAGAGAGAGAGAGAGAGAGAGAGAGAGAGAGAGAGAGAGAGAAAGTGTATACATGTTTGTTGCGTTTTTTATCCATAACTTTTTAAATCATTCACCTTAATAATAATAATAATAATAATAATAATAATAATAATAATAATAATAATAATAATAATAATGAAGAATCCATCTCTCATTCTCTCTCTCTCTCTCTCTCTCTCTCTCTCTCTCTCTCTCTCTCTCTCTCTCTCTCTCTCTCTCGTCTATGTAGCATCCTCTGTCCATAACTGCAATTTAAAAAAGATTTTATCTCTCTCTCTCTCTCTCTCTCTCTCTCTCTCTCTCTCTCTCTCTCTCTCTCTCTCTCCTCCCCTCCCTTAATCAATAAACCGACTCGCCTTTGTAGCAAAACAAACCCTTTCTAATAAACGTCCATTACTAAGCAAGGCTTTAAGTCCATACTTCCCCCAAAAGGCTAAAAGTTCCCACTATCTTTTTTTACTTGTTTCTTTTTTATTTTTTTTTTCCCAGCTCCAAGATAAAAGCTGGAACGCTGACAAGGGAGAGTGATAGATGGAGCTATCGGGAGTGCTTAAGCGTTGGAAGGGGGTTTAGGGGGGTGGAAAGACAGCTAGGGGGAAGGGTGGAGGGGGGGAACAAAGAGAGAGTGAGAGACTTCTTCCTCCCACCATACTCCGTATTCCCTCTCTCTCTCTCGCGTCCCGTATCGTTCTTAATGATCTGCTAATGACCTGTTTACAATCTTTTATTCACTGTATATATATGTATATCTCTCTGCGTCTATTAATTCGCTGTATTATGGGAGGGTTCGGATGGAAATGAGCGACTAGGGCTTGGTTCCTGTTCGCGTATAATACGAGAGGCGTTTATGTATGATACGAGAAAGGTTGGAAATGTGGCACGAGCTGGCATCTCTCTCCGGAGAGTACAGGAAATATTCATGTACTTGAGTTAAGAATATAGGACGAGCTGGCATCCTCTCTGTGCAAAGTAATCGTACAATAAATAAATAAGTAGTTTACGTACTGGAATGCAAACCCTTGGAACAAACTGGCATCTCGCCATCAAAAGTAAATGAATTGTTTACATTCTCATATTTGAAAATCTGGAGCGAACTGGCATCCATCTTCTCCATTTAAATTACTATGAACATCGTACTAGAATTTAAAAACGTGACACAAACTGGCATCCTATCTGCTGAAAATGGAAGAAGAACTTTTCTATATTTTAAAAAACGTGACACAAAACAGCAGAATCTTAAGAGGAAAACACAACAACCATTTAACTACTGGAGTTAAAATGTGGAACAAGTTGGCATTTAAAGTCTCTGGGAATGAGGAAAAACATTTACAAAATATGGATATGAATGTGGTACAATCTGGCAACCTTGACATACAGGAAATATTCCTGTAATTTAAATTGATTAGCCTGCTTTCTAATGAAAACGTAGGTACCATTTCTTCACTAATGTTGAATCAAAGAAGCGATTTCTTCATAAAACACAACAAATTATCATGTATTAAAAGTAATATATAATTAATATTTCAATTACGAACATCGAAATAAAACAAAATGGCATTATACTCCTTGAAAAAAACTAAGGTTTGTAAAAGAAACTGGCAACTTTCCGAGCAATTACAAGACAAAAGTCAAATTAAAACTGGAATGCAGATCATTCTGAATACCTAAGTCATTCATACATGGACAGTTATCAGCACAAAAATTGCAACCTCTCAATGCATATTACAAGACCATATTTGTGGTGAAAGGTAACACAAAGAAACAAAAAGCTTTCATACAACTGTCTGGGAAAATCTTGAGAATGGTTCCTGCCCAAAAAGTAAAAAAAAAATAAGATTAAAACTGACTGTTTTTAAAAGTTCTAAATCAGTGCGGAAGCAGAAATAAGATGTTAACTGGCAACTCATCTCTAGTTCAGTTTTGAAAGATATGTATAACTTCAATACACGACAAGAAAGTGAATGTTCAATGTACCAGAGATTTTAAAAAAAGTTGTCATTATTCTCCTCATAAATAAACGAAAAACAACACACATAACTACACTTAAAACAAAAACAAGCAAACACGAGAATAAAAAACAAAACCTGGCAACTCGACCGTTCAACGTACCCGTACCCTTCATGTAGAGTGCCTTGATAATGGCATCATTTGTGTTCCTTGTATGAAGCCAACTGTCTCTCAGCCTTGAAGGAGTTTTTTTTCTCATTGCATTCAAATTGACATGCATCTTGCATTTGCAAAACAAGCGACAAGCATTATCTGCAGTAATAGAAGCATCCATTCTTCAAGAGATGAATAGCAGTGTCTGTTAATTGATCGACACTTATATGGCATCAGGAGAGAGATGCCAAGTTTCCTTTTACCAGGCGGAGTGCAATTGAGAACAATTTCTTTGATTTAGTTATTTCATTTGACTTAATGATTATAAGCAGTTAAATAAGAATATACATATACATATATATATATATATATATATATATATATATATATATATATATATATATATATATATATATATATATATATATATAGACACTGGACTAAATCAATACCAGCTAACTCTCTCTTAAAGGAATCTGAGTTATGGCATTCATGAAAAGATGGTATTTACTCCTCCCTCTGTACAACCACCTCTCCCTCCTCCTCCTCCTACCCCCTCCCCCTCTCCCTTACAATGTATTCACCCCAAAACTAAAAACCTTTAATCTCGGAGGGTAAAACTTTTTAATGATGGAATTATTCATTAACGTAATAAGTCCTTTCATTAAGAAAAATCCCTCAGGGGAGAATATGCATTATACCTCTCTCTCTCTCTCTCTCTCTCTCTCTCTCTCTCTCTCTCTCTCTCTCTCTCTCTCTCCCCGGATTAGGAAGATTCTGTCTAAAGGTTGCAAAGATTTGGTCTCTCTAGCTAGATTGTGAAATTTTCTCTCTCTCTCTCTCTCTCTCTCTCTCTCTCTCTCTCTCTCTCTCTCTCTCTCTCTCTCCCTCCAGTTAATTTTGACTTTATGCTGCAAAATAGTTCCCTCCCCCCACGCCTCTCTCTCTCTAAAAATTACAAAGGATCCCTCTCATTTATGGCTGCCTTTCTATTACTCCCCAAATTACGTAATATTCTCTCTCTCTCTCTCTCTCTTTAATACCAAAATACAAACCTCTTTCGCTCTCTCGCTGTACACAGCAAACATGCTCTCTCTTTCTCTCTTTTCAAATTGCAGAACCTCTCTCTCTCTCTCTCCCCCCCCCCAAGGAAATATTCTCCTTTCATACCAATCTCTCTCCCAACAGAGCAACAATTATCCCTCTCTCTCTCTCTCTCTCTCTCCCCAGAAAATATTCTCCTTTTCTACCTCTCTCTCCCCACAAAACAACGATTATCCCTCTCCCCTCGCCCCCCCCTCTCTCTCTCTCTCTCTCTCTCTCTCTCTCTCTGACTCAGAGAGAGAGAGAGAGAGAGAGAGAGAGAGAGAGAGAGAGAGAGAGAGAGCGTTATCTGGCCGAGGGCAGAGGGTCGTTCCAGAGCTGTTTCAATCGTCCTCTCTTATTAAGTTTAAGCTCCTGGAAAATTGTTAAGCCAAATAATGGTACATCCGGGACCTCTCGCCCTTGGATTTATGTTCCTCGGAGAGGAAGGCAACGGCGAGAGTACCTCGAAGAGGGAGAGAAAGAGAGAGAGTACCTCGAGGAAAGAGAGAGAGAGAGAGAATACCTCGGAGGCATACCTGTGAAGGTTTGGCTAGCTACTGTGATTGTTGGCTAGGGGCCACTTCCAGTGGAGGAATAGGGACTACCTCGAAGAGGGAAGGTCTACCTCGAGAGAGTACCTCGCAGAGGTACACCTGACCGGTTCTAAAGAATGGTGTAGGGTTGGCTACTGTACTGGGTGGTAGATGTCACTTCTAGAGGAAAATATAGAACGCTGAGAGTACCTCAAGGAGAGAGTACCTCGGAGAGAATGCCTCGGAGAGGTAGTACCTCGATGAGAGAGAGTGCCTCGGAGAGGTATGCCTGGCTACTGTACTGGCTGGTTATGGCCACTTCGAAGGGAAAACGAGAGCATTTTTTGAAAGGCGATTACCTCCCAGAGTACCTCGGCTGGTACCTCTGAGAGGTACACCTAACCTGTTCTAATGGATGTTATACATACATACATACATACATACATACACCTGAGAGACAGATAGATACTGACAAACAGACAGACAGAAACCGATATCTTCTGACCTCAAAAGACCCACCCAAAATCTTGTACATCACCTGCCAAGCAACACCCAACCTGCCACTCACCTGTCCGACGCCTCCAGAACAGAGATTCCGGCAAATTAGGGAAAAGACAGCCGCTGGAAACAGATATGGTTGATGTGCACCCAAATCCCACCCAAATTAGCATCCAGCCTAAGGTACGGGTGAAGTGACCTCATGTTATGCAGCCGACGCCCGTCTGGTACAAAGGAACATCGGAATCGGGCCAATTTTTGGGCAGATTTGGAAATCCAGGTTTCTGGATGGAAAAAGGTGGGAGGAGGAGGAGGAGGAGGAGGAGGTTGAGGGATGTTGAGTGTAGGTGGAGGGGAACTAGATAGTCCTCCACCCTTCAATTATCGGGTCGTTTTGACAAGTCTTTCTGGGAGGGAAGATTTGGGGCAAACATGAGCAAAATTTGGTCTGCTTTCTGAAGGCAAGCGTTCACTGATCAGACAGTTTGCTCAGAACAGTCAAGGAATGTTGAATGGTTAATTGTCCATTAATTACGTAACAATATATATATATATATATATATATATATATATATATATATATATATATATATATATTGAACCCTATATACACAATAACTGCCATATATAGCCTTCTCGTTTACAACAACTCTTTCAGGATGAGGTTGCAAGTCCCACGCCCTATTTCTCGTCCCCAGCATCCGCTGCTAACCATTATAGTTAACAGCAGGGCTGGGACGGTCTATGGACCTAGGATAAGTGAGCCAAGTGCTGTACCACTCAGCCACCAAAACCACTGTAGCTAAATGCCCAGAGAGTTTAAACCTTTCAATTCTCAGCTAGC
>NC_089785.1:24075206-24095206 GCF_040412425.1 Macrobrachium rosenbergii | reverse complement strand
TTATTTTTTAGACTTTTATGGTTTTGAGAATTTTTCATTTTCCAAATTCGAAGTGTTGGATAATCTGCGGTTTTCGAGGTAATATATTTAGAAAATAAATATTTTTTTGAATTATTAATTTTTTATTTTTAAGAATTTTTGATTTTGTTTAATTCAGCTTTACTTTTGAGCTTTCAAATCCGTTCGCCAGAACTGAATAAGCCCAACGAAAAAAAAGTTTTTAAACCTAAAAAACAAATATACTTACTAAATATAAATTTCCCACCCAAACATTTCAAAATCCCCCCCAAAAATTCGATCTAAATTTAAATTTTAAAAAATTCCAAAACCGCACAAAATTCTAACTAAATTTAAACCTAAAAAAAAATTCAAAAAACCCCCCAAATTTCTAAATTTAAATAAAAAAAATAAAAAAAATAAATAAAAAATTCTAAATTTAATTTTTAAACAATTCAAAAACCCCCCAAAAATTCTATCTAAATTTATATCTAAAAAAATCGAAAAAAATCATATCTAAATTTAAATCTAAAAAAAATTCAAAACCCCCCAAAATTCCAAAATTAAATCTAAAAAAAAATTTTCAAAAACCCCCAAAAATTCTCTCTAAATTTAAACTTCCAAAAAGAAAAAATTAAAAACCCCAAAAATTCGGGAGACGCCCACACAAGGCAGCCCACAGCAGAAGACGGTATCTGTTTCTCCTTTGAGGAATATGCAATAAATAAAAATGAAAAAAAGGAACCGGCAATTTCGTCGGTTTCGTGTGAAGTGCTATATTGAATTTGACCATGGGGGGTTATAGGGGGAGAGAGAGAGAGAGAGAGAGAGAGAGAGAAGGTTTGGTGGTTTTATTATGGAGCAAATTTCCTCCTCAATAATGTGCAATGAGAGAGAGAGAGAGAGAGAGAGAGAGAGAGAGAGAAGGTTTGGTGGTCTTATTATGGAGCAAATTTCCTCCTCAATAATGTGCAATGAGAGAGAGAGAGAGAGAGAGAGAGAGAGAGAGAAGGTTTGGTGGTTTTATTATGGAGCAAATTTCCTCCTCAATAATGTGCAATGAGAGAGAGAGAGAGAGAGAGAGAGAGAGAGAGAGAGAGAGAGAGAGAGAGAGAGAGAAGGTTTGGTGGTCTTATTATGGAGCAAATTTCCTCCTCAATAATGTGCAATGAGAGAGAGAGAGAGAGAGAGAGAGAGAGAGAGAGAGA
This sequence comes from Macrobrachium rosenbergii, assembly GCF_040412425.1. Lineage (NCBI taxonomy): Eukaryota > Metazoa > Arthropoda > Malacostraca > Decapoda > Palaemonidae > Macrobrachium > Macrobrachium rosenbergii. The sequence continues at coordinate 24,094,001 of NC_089785.1, read as the reverse complement.
GAGAGAGAGAGAGAGAGAGAGAGAGAGAGAGAAGGTTTGGTGGTCTTATTATGGAGCAAATTTCCTCCTCAATAATGTGCACTGAGAGAGAGAGAGAGAGAGAGAGAGAGAGAGAGAGAGAGAGAGAGAGAAGGTTTGGTTTTATTATGGAGCAAATTTCCTCCTCAAAAATGTGCAATGAGAGAGAGAGAGAGAGAGAGAGAGAGAGAGAGAGAGACCCAATGGAAAAGTGAGACTTACAAGAAAGTTAATAATAAGTGGGGCGGGACGCACTAGCGTACTTTTACGCAAAATTGCGCGCGCACATATACGCATACACCAGATATATACACTTTCATGTATGCTGAAATGCGTGTTGTGTACACATACAAACGCTCATGATCACGTATACATATTCTTATCCCAAGATAAACGGCATATTTCTTTTTCCGAAAAAAAATATATAAAAAATAAAAAGCAAAACAAAAATCGATGTAATAATTTCATATTTTCAAACCCGAATCTATTTTTCAAGACAATTGGCAAGTAAATTTCCCTTTCTAAGAAAACATAAAAAGAAAAAGACAATCTACAATTTAATAATTTCATATTTTCAAACCAGAACCATTTCAAAACAATTGGCAATTATCTTTTCCTTTCTAAGAAAACATAAAAACAAAAAGACAATCTACAATTATTTCATATTTTCAAACCTGAATCCATTTCAAGACAATTGGCAAGTAAATTTCCCTTTCTAATAAAATATAAAAACAAAAAACAATGCTAAAATTTAATAATTTCATAATTTCAAATCAGAACCATTTCAAGATATATTTCCCTTCAAAAAAAAAATAATAAATAAATCAAAACAAAACAAGAATTCTACAATACATTACTTCCGTATTTTCAAATCCGGTTCCCCCAAAACTTCGTATAGAGAAGATTCCACTCACTTCCCACAATGGGAATTTCATGAGATTAAAAAGTTCCCATTTTTTTCACTAAATTGTTCCGTAGTTCCACGTGATAAGACGTTCCACCCCCACAAACCTCTACCTCCCACAAAAAAAAAAAGTTTAATTACAGAGGGGTTTCCCCTAATGCCATTTACAGGGCACGTTTCAGGTTTTTTGAGTTTCAAAGACATGGTCTAATAATAATAATAATAATAATAATAATAATAATAATAATAATAATAATAATAATGATAATAATAATAAATTCAAAATTGGGACCTGGACATTTTAGGTGAGATAGCGTGAGATTTTCTGTGAATAATAATAATAATAATAATAATAATAATAATAATAATAATAATAATAATAATAATAATAATAATAATAATATTTCAAACATATGTATATATATATATATATATATATATATATATATATATATAATCAAAACCTATTTTACATTCCCATTCTTACATCTCTCCAGTCCGGGGTTATAACTAATAAATATACCACCGTAATTTTCACAGTCATGAATACATTTACAAAAAAAAAAAAAAAAAAAGTTTCAGGTTCACTGGTAAAATTCGAATGAACAAAAGTCATCACATTTCTTTTTTTTTTTGTTCCCCTGAAATTAATTAAAAGTTGCATTAATCTGCCATTTGGTCGAAATCTCTCTCTCTCTCTCTTTTTGGGGAGGGGGCTGTGGCCTTTGCTAAATGGGGGCTCTGTGAAATACTGTTTTTTTTTTTTTGGAAAAGTCTGGTATCAATAGGCGGGTGTATTTATAGATAAGCACTGTTAATTATACTGAAACGCAGGCATACAGCTATCTCTCTCTCTCTCTCTCTCTCTCTCTCTCTCTCTCTCTCTCTCTCTCTCTCTCTATATATATATATATATATATATATATATATATATATATATATATATATATATACATATATATAAAGTATGTATTAATACAATTTTAATGTATATAAGTAAATATAATTTTACATACATATTATATATACAAAAATATATAAATACGTAAATAAAAAAATATATATATTGAGAGAGAGAGAGAGAGAGAGAGAGAGAGAGAGAGAGAGAGAGAGAGAGAGAGAGAGAGGCATTAATAATCAGTCTCACTACATTTTCCCTCCACGTCACATCAACTCGCTTCAACCACAAAACAATCCCTCTGGTCAGAGATCCAATTATTGATATGATGCGAATCTTAAAAAATTCAGATCCCATTTCCCGGCTATTAATCCCATATCGCTGAATAGCATAACTCACGTTACTCCAGGATGTTCGTAGAAATTAATAACATCAGGAATTACACGAAACGAGGCTTATTACATAAATACGAGCTTGGTGGAGCGCGCTACGCGCGCTGGAACCCGGGGCTGCTGTCTCGTTTACCCTCCCAATCCCCTACCTACCAGTTTGCAGGAGGGGGGTGGGTGTGGTGGATGTCTCCCCTATCCTCCCGATCCCCTACCTATCCCAACCACACCCGGGGCGGACAAACAGGTTTGCAGGAGGAGGGTGGCTGTGTCATGTCTCCCCTACTGCCACTCGGGGGAGGATTTTATTATTATCAAAACTATTACTTGATTACCTGATATGGATATATATGTATATTTAGAGGTATGTATACGATGAATTAGTACAAAGTTCTCTAACAGAGGCCGACGGGGAAGGCAGCCTAGTGGCCTGAACAGTCTTGTTTTTGAATATAAAGGTGTCATGAATTAAAATGATGGTCCGGGCTCCTAAATGACTGGAGATTACATGACGTTGGAGCAAAAAAGCACGACGAGAATTCCAAAGCTGTGGAGGGAGGCGTTTATCCATAAACTTGGCAGAGTGTCAGCCAAAATAATACCGGTAAAAGAGGGTATATAGGAAGGAATCTGTAGCCCCAAAAGCAGCTAGATTTAACAAATTACAATTTTTTTTTTTTAGATCGTAGAAAACTTCTCCAACATCAAACTCATTAGTGTACTCCTATTTTCCCAGAATGAAATCGGTGCACCGTACCCGGCTGTCGTGTACTTCTCGGAACACGACAGCGGAGTGTACACACACACACACACAAACGCCACCCCTTCGTGCCGTGCAGTAATCAGCTGTCGTAACCCATCCTGCGCCATGAAAGGAAATAATAATAAAAAGAAAAAACAGAAAAGGACGTCATTGAGATATCTCTAATCTCTCGTCTCCCGCTCGCTCAGATGATTGACTGATCCCTTAATTAGGAGACGTGTTTCGCAAACGCATTGCCAATGGAGAGAGAGAGAGAGAGAGAGAGAGAGAGAGAGAGAGAGAGAGAGAAATATGAAACACAAGAACCCATAGTGATAGAGAAAAAATCCAGAGAGAGAGAGAGAGAGAGAGAGAGAGAGAGAGAGAGAGAGAGACTAGTTTGAACCCAAAAGCCTCTCTCTCTCTCTCTCTCTCTCTCTCTCTCTCTCTCTCTCTCTCGCCAGGCTTTTGACCGTCGAAGCGCGAACTACTGCATTCAGTGAGAGCTTTGGGTTCGATTATGACGCAAATGGAGTTCCCCAAGGTAGGCTTAATGAGCCCCCAGTGTTTGCGAACGTCCCATTGACCCGAAGCATAGACTTGTTTTTTTTCTGCTTTTCAAACACTAACGAGGGGAGGATGACATCTGCTGTCGTGTTGCGAGATTATATGACTCATGGTACATGAGTTATCGCCTTAATTATGGTGATTTTGCATTTTGGTAATCATTTAATTACTCCTTGGTGTTGAAAAATTATCTCGCATGCTTGTAGTTAATGAATGAGTGCCGTATCTTATACATGTTGCGTTTTAATTATCTTATTTTGTAATTGATAAATAAGTGGAAACATTTTCTTACGAATTAATGGTCTGATTCATATCTGCAAAATACAGCAATACAGTTGTGTCTTGTATTTTGGCTAATTTGTTTTTACAAAGATAACATACAAGGGCATGAAATTAGACTAAATCTAAATGAAAATAAAACACTTTCTCTCTCTCTCTCTCTCTCTCTCTCTCTCTCTCTCTCTCTCTCTCTCTCTCTCTCTCTCTCTCTCTCTCTCTCTATATATATATATATATATATATATATATATACACATATATATAACTATATATATATATATATGTATATATATATACATACATATACATATACATTTGAAAATACATACAGTACAGAATTCTTCATCATAATTCCACCTTAAATTCACGAAGCACAAACGAACAATCCACTCTACCCGCCATCTCATCTCTCTCTCTCTCTCTCTCTCTCTCTCTCTCTCTCTCTCTCTCTCTCTCTCTCCATGTCCCAAACCACCAACAGCGATAAGATTCCCGGGGCTTAAACTCACGACCGGGGGGCTTTTAATTCTTCGAAATCATTTCCCTCAAGTCGGGGGGAAACGCTCCCATTTCTTTAACCCAAAACGCTACACAATTTTGACTCGAGAAGACCCGTTTCGGCAGAGCGGATTATAGCCAAAACGAGGGCTTAGATCTCGGCCATTTGACCCCGGGCGTAATAATAGACTTCCGAGAGAGAGAGAGAGAGAGAGAGAGAGAGAGAGAGAGAGAGAGAGAGAGAGAGAGAGAGAGAGAGAGTTTGTTAGTGGTGCTTGGTTGGAAAGTAAGGATTAGAGTTAAATGGAGAGGGAATTGATACATATAATTTTAGAGAGAGAGAGAGAGAGAGAGAGAGAGAGAGAGAGAGAGAGAGAGAGAGAGAGAGAGAGAGAGCTTGTTTACCCTTTTAACTTCTCGAATTCTCCACACATTTTGGATACGTTTAACCACTTCAAAGCCTCAAACCCAAATAGAAGAAGATGAAGAAATTCTGACGTCCGTAGCAAGATTCGAATCCGCATCCGGAGTATTAGAACGAAGTCACGTTATCGACCTGACCACGAGAAGCTGAAGAAGGCGTTGTGGTTATTACATTCATGTACGTATGTGATCAAAGGTGACTGGTAGATACGTGTTTCATATCTCTCTCTCTCTCTCTCTCTCTCTCTCTCTCTCTCTCTCTGTAAACTGAGAGTTCACTAATCTTAGAGAAAGATTCCCTTGAAGATTATCTTAAGGAATCGTAGTTATTCCAAGACGATTACCACAAACATTCCCTTCTGCCCGTACTTGGAACAAGACTGGAATCTCATCGCAGATAATTCCATACGACAATCCCAGTATTCCCCATTCCCAGTACTGGGAACGAGACTGGAATCTCAACTTCCCACTGAACCAGCTAAGTTGAATTACGTCCCAAGAGAATGGTTTATTAATCTCCGGAAGTTTCAATTAACAGTCGGTGGGACGTGATCGACTCCTGATTGCCCTTCATCTCTTCTGGGAAAGTCACGAGAACTTGTAGTTTGGTAAGTAACTCTGGTAACCAACTTCTTGTTTCAGCTGAATTGAATATAGAATTTAGGCCAGAGGCCAAGTACTGGGGCCTATGAGGTCATTCAGCGCTGAAACGGAAATTGACAGTGAGAAGGTTTGAAAGGTGTGACAGGAGGAACGCCTTCTGCAAGTGCACTATGAATCAACTGTTAGGACTGATGAGAGTAAGGTGGAAGAAAGAGAATATGAAAGGAGGTACAGTAAAATGAAGGAAAGGGAACTTTCTGGCTTCAAAATCTTCTCAGCAGAGCAACAAGGACTTGTGTGTTTTGGGGGGATAGTTTCCACAAAGGAGCATTGATCAAATTTGTTTGATATTCGTATGCATACTCAAATACGTCACAGGTAATCACGTGATTTGATTGACAGCTGAAGCCACAATCAAAATATATAGATATATATATATATATATATATATATATATATATATATATATATATTATATATATATATATATCTTATAAGGGGGTAACTACCAAAACAAAGGAATAAAACAATAGAAAATAATTAAAGTACACTGACAGACAGGCTGCCTCTCTCTCTCTCTCTCTCTCACCCCTTCTTCTTTTTCTTCTTCTTCTTCTTCCTTTTATTTGTCGGGAACCAAACGCTTGTAAACACGAGAGACCCAAAAGACACAGTCTATAAGATTCTCCTCCTCACTAGTGTTTACTAACGAGACCAATTTCTGGGCGTTAATTAGAGCTCCCTTATTGAAATTGGAGAGCTCTGTTGGCTCTCTGTACTTGGGAGGGAGGTTGGGGAGGGCTTAAGGCTCTATTTTTTTGTGTGTGTGTGTGTGTGTATATATATATATATATATATATATATATATATATATATATATATATATATATATATATATATATATATATATATATATATATATATATATATATATATGCATACACGTCTCAGAATCACTAAAGCAAACGTGATGGATAATAATGATAAAAATCTTTGTAGTTTCTTTTCAACTTTCTTCTATTTTCTTAATCTCTTCCAGTTCTTTCTCTTTCACACTTGTTGATTTATCAATTTTTTTTATCTATGACTATTCTTTAATGTTTATCATAATAATAATAATAATAATAATAATAATAATAATAATAATAATAATAATAATTTGTCACAGCTCAAAGAAGCGATGTTAACGCCTCTTTCTCTCTCTCTCTCTCTCTCTCTCTCTCTCTCTCTCTCTCTCTCTCTCTCTCTCTCTCTCTCTCTCTCTCTCTCTCTCTCTCTCTCTCGTTTTGTTGAGGACCTGACAGTTATACCCAAGAGCTCTCGTTGAAACTTGTACCAGATCTTGAAGAGTATACGAATAAATAGACAAATAAATATATAGATGAACAGATATATAGACTAGATAAATAGATAGAGAGACAAATAGATAGATGATAGATAGACTATTGCAATCTCCACTTACAGTCCTCTAGGCAAAATGTACTTAGCAAAACATCTTCAAAAAAATTCGTCAGATTACCTAACACTGCCAGGGTAAAAATCCAATGACTGACTTATTTACGTAACCTGGCGTCCCTGAGAAGAAGAAGAAGAAGAAGAAGAAGAAGAAGAAGAAGAAGAAGAAGAAGAAGAAGAAGAAGAAGGTGTCAAACAGAGAAGAAGCCTTCTGAAGCATTCTTCGAATCAATCAGGATTAGTTAGTTGGGGGTTTTGATCACAGATGGCGCTGAATCTCTCTCTTTTCCCCCCGGGCGCATAATAATAAGATTCTCTCGGCTAATATCTGCCACCAGAAGTGTTAAAAAACGGCCGTGACAGGTCGTTAGGGCGTCGGGCAATACATATATTCATCGCAGGGCGACAGGTATTGCTCGTAAAAGCCAAGAGGAGAGGGCTTATATGTGAGGCCGCAGAGTCTTGATGTGGAATAGATAATGCAGGAAGGATTGGGAGGGGGGGATTTGAGCACGTGTGCCTGCATGGCTGTTTTCAGAGCCATGTGGCTGTTTTCGGGCCCACGTGGCTATTTTCAGTCCCACGTGGCTATTTTCAGTCCCACATGGCTATTTTCAGTCCCACGTGGCTATTTTCGGTCCCACATGGCTATTTTCAGTCCCACGTGGTTATTTTCAGTCCCACGTGGCCATTTTCAGTCCCATGTGGCTATTTTCAGTCCCACGAGGCTATTTTCAGGACCGCATGGTTATTTTCAGGATCATGTGGCTATTTTTCAGCCCCACGGGGCTATTTTCAGGTCCATGTGGTTATTTTCTGGCCCATGTGGCTATCCTCAGATCCACATGGCTATTTTCAGACCCGTGTGGCTATTTTCAGAAACACATGGCTATTTTCAGGATAGTGTGGTCATTTTCTGCCTCACGTGGCTATTTTCAGAGCCACATTGTTTTTTTTCAGGCACACATGGCTATTCTCAGGCCCACATGGCTATTTTCATTTCCATGTAGTTATTTTCAGCCAACTATGGCTATGTTCACACCCACATGACTATTTCTGTTCCACATGGTTATTTTCACACCCACATGTCTATTTTTTTTGTTCCAGTGGTTATTTTCAGACCTACATAGCTATGTTCTGCCCCACATGGGTATTTTCAGCACCATGTGGCTGTTTTCAGTCCAATGTAACTATTTTCAAACCCACATGACTATTATATGCTCCACGTGGCTATTTTCAGCTGTGTGTGTGGTTATTATCATCCAAACATGGGTATTTTCAGGCCCACTTGGCTATTTCAAGCCCCACTTGGCTAATTCAAGCCCCACATGACTATTTTCAGTCTCACATGGCTACTTTCAGCCCCATGCAGCTATCATGAAGGAATACCGTCAAGACGCAATGCACATGCAATTATGCACACACAAACGCATGTGCACGGACCACCAGGGACAGCCATAGACCTCCAGGGACTTCCAGGGGTCTCTAGGGACCCTCCGGAATCCCCAGGGACCTCTTTTCCAAACCGATCCACCGAAGGCACTTGTTTAAGGGCCAGGGGGCGTGTCGCCCAATGGGGCGACAATTTAATTAGCCAAGGCCTGATAGAAGACCGTCTAAATCCGGCCATTGGCTCCTCCATCCGCCTTATAGCTCTCTCTCTCTCTCTCTCTCTCTCTCTCTCTCTCTCTCTCTCTCTCTCTCTCTCTCTGCGAAAGAAGGACACATCCAATCAAAAGAGAAGCAGATGACAGATCCTTACTAAATTCACCAGTGGGAAGAAGAAGAAGAAAAAGTATAGAGAGAGAGAGAGAGAGAGAGAGAGAGAGAGAGAGAGAGAGAAGAAACTAACTCGTTTCCTTTACTTGTTATTGCGACAGCTAATAGGTGCGACCCGGTGATTGGTGTCGCCATTCATTCTCCGGAAACCTTTTGACGAGGAGCGAGGTGGCTGGCGGGAGGAAAGCGAACAAAAGAAGTCTCCAGTTGCGCACCGCGGAGAAATTAACAGGAAAAATACTCCGGTCTGTGATGCTGGGAATTAAGGGACGGGATATATTGAGTCTGTGGCTGAAATTGAGAAGGGGGATCGTTAGATGTGTGGCTGAAATTAAGAGGGGGAATCGTTAGATGTGTGGCTGAAATTGAGAGGGGAATTGTTAGATATGTGGCTGAAATTAAGAGGGAAATTGCTAGGTATGTGGCTGAAATTAAGAAGGGGAATCGTTAGATATGAGGCTGAAATTGAGAAGGGGAATCGTTAGATATGTGGCTGAAATTACGATATGTGGCTGAAAGTAAGAGGGAAATTGTTAGATATGAGGCTGAAATTGAGAAGGGGAATCATTAGATATGTGGTTAAAATTAAGAGGGGAATCGTTGGATATATGGCTGAAATTAAGAAGGGGAATCGTTAGATATGTGGCTGGAATTAAGAGGGGAATCATTAGATATGTGGCTGAAACTAAGGGAAATCGTTAGATATGTGGCTGAAATTAAGGAGAATCGTTAAGTATGTGGCTGAAATTTGGGACATTGTTAAATATGTGGCTGAAATGAATAAGAATACTGTTGAATATGTGGTTAAGAATCAACAGGAGTAATTCTGAACTGTGGCTAAGAATTAATAGGAAATGTTAAGTGCACAGGTGATCATTTAATTAGAGAAAACAGTACTATGATGAAAATTAAGAAAAAGGTCGATAATATAGCTGAAATTTAACAGGAAATACCTGAGTGACTGAAATTTAACAGAAATATTGTTGTAAAAGTGAAATTTAACAAGGAAAATATTCCACGGTATAATGGAAACTGACGGGAGAAAGTTAAGTACTTTTTTGAAAATTAAAATGAACAAAATCTGTGCACCTGCCTTCATGAAATCCTAAACAAACCTACATATCCACACCTAGGCCTATAGGTTATCGCGGAGACCTAAAAAACCTTTTAAATCTACATCTAAGTCTATAATCCTCGTCAAAGTCTATTCATCCTCTCCTTCGTATCCTCACCTAAACACGGAAATCCTCACCAAATCCTACATATCAGTGGGGCCTCACACAACACTTCAGGATACCTTTTCCGAGACACAAACTCACCAACAGGCTCGTTTAGGCCTATATCATCAAATCCTCACGACGACGAGGATTTCCCCCACATCCTCACCAGAGACATACATATCCTTCGTATCCCCACCAAGACCGTTACATCCTTACCAAATCCTACATATCTGTAGAGCCTCACGTAAGACTTCAATCTACCTCCCCCAAACCAAACACAAACGCACGCGCCAGCTTAGGCCTATAAGCCTCCATCTTAAATCCTCACTTGAAGGATTTCCCCACATCCTCGGAGGCTGATCCTTGCCAGAAGACGACAGAAGGAGTAGCAGGGAACCACTGCAACTACAACTGATATGAATCCCGCCGTAATTAACCGTCAGTCGATGCCGGAAACTACAAGATGGCAATTACGGCTGCCCGCTTCTGCTCTCCCCGACGGACGGACGGACCCAACCAGTTGGCTCCGGGTAGGCTAATCAGGCGGTGTAATTGGGTAGCTCGCCCATTAATCGCTTCCGGGAGAGAGAGAGAGAGAGAGAGAGAGAGAGAGAGAGAGAGAGAGAGAGAAAGGGGCAGGCTGTCATATCCTGTTAATGGAATTGAGTGCAGTAGTGACGGATGTCAGTTCTGGGAGCGGTTGACTTAACTCCTTTGCTTATGTGAGAGAGAGAGAGAGAGAGAGAGAGAGAGAGAGAGAGAGAGAGAGAGAGAGAGAAGTATGAAGGGGAAGGAGATGAAAAAGTAAGTAAAAAAAAGAGAGAGAGAGAGAGAGAGAGAGAAGTATGAAGGGGAAGGAGATGAAAAAGTAAGTGAGAGAGAGAGAGAGAGAGAGAGAGAGAGAGAGAGAGAGAGAGAGAGAGAGAGAGAGAGAGAGAGAGAGAGAGAGAGCCAATATGATGATTAGGGCTCCTTGGCAGAAAGTTTGCAGAAGGTTTCTGTAAACATGAATCTATAATGAGATGATGAACTGGGAAAGGGCGACACGAGACATTACCGTGATGAATATGATGAAGGTATGATGATGTTGTAATGATGATGATGATGATGATTGATGATTACTATGAGAGGAAATGGAACTCTTGATCACACTGTAGAAAAGTGAGAGAGAGAGAGAGAGAGAGAGAGAGAGAGAGAGAGAGAGAGAGAGAGAGAGAGAGAGAGAGAGAATAATAAAAACAGACTTATGAATAGGATGGAGAGAGAGAGAGAGAGAGAGAGAGAGAGAAAGTTGAACCCGACCAATTATACCCACAGACTACCCTCGTGACACACATGAAAAAAACATAAATAAATAAAAAAATAATTTTATTACTGACAGACCCGAAAAGAATATATATATATATATGTATATATATATATATATATATATATATATATATATATATATATATATATATATATATATAAATCTAATAAAAAATTTCAATACACTTAAATAAAAGACAATAAAAGCACATCCTTTAGGAACACCAAATTAAGGCCCCATAAAACACCGTGGCCTTCATCCCCGGCAATTTGTTCTCTGCGCATGCGCCCGCCAACGGGACGTCCCGTCCGAGATAAGGGTCGTAAAGTGGCAGGTGAGAGGAGCCGTATAATCAACAGGTGTAATAAAGACGTCACTCCCTAGAAAGCGTTTTTTTTTTTTATTTACAGTAGATCTATCTTTCGGTAGCCTCGGTATAACGCTGTATGAGCCGTGGCCCGTGAAACTTGAACCGCTTCCCTGTGGTGGCCTGGCGTATATCGTTGCCAGACGCACGAATCAAGGCTAACTTTATAACCTTGAATAAAATGAAAACTACTGAGGCTAGAGGGCTGCAATTTGGTGAGTTTGGTGATTGGAGGGTGGATGATCAACGTACCGATTTGCAGCCCTCTAGCCTCGGTAGTTTTTAAGATCTGAGGGCGGACAGTAAAAAGCGTGGACGGAATAACGAGCAGACGAATAGAGAAAGCCGGCACAATAGTTTTCTTTTACAGAAAATTAAAAAAGAATATTGGTTAACATTCAATTTGCATAAAAGTTTAATCTCTTGTGATTTATACGAATTCCACTGAATACTCTTTTCATAATAAACATTTATGAATTCCATATTTTTGGGGTAAAACTTGTAATATCGATAATTATGAGACGGATTTGAGCTGAGGTGCAGAAGAGGTTAATTAGGAATAATTTTTAATATTTTTTTTTAATTTCTTTGGCAGCTAAGATTCCACACCAGTCTCTCTCTCTCTCTCTCTCTCTCTCTCTCTCTCTCTCTCTCTCTCTCTCTCTCTCTCTCTGCCTCGGTCTCAAATAATCATCTTGCCCGTATAGGGAAAAATTATGAAGAAACCCATAAAAAAAAAAAAATTAGTTCCAGAACGTGATCCGTGATTCATATTTTTCATGACGAAAAAAAAATTCTTTCTTAACACACGTCCTGGAAATCCAAAAAAAAAAAAAAAAAAAAAAAAATTCAAATATATTTTTCTTGGAAAATTTTTTTTAAGCGTTGCTTCATCACAGAGTTATGGGAGAGAGTGGGAAATATGGGAAGGTTTTTTCTTGTCTTGAATATTTCTGATATGGTATGTGTATGTATGTATAAGTATGTGTACATATTCATGTATGTATGCATGTATGTATATATAAATATATATATATATATATATATGTATGTATGTATATATATATATATATATATATATATATATATATATATATATATATATATATATATATATATATAGATAGATAGATAGATAGATAAAGAGAGAGAGAGAGAGAGAGAGAGAGAGAGAGAGAGAGAGAGAGAGAGAGCAACTAAGGCATATATAGAGACTTCTGACAGATACCAACATCCCCATTCACTTTATCATTATTTTCTCTCTCTCTCTCTCTCTCTCTCTCTCTCTCTCTCTCTCTCTCTCTCCTCCCCCCTTTCCACCCATAAACTCATCTACATCACTCCTCCTTCGCCCAAAGGAGCCGTTAATTAGATTAAATCAAGAAGGGTACTTGGCGTTCACCTGTCCATGACAGGTGTGAAAAGGCTTGATCGCCGAGGTACTCACGAGACGGGGGGCGAGGGGGGGGGCGGGGGGGGGGCTCTTCTACTCGCAAGAGCATCCGGAATTTTTAACTTTGGTCTCTGGCGACAAATTGGGACTTCTAAGACCCTCTCTCTCTCTTTCTCTCTCTCTCTCTCTCTCTCTCTCTCTCTCTCTCTCTCTCTCTCTCTCTCTCTCTCGTGATAGGGGCTAATTCAGACTTTCAAGAGAATAGGGACTGATTCAGACTTTCAAGATAGGGACTGATTCAGACTTTCAAGAGAAGAGGGACTCATTCAGTCCCTAATTCAGACTTTCAAGAGAATAGGGACTGATTCAGACTTTCAAGATAGGGACTAATTCAGACTTTCAAGAGAAGAGGGACTCATTCAGTCCCTAATTCAGACTTTCAAGAGAAGAGTGACTCATTCAGTCCCTAATTCAGACTTTCAAGAGAAGAGGGACTAATTCAGTCCCTAATTCAGACTTTCAAGAGAAGAGGGACTCATTCAGTCCCTAATTCAGACTTTCAAGAGAAGAGGGACTCACTCAGACTTTCAAGAGAAGAGGCACTGACTGATTCAGACTTTCATGAGAAGAGAAATTAATTCACACTTTCAAGAGAAGAGGGATTAATTCAGTCCCTAATTCAGACTCTCAAGAGAAGAGGGACTAATTCAGTCCCTAATTCAGACTTTCAAGAGAAGAGGGACTAATCCAGTCCCTAATCCAGACTTTCAAGGGAAGAGGGACTCATTCAGTCCCTAATTCAGCTTTCAAGAGAAGATGGACTCATTCAGACTTCCAAGAGAAGAGGAACTGATTCAGACTTTCAAGAGAAGAGGAACTGATTCACACTTTCAAGAGTAGGGGGAATAATTCAGTCCCCAATTCAGACTCTCAAGAAAAGAGGGACTAATCCAGTCCCTAATTCAGACTCACAAGAGAAGAGGAACTCACTCAGACTTCCAAGAGGTACACCACACCCCCCAAAAGTGAGCCTACACACGTCCACTCTCCCTCGACGCCCCCTATTAATCTAACACACCTTCGAAAAGTAACTCAAATTATTGACACCTCGACGGGGGGCGGAAGTAAACTCAATTAGACCGCTGACTGGGGCAGGTGAACAGGTGATTCCGTAATCAAAGGGACCTGTGCTAGTCATTAGCCCTCAGGTTGGGGGGGGAAAGGTGGTCTCTCTATAACTTCTCTGCCGCTTGAACTAATTTATTGACTTATTACGTTTTCTGTTTCTTTTTTTTTCTCTCTCTCTCTCTCATTTTTCGCGGGGGTTTGCCTCTTCTTCTTCTTCTTCTTCTTCTTCTTTTCCTCTGTCGTTGTTCTTTTTCCTCTTTTATATCTCCTGGTTTTATTCTTGTTTATGACTTAATTCTTTCATTCGCTGCCCCAAGTTTTCGGGCGCACTGAATTTCAAGTAGTTTTATTATTATTATTATTATTATTATTATTATTATTATTATTATTATTATTATTATTGCCAAAAACTAACGAGCAGTGCGATTTAAATTCTTACTTTATCTAAGGGGCGACATTGTGGCAAAGGTATATATATATATAATATATATATATATATATATATATATATATGTGTGTGTGTGTGTGTGTGTGTGTGTGTGTGTATGCTTCATTCAAGGTATATACACTCAGTATATTTACACTAAAGCTCTACACAATCACTAGATTCCAATTTCTTACCATAATTACCATTCCCTTTTACGCCAAAATGAGCGAGATTAAATTTTTTGACAGGTGAATGAATTCCCCCCCCCCACCCACCCACCCACTCTTCCACCCCCACCCCCTCCCCGCCCCCATCAAAGCAGATAGGATTAATCAGGACAGATTTAATCTCTCCTTGATAATCAGAACCTCACTTTTATCTCGAACTCATTTTTCCCCAATCTCTTTTCGAGGTACTGATAAGGGAACGCGGCCGTTGAGCAAACCTCGCCTTTATGGCAGGCATGTGCAAAGGCAAATTTCGACATTTTGAAAGCCAGTGGCGTGGGTCCTAAATCGTAATGATTCCTTTTCGAGTTGAATGCTTCAATTTTTTTTTTAAAATCAGTTATCTTGTTTTGAGTTATTAATATCATGCAAAGTATGTTTTCGAATTCGGCTGAATGTCCCCGCGAGGATTGGCTCGATAGAACGGTAAGCTCGATATCTGGTTTTTTGAGTTGATAAGATTCTTATCCTAATTTTTAATAGGATTTTCCAGTCCATTATTCTCTTAATTAACTTCGAATTCAGTTTTTGAAAACATTCATTCTTTATTTTGTGGAGGTGGTACTGATATATATATATATATATATATATATATATATATATATATATATATATATATATATATATATATATATATATATATATATATATATATATTACCATTCTCGACTATCAAGATTCGACTCCTGCACGAGAACGAAAACATTAACATGCTCTGTCAAAACTGCTGTACCTCACTGACCTCAGGAGTGAATTATATGTACCTGATAGTTAGAAGACTGGCGTGGTTTACCAACAGGGTTTCTAAGAACGGCACGTGGGGCTAGCAACCCCATTCCAAAGAGCTGGTGCGAATCAGAAGGTTGAGGATAACGGATTATTTATGTATATATATATATATATATATATATATATATATATATATATATATATAGAAATATATAGAGATATAGATACAGATATATAGATATACATTCTGCAGTAGCCTTTTCACCAAACCCTAGAAACCCACATTCAATACGATGCCTCTTCAGACATCCCCACCGTAAGGGGAGCTCTTCCCCCTCCCCCCTCCCTTCATCTAACCTTCCAGCTGGAAAACCATTCAGAAGGGACTCTCTCTCTCTCTCTCTCTCTCTCTCTCTCTCTCTCTCTCTCTCTCTCCAGCGATTCAAGTCCATCAAATACCAACGACGCTGGAATCCAGGGTCTATACAGTCTGGAAAATGGAAGCCTTCGATGGATTGAGGGAGCTTGCATGGACCTCATTATTGTTTTTTTTTTTTTGGGGGTTTGGGGGGGGAAAGGGAAGGTTTGTTTCTTAGTCTTCAGAGCTGGTGGTGTGGTTGGGGTTTCGTTTTAGTGATTAGTTTTTTTTTTTTTTTTGTACCTTGTGTTTTTTTTTTTAGGACGTGTTTTTCTTGTCTACTATTCCGTAATTTAATGTTTTATTCTATATTGTGTCTTTTTTTTAGGATGTGTTTTTTCTTGTCTTATTTGTTTTAATTTTCTTGATTCAGTCTTCGCTTTTTTGTGTTATTTTGAGGGAGTTTTTTTTTCCTGATTTTCACAGAGTACAAGTTTTTTTCCTTGATTTCCTCTTCAATTTTTTGTCTTGTTTTTTATTTTTTTTCTTGATTGCTACTCTGACAAGAGTTTGCGTTTGTCGTAATTTTTCTCTTCGAATTTATTTAATATATTTTTCTACGAATTTATTTAATATTTTTTATGAATTTATTTCAGATTTTTTTACGAGTTCATATTTTTTACGAATTTATTTCAGATTTTTTACGTATTTATTTCATATTTTTTTACGAATTTATTTCACATTTTTTTACGAATTTATTTCATATTTATGAATTTATTGTTTTTTACGAATTTATTTCACATTTTTTTACGAATTTATTTCAGATTTTTTTACGAATTTATTTCAGATTTTTTTACGAATTTATTTCACATTTTTTTACGAATTTAACATTTTTTTTTACGAATTTATTTCAGATTTTTTTACGATCACCTTTCTCTCTCTCTCTCTCTCTCTCTCTCTCTCTCTCTCTCTCTCTCTCTCTCTCTCTCTCTCTCTCTCTCTCTCTCAAAGAAGTTGTAACATGTTTTCCTTATATTGTAAAGATAAATAAATTCTTAAATAAATAAATATTTATTTAAATAAATACATATCTCACGAGGAAATCCAAAATTCTTCAAGAAAACTTCACAAGCAAAAAAAAAAAAAACACACAAGCACACAACCCAATCAAGCAACAGAAGTGGAAAGCAAACGAGAGAGTCATAAATAGAAAGTTGTCAAAAAAAAAGAGAAAGAAAAATATACATTAATCAGGCTAGAGAACGTGCAAGCACGCAAGCGCGCGCGCGAGAGATCACGAGCTTCCTTCCTCCTTTCAGAGTGCGCGTGCGAGCGCGTAAGCACGCACGCGCGCACGGGCGTGCGTCTGTACGGCGACAAGGGACATTATTGGAACCCGATCCCTTGAAGGCCGCGTATTGGTTTCCCCATCCCCGAGCTTCTAGTAATTTTCTTTCGGGTCCTCATTGTTTACCACCTCGTCGCCGCCGCCGCCGCCGCCGCCGCCGCGTTCTGCTGATTGATTGATTGATTGATTCCATGAGGACGAGATCTTTTCAGGGAGTTTTTTTTTTTTTTCATTTAAGAGCTTTTCAAGACATTCCGCGGAATATTGGCGACGCTCGAATGGAATTCTCTGGAGGATTTCGGAGTCTTTAGAAAACTCCCCGTCTCCCTTTCGGTTCGTTCATGAGGGTGGAAAAGGGAACGCTTTCACGCTGCAGGTGTGACACCCGTGTAGTGAAGACCACCAACTCCTTTTGGGGCGGTTTGTGTTCGTTCATGAAGGCACAGAAGCTAACGCTTTTCCGCTACAGGTTTGAGGACCTTTTGGGAGAATTTCTGATCGTTCACGAAGGCACAGAAGCTAACGCTTTTCCGCTACGGGTTTGAGGACCTTTTGGGAGAATTTCTGATCGTTCACGAAGGCACAGAAGCTAACGCTTTTCCGCTACAGGTTTGAGGACCTTTTGGGAGAATTTCTGATCGTTCACGAAGGCACAGAAGGTAATGCTTTTCCGCTACGGGTTTGAGGACCTTTTGGGAGAATTTCTGATCGTTCACGAAGGCACAGAAGCTAACGCTTTTCCGCTACAGGTTTGAGGACCTTTTGGGAGAATTTCTGATCGTTCACGAAGGCACAGAAGGTAATGCTTTTCCGCTACGGGTTTGAGGACCTTTTGGGAGAATTTCTGATCGTTCACGAAGGCACAGAAGCTAACGCTTTTCCGCTACAGGTTTGAGGACCTTTTGGGAGAATTTCTGATCGTTCACGAAGGCACAGAAGGTAATGCTTTTCCGCTACGGGTTTGAGGACCTTTGGGAGAATTTCTGATCGTTCACGAAGGCACAGAAGCTAACGCTTTTCCGCTACAGGTTTGAGGACCTTTTGGGAGAATTTCTGATCGTTCGTGAAGGCAAAAAAGCTAACGCTTTCCAGCTACGTGTGTGAAGTCCTTTAGGGGAGGTTTCTGTTCGTTCATGAAGGCACAGAAGCTAACGCTTTTCCGCTACAGGTGTGACGCCCGTTCAATAAAGAACGAAATTTAGTCTAGCGGTCATGACACTCGCCTCACTAATCGGAGGACACGAGTTCTGTCACCACCACCCAGCCCCCCACTGAACGAAGAAGGCTTCAAGTCCATCCCGTTAAAATTAGCCAGCTGTGGTGAGTAGCAATCCGAGGAGAAAAAAGTTGTAGGGCATGCAACCTCATCCCTAAATATTGAAAAATAATAAAAAATACCCTAAGAAGGCAATAAGTGTAGGGGCACGCAACCTCATCCCAAAACATTGAAAAAAAAACATACCCAGGGCAGGGAAGTCAGGTCACGTGCTATGGAGGGGCACGGCACGACCTACCTTGGGCCAGAAATACCCCCCCTGGAACCAGCCTGACCAGTCACCCAACAGGAGATTAGGAACAGGCTACCCGCATAGCAGGCTGGGCATCTGGGGCATAAGACTTTGCCATGGGCTGGCGGCAGGTGTAAGTGCCCCTAATATTATCATATATATGATATATTATATATTATATCTTTTTTATTGAATAGTTATTGATTTATTTGTTTAATAGTTTTTT
>NC_089785.1:24070206-24072706 GCF_040412425.1 Macrobrachium rosenbergii | reverse complement strand
CAAATAAAAAACACTGGAAAAACCTTGAGAAAACATTTTAAAAAAATTGAAAGAACTTTGAAAAATAAAAAAAAACATTGAATAAACTTTGAAAAATCAAGAAAAACAAAAAAATAAGAAAACACCAAAAACACTGAAAAAACCTTGGAGAAAAAATTTTGAAAAAAAAAAAAAAAAAAAAAAAAAAAAAACTGACTGTCGAACTTGTCCGCAAACTTCAGCGTCGACTCTTGAAGGGAAAGTTGTTCTGGGAAGGTTTCGTCTGAATGGAATTTTTTTTTTTTATCTTTTCATTTTCCGTTTTTTTTTTAATTCAAGATAATTGGGGGAGTCTAACTGACGTGAATGAATGAATCTGAGTGATTAATAATAATAATAATAATAATAATAATAATTATAATAATAATAATAATAATAATAATAATAATAATAATAATAATAATAATAATAATAATACTAATAATAATAATAAAAATAAATAAATAAATACGAGTAACAGAGTTGAGAAGATTGCATGATAATAATAATAATAATAATAATAATAATAATAATAATAATAATAATAATAATAATAATAATAATTGTGTTATGGGAAACGCCCTAATGGTTATCATAATATAACTGTAAAATAAGAAAGATATCACCGACTATAATAATGATAACTATGATAACAGTCTTCTTAAAGAAATATTATTATTAATAATATTATTACCAATTCAAACTGAAGCTGACAGCAATTTCAATTCAAAATACGAACATAACAACACAAGTAAAAAACTTCGGCAAAATCGAGTTTTCTGTACAGCGTATAATCAAGGCCACCGAATATAGATCTATCTTTCGGTGGTCTCCGTATAATGTTGTGTCAGCCGCGGCCCGCGAAATTTTAACCATGGCCCGGTGGTGGCATGTCCTATATCGTTGCCAGACGCACGACCATGGCTAACTTTAACATCAAATAAAATAAAAACTACTGAGGCTAGAGGGCTGCAATTCGGTATGTTTGATGATTGGAGGGTGGGTGATCAAAGTACCAATTTGCAGCCCTCTAGCCTTAGCAGTTTTTAAGATCTGAGGGCGTGCAGAAAAAGTGCGGACGGACAGACAAAGCCGGCACAATAGTTTTCTTTTACAGAAAACTAAAAATAAATTAATTTCAACAAAATATCTAAATATTTACGGAACTGACCAGTCAAAATAAAATAATATTATTAAAATAATATTATCTTTCAATATTATTGCCAATCATTACAGAATACGGACATAATAAAAATCAATTATTTGAACAAAATCTCTAAATATCTGAATATTAATAGGAATGACCGGTGTAATTACAGGTTCCCTATTACAAATAACGCCCTAATTACTTAATTTCAATAACGCCTAATTAATATTCACAGGAATATTATTGCCTGAATTCCCAAGGGTCCAATTGTTTCCTTATTTCGGCAAATGTTTAAGGAAATGTTTGTGTGCAAACTGTTTATTTTATATATATATATATATATATATATATATATATATATATATATATATATATATATATAGAGAGAGAGAGAGAGAGAGAGAGAGAGAGAGAGAGAGAGAGAGAGAGAGAGAGAGAGAGAGTTAACTTATAGCACTGCGTATGTTTCTGTTAATAATATAATATTAATAATAATAATAATAATGATAATAACAGTAATAATAAATTCTGCTGGGCTGTTAGGAGACATTCCTTAGGTTTTAACAGTATTTTCCTCTCTCTCTCTCTCTCTCTCTCTCTCTCTCCAACAATCCACCCTCTACCCCTCTGTTTCTCCAAGAATCCAATCCCCTCTCTCTCTCTCTCTCTCTCTCTCTCTCTCTCTCTCTCTCTCTCTCTCTCTCTCTCTCTCCCCGATCTATCTATCTCCAACACTTCAATCTATCTCTCTCTCTCTCCAACAATCCAATCTCTCTTTTTCTCCAACAATCCAATCTCTCTTTTTCTCCAACAATCCAATCTCTCTCTCTCTCTCTTTTCCAACAGTCCAGTCTCTCTCTCTCTCTCTCTCTCTCTCTCCCGGTCTATAAATAACACGAAGGACGCAACAACAAACACAAAGACTTACCTGAATCCCAGCTGGATCCAGTCTACTCCCCACTCCCCACTCCCCACTCCCCCTCCCCCCCAGCCTTCCGCTGCTACTGACGACGACGGCGACGACGATGCCCCCACCCATGCCCACCCGCCGAAGGGAGGTGTCCCCCCCCCCACTCCTCTCCTAATGCCCCATGCCCCTGGAACGAGTTCTGGAGTCCCGTGGCCGCTTGGGACGAGTCACGTGGACACTGGGTATTTGATTCTCAATCTGGGATGACTTGGGGTATTATTGAGCCGCCCTCCGCGGGTGCCAGGGGTGTGTGTGTGTGTGTGTGTGAGTGCGCACGCGAGATATATATATATACATAAATATATATATAAAATATATATATATATATATATATATATATATATATATATATATATATATATATA
>NC_089785.1:24052706-24065206 GCF_040412425.1 Macrobrachium rosenbergii | reverse complement strand
TATTAATAATTGGTCTGAGCTAAAACCTGAACTGAATGAACCCGAGATGGGCGAGTTCAATACGACAATATGAAGGAGACTGCAGAAATATTACACAGAAATTTTATTAACCATCAGAAATAGCATTAATGCACCAGTAAAATTAATAATAACGAAATGGTAATAATAATAATAACAATAATAATAATAATAATTATGATACTCTGACCTACTTCTGTCTCGGAATTGCAGGGGAAATGTTTTTCATTTCCACAATGCAGACGAGTGATGATTCGTTTCAGGAAATGACACTGTATTCAATACGAGCAATTTCCTGCATAAGAATTAAATGGGAACCAATAAACATAGGGAAGGCGATTATGCTATCTCTCTCTCTCTCTCTCTCTCTCTCTCTCTCTCTCTCTCTCTATATATATATATATATATATATATATATATATATATATATATATATATATATATATATATATATATATATATAAATTACCTCGAAACAATACAGTTCCACAAATAGGCAGGGTTCATTATCATTCATCCGGCATCCTTTGGCGCGGCAACCCATCCATGGCTGGACTTCATTGACAAGGGGACCAGAAAAAGCAACAACAAACATATTTACGCACGCGTGCGTCGTCACCGCGCACCATTTGCATAAATGCAATATTTATACGTCGACTCCCATTCGAGACCGAATGTGAAAATGTTAAAGAGACTTAGAAGAAGAGGAAGAAGAAGAAGAAGAAGAAGAAGAAGAAGAAGAAGAAGAAGAAGAAGAAGAAGAAGAAGAAGAAGAGGAGGAGGAGGAGGGTCCTTTGAGACTCG
Source organism: Macrobrachium rosenbergii (assembly GCF_040412425.1). Lineage (NCBI taxonomy): Eukaryota > Metazoa > Arthropoda > Malacostraca > Decapoda > Palaemonidae > Macrobrachium > Macrobrachium rosenbergii. The sequence goes on along the minus strand of NC_089785.1, from coordinate 24,064,384 downwards.
GGATGTGGACAAGGGAAAGTCATAACATAATGTCGGAGTTAAAAATAGCACTTGGGACATTGTCGAGATAATTCAAATTTGATGTCACCCCTTGTTCAGGTTTCATGGGCCGCTTTTAATATTGCGTATGGGTCCTCCTAAAATTTGATGTCTAACACCCCCCCCATCCCACCCTCACACCACCCCCCGCTCCCACCACTAAATTCTGAGGGCTTAATTATGGGTCACATTTCGAGGTCGTGGGGTTTTCTCACTGTTTCTGTCACGATTTTTCTCTTCAGAATTTTCTCTTTTTTTGTCAATTTTTTTTTTTATTTCAGTCCAGAATTATTTTCCGGAATTTGTTTTTTTTTTTAGATTTTTTTAGCAGTCCAGATTTTTTTTTCTGAATTTTATTTTTTCGTTTTTTTTTTTTAGAAAGATTTCAAAATTTATTTTTTTTATTTCAATCCAGAATTTTTCAAAGCATTTATTTTGGTCAAGATTGTGTTGTTTCAGAATTTTTATTTTGGATTTATTTCAGATTTTATTTTTCATTTCAGCTCAGATTTTTTTTTTACAATTTTCATTTTACTCGTGTTCTGATTTTTTTTTTTGTCAGAATCTGTTTTTTATCCCGTCAGAATTTATTTAAGAATTTGTTTTTTTATTAAGTCGGATTTTCCTTCAGAATTTTTTCAGGATTTGCTTCTTACTTTGTCAGAATTTTTCTCAGAATTTTTTTTTTCATTTTGTTAGAAATTTTTCAGGATTTGCTTTTTATTCTGTCAGAATATTTCTCACAATTTGTTTTTTATTCTGTCAGAATTTTTTCAAAACTTGCTTGTTATTCTGTCAGCATTTTTCATATTTTCATTTTTATTTTCCAGAAATGATTTTTGTTTCCAGAATTTTCTTTTATCAGAATTTTTCAGAATTTGGTTTTTAATTCTGCCCTAATTTCATTCTACGAAATTTTATTATTTCTATCTGACCATTTTTAGAAGACCCTTCTCTCTCTCTCTCTCTCTCTCTCTCTCTCTCTCTCTCTCTCTCTCTCTCTCTCTCTTTTCTGAGACAGAATGAAAACAAGCAAATTTTGATCAAATTCTGACAATAAAAAAAATAAAATTCTGAGAAAAATTCTGACAAAATAATAAGCAAATTCTGAAAAACAAAATCCGGAAAAAATTCTGAAGCAAAATCCGATAGAATAAAAAATTTGAAATGTTTCTAAAAAATACACATAAAATTTATATAAAAAATATATATATACATAAATATATATATATACATATATATATATATATATATATATATATATATATATATATATATATATATATATATATATATATATATATATATATATATATATATATATATATATATATATATATATATATATATATATATATATATATATATATATATATATATATATATATATATATATATATATATATATATTCCTGTAGCATTTCCTTCCAAGTTTGGCCCCTAAGCTTTTAGTTTTGTTGACATGATTAATTTTAAGAAAATCATGGGGTCTCAAAAATTTATTTTTTACTTTTTAGTGCATTTTAGTAAAAGCGTGTTTAAAACTTTTCTATATTTTTTTATTTTATACTTTTTAGTTTTGACCGAAATTGTAACCGATTTATGATCGTAGCTAACGAAATTGAACGTGATATCCTGTCGAGCCAGAGAAGGTATGAAAAATCCAAAGATTTTCATACAAATCCTGAGATACTGGAGGAGGTCACTATAGGGTCACTAGAGGTCACTGCTGACCTACTGATCATGTAAGGTTATATTGTCACCAGGAGTGAGTAACCAAACAAAATTTCAGGTCCATCGGACGAAGGGAACAAGTCGAAAATTGGGTTACAAGTTTTGACCCAAACAGACAGACAGACAGAAGTTAAATAAAAGCATGTAGTAAAAAAGATAAGAGATGGAGACGAGAGGAGAATACGAGATAAGGGTAAACGAATAGTGAATGATTGTGCAGTGAATGTTTCTAGGATTCCCTTACAACTGAAATTCTTCTCTCAATGTGAGACTTTCTGGGTTTTACTGAAACTTTTTGATTTTTAAATTTTTTTTGTTCTAAAACTTTCTCCTTTTCGTCTATTTTGATTTAGTTAAAACATTCAAAATTCATTCCTTACTTTATTTTATATTAATTTTTAAGATGTTTATATATTCACAAGCACTTTTTAAATAAATTTCTATTAAAGTATGAAGCAGAATTTTTTCTGATACGAATATTTTTCATAAGAAAAAAATTATGCATCATATTAAAGTAAAAAGTTATCGAAAAGGTGGTTGTGTATATATAAACATACATCGGCAAAAATTCAAATAGAATAAAGCTTTCGGCCATGTCAAAAAAAATTCATGGCATATATCTTTCTGCAAGAAACTTTTTGGGCTTTTCAAACCTCTCAAAAGCTCTCAAGATTTATTACGTTCTTTTTTTCCCTCGCATTCTTATCTATCTATTCTGAAGAATATCTTTATTGCTCCCTATCACGCCTTTATTCTTTACATCTCTCTCTCTCTCTCTCTCCTCGCAACCAGCCTTCCAAAGCATCCTCAGTCTTTGAGGGGAACCCGTTTTACAACCGCTTCTTCGGTGGGCCAGAAAAAAATAAAAATAATAATAATAAAAAAAGGGCTTTTATGAGCTCGTGACTTAGTCTTTTAAGCCATTTTTAGTGTCTGCTTTTATTTGTCTTACAGTTTCCTGAGGGGGGGAAATAAATCTTACGTCAGTGAATATGTTTTCTGATTTTTATTTTTTATTTTTTGGGGAATTCTTGTTCGTGGTGATGTTTGGAAAAGTATTTCGTAATGTTGGCGTTTTGGGAAATGCTTTCCGAACATTGAGGCCACTCAAAGTGCTCTCACACTGTAAGAGATTATGTCGTAAACATGTCGAAAACTTATGGCATACATATCACAAACTAGTTGAAAACAAGTCAGTGACCAAACGGGGAAAACGAATCTTTGGTAATTGATTGATTGCAACAATCACTTGTTATGAATACCAGTAAGTTGTAGACTTGTATTTAACCTGCTTGTGATGTGTATGTGTATCCACACTTTAGTATATCATGTCATAAACATGTCGAAAACTTATCACATACATGTCAGAAACAAGTTGAAAACATATGAACGACCGTAAAGGGAAAATAATTCTTTGTCAATTTATTGATAACTGATGAATAGCTGGATACGACTGACTTGTATTCAACATGTTTGTGACGTGTGCGAATACCAATAAGGCGTCGACTTGTATTCAACATGTGTGTGACATGTGCGCAATATGTTGCCAACATGTGTATGACATGTATTCAACATGTTTGTGACGTGTGCGACTGCCAATAAGGCGTTGACTTGTAATCAAAATGTTTGTGACATGCATGCAATATGTTCTCGACATGTTTGTGACATGTATGCAACATGTTGTCGACATGTTTACAACATGTTGCAGACAGCGTGGATGCACGCTACGCAAAATTCCTCAAAAAGAAAGCATTTGTTTGCCCAAGAAGCCTTCCCTTTCCCTGATGTTGCTTTCCTTGCCTTGCCAGTCGCTGCAGAAACAAACAGTAAACGTTGGATGCAATAAAAGGCTTCCCTTACTCTTTTACATAGTTTCTCTTGCCAGCCAGCCGGACATTCTTCGTCAATTTTCCTCCTAGGATCCAGTTTCTGTTTTGTGTGTGTCTTCTTTTTTTTTTTAATAGGGAGGAAAGCTAAATATTTATTTCTTTTTGCTCTCTGTGTAAGGAAGAGTCCACCTTTCCCTCTGTTGGTAAAAACGGATCGTTTATCATTTCGTCTTTCTGTTTTCTTTCTATAAGCCTGAATTATTATTTGTTCTCACGTTCTGTTCGCGAATAAAACCAACTCCTTTATGCACCATAGACCTTCCTTTCTATAGACAAATATCTTCCTTTTTTTATTGTTTCTCTCCATTCGCAAAAATTCATTTTGGTCTGAACTTTCGTTTCCTTTCTACAGAACCAATATATCTTTTCTTCAGCTTCGGTGAGTAAAACTTTCAAAACTTTATTTCCAATTTCATTTCGTTTTTATTGGCCAAAAATATGCGTCCTTTCTCCTTTTTCCGATGGGATAAATAAAATAAATTTTTTCCCAATTTTCCAAACTTTTTCCATATACCAAAGAACGCTTTTTCTCGTACTTCTGATGATTATTAAATCCTTTTGAGTCAGCACGGGCTCTTGCCCTTATATTCCTGTTTAAAATTCTAAGTTTTTGTTTCAATTTTCCAATGATTTCCATACACCAAAAATATGCATTTTTTCGTGCTTCTAAAGATTAATAAATAATTTTGAGCCAGCACGGGCTCTTGCCCTTAAATTCCCGTTTAAAATCCCAGGTTTTTGTTTCAATTTCCAATGATTTCCATACACCAATTTTGAAGATCAAATCATCTTAAGCCAGCACGGGCTCTTTATTTATATTCCAGGTTAAAATCCCAAGTTTTGTTTCAATTTTCCAGAGCTTTCTATAGACCAAAAATATGTCTTTTTCTCGTACGTTTAATGATTATTAAATCTTTTTAAGCCAGCACGGGCTCTTGCTCTTAAATTCCTGTTTAAAATCCCAAGTTCTGTTTCAATTTTCCAATACTTTCCATTCACCAAAAATGTGTCTTTTCATAATGCTTCTAAAGATAACTAGATTCCAAGCCAGCACGGGCTCATGCTCTAAAAATCACAATTTAATAGGATCTTGGGAGGCCCAAACACTAGCAGGAAAATTCAGGCTGATGATGATGATGTTAGGTACGAAGGGATTTCTCTCAATTAGTGGGTTTACTAAAGCCTACCTGAAAAATTCTAGAAGGCTTATTTTGGTATTTTTACCACCCTTGCCTATGAGGGAATTACTGGGCCGGAATCCTGCTCTCTCTCTCTCTCTCTCTCTCTCTCTCTCTCTCTCTCTCTCTCTCTCTCTCTCTGCATTTGACTATGGACAGGTACTTAATTCATAGAATGTTCTCACTGGTGATGTGGGAGTCATAACCATTGGACCACAAGGATCATGGGCAACAAACAAACAAAACACACGCGCGCACACACACACACACACACACACACACACACACATATATATATATATATATATATACACACAAGTAGTGTGTGTGTGTGTGTGTGTCTATGGAGAGGGAGAAAAGAAACCCCGGATGCATTACCCCTCTTCTCTCTCTCTCTCTCTCTCTCTCTCTCTCTGTAACCACGTCTTTTGCACATATTCATCACCCAATCTCCTCATCTTTTCCAGCGCCACTCTCCTTGTCTTGGACACCCCCAAACCCCACTTCCTCCCACCCCTCCAATTCCCTACCCCCCCTCTCCCACCCCACGCTCTCTCTCTCTCTCTCTCTCCCCTGCAAGACAGTAATGCTTTTCCTTTCAATAACAAAAGCATGTTTTCAGCAGGGCTGATGCTTCTGGGAGAACACCATAAACTCCCATACATCTGCCTGTGAGATTTTCCTCCAATTTTTATTATTTTTATCCCTTTCCATACCATTCATTCCTCTTCTACAGTGAGTTTTTTTCACACAGAGAGAGAGAGAGAGAGAGAGAGAGAGAGAGAGAGAGAGAGAGAGAGAGAGAGAGAGAGAGAGAGAATGTTTTTCCACCTCAGGCCACCCTCTATGAGATGGAGAGATGTTTTTCCACCTCAGCCTCTCTCCAGGAGAGAGAGAGAGAGAGAGAGAGAGAGAGAGAAACAGGGTGGGTCCCATACTCTCCCCCTGTGGTACCCCCCAACGTCCATATACTCTTGTTACCCCTCCTTCAGTTGTCTCGTGTTTCCTCAAAAGGGGCAAGAAAAGGAATCTCTCTCTCTCTCTCTCTCTCTCTCTCTCTCTCTCTCTCTCTCTCTCTCTCTCTCTCTCTCTCTCTCTCTCCTGGCGGCGTCGGCTGGTGGCAAGAGTGCTTTAACAAAAGATTGCAGATTTACCGACTGAAAAATTCACAGCATTTGATTCTGGATGCAAGCCTGAATGTGTATAAAAGGAATTTTTCTTGAATGAGAGATATTCCCGGTTTTTCATTCTCCACTGACTCCTCTCTGGGTGGCGTTATCTGACTCTCTCTCTCTCTCTCTCTCTCTCTCTCTCTCTCTCTTTTTTTTCTTTTCGCCTCTTCCTTACACTCCTTATTCTTGTGATTTTTATTCGACTTACTTTGCATGGCGTTATCTAACTTTTTTTTATATTCTCTCTCTCTCTCTCTCTCTCTCTCTCTCTCTCTCTCTCTCTCTCTCTCTCTCTCTCTTTTCGATTCTCGATTTCCCTCCTTAACCATATAATGAGGTTTCAGATGCATGATTGACCACTCGTAATATGATTAAGCTCTCTCTCTCTCTCTCTCTCTCTCTCTCTCTCTCTCTCTCTCTCTCTCTCTCTCTCTCTCTCTCTCTCTCTCTCTCCTTCATTCCCTTCTTTATCCATATCATGAGGCTTCAAGTGACTAACTGTCTCTCCTGACGTAAATATTCTCTCTCTCTCTCTCTCTCTCTCTCTCTCTCTCTCTCTCTCTCTCTCTCTCTCTCTCTCACCGATTCATCGCGTTCCACCTCCCTGGCGTCACTCTCTGCCGCCTAATAGGGCCTACAAATCCGCCCTTGTTGGTGTACTTCCCATGGAAAGCCTTTGATGTCGAAAAGAGTCTCCCTGCAATAGATAATACGGGGTTGAATTTACGATGGCCGGCGAATTTCCACGCAAATATTCGCGCCCCCGGCGTGTGAGTGCGTGCGTGCGTGCGTGCTTGCGTGCAAGCAAGTAAGCAAGAAAGCAAGCACGTGTGTGAGTGTGTGCGCTTGGGGGGAGGGGTATTTTGACTTTAAACAGGATGAATTCCGGGGTGAGAAAGTGGTCCTTTCTTTTGAAGAATCGTTGGAGCGTTGAGAGAGAGAGAGAGAGAGAGAGAGAGAGAGAGAGAGAGAGAGAGAGAGAGAGAGAGAGAGAGGCTCCGTGATCCCCCTCCCCTCCCCAAGTCGTTGCGACGCCAGTTGACGTACGTCAGTCAATCGATCAGTCAATTCTTTTTCGTTTCAAAGAGGGGAAATATTTTATCTAGGTAGGTATCGTGCTGATTATTATTATTATTATTATTATTATTATTATTATTATTATTATTATTATTATTATTATTATTATTATTATAAATACGCACAACCCTAACATTACCCAACATTCAAATATTTTATACAGCACATTATAAAACTCTGCAACATTCAAATATCTACAAAAATCCAAGATCGACAACAATACAAACTCTTCTTCTTTATAGAGAGACCAAAGCAACTGCGCCCACGGAATTCCTTTCAATTTTATCCATTGTCTCTCTCTCGCTCTCTCTCTCTCTCTCTCTCTCTCTCTCTCTCTCTCTCTCTCTCTCTCTCTCTGGAGACGTGGACATTTTATACGTGTATATTACTTCAGTCTGTATTTTTCTGACATATTGTTAGTTATGTTTAGGTAATAATTATTATTTTCTGCTTCCATTCATTCTCTCTCTCTCTCTCTCTCTCTCTCTCTCTCTCTCTCTCTCTCTCTCTCTGTAAAAATACTAGTTTTCAAAGTTAAAATGTCCAATAACTTTTTTTTGTTTTATCAAAGTAAAAAGGTAAATTCTCTCTCTCTCTCTCTCTCTCTCTCTCTCTCTCTCTCTCTCTCTCTCTCTCTCTGTAAAAATACTAGTTTTCAAAATTAAAATATCGAATAATTTTTTGTTTTGTTTTATCAAAATAAAAAGAATATTCTCTCTCTCTCTCTCTCTCACACACACACACAAACTTGTGTCCCCCCGAGTGTCAATATATCGGGCGGATCGTGCCCCGAATTTTATTGAGACGGTTCATGCTCTCCTAAGTTTACGGTTTCGTAATTTTCAGTTTTCTTCTTCTTTATTTTAGTTTTCTGTAAAAGAAAACTATTGTGCCGGCTTTGTCTGTCCGCCCTCAGATCTTAAAAACTACTGAGGCTAGAGGGCTGCAAATTGGTATGTTGATCATCCACCCTCCAGTCACCAAACATACCAAATTGCAGCCATCTAGCCTCAGTCGTTTTCATTTTAAGGTTAAATTTAGCCATAATCGTGCTTCTGGCAACGCAACAACAACACAGGCCACCACAGTCGGCTGAGAGTTTTATGGGCCGCGGCTCATACGGCACTATACCGAGACCACCGAAAGGTAGATCTATTTTCGGTGGCCTTGATTATACACTGTACAGAAAACTCGATTGCGCCGAAGAAACTTGCGCATTTTTTTACTTTTTTTTTTGTGTGTCCATCTTGGACACAATAAAATGAGCTGTTATATCCCACTTATATCTATCTATCTATCTATCTATCTATCTATCTATCTATCTATCTATCTATCTATCTATCTATTTATATATATTATATATTTCCATACCTCTCTCAATTCCATCTTTATTACTATTTTCCTTCCTTATTTAATACCCGCCATTTCTGTACTTCCGTTCTTCATACTCTTAGTTCTTTTATTTTTTCATTTTAATATAAGACGCATTTTATATTAAGCACCTTCTTTCCTTATCACAGGAACGGAATATGGAATTCAGGCCAAAAGGCCCATAAGCGCTGGGGCCGACGAGGTCATTCAGCGCTGAAACGGAAATTGAGAGTAGAAGGTTTGACAGGTGTAACAAGAGGAAAACCTCAAACCAATTGTTAGGAGAGGGTTGAGGTAATGTGGAAAAGAGAGAATATGAACGGAGGTACAGTAAAAGGAATGAAAAGGGGGTTGGTGCAGCTACGGGCCTGAGTGAAGGACTCTGCAAAGATCGTTAAGTAATGCCTACAGTGCACCGCGTATTGCAGAAAATAATTTCACGCGGAAATTGCATCAGAAGCCGAATTACTTATTGATTTCGTTATACGGGCATTGTATAATGAGGTCACGTGACACGCTCAATCATTTCCGCCACGCTTTGGGGCAATTTCCAATTCGGGCGTGACGTCATCGATGGATAATCTCGAGATCACTGAATTCTGGCTCTGTCAGATTGATCTGGGACGCGTTTGACAGCTCGGGTATTTTCACCGAGTTCCGTAGTTCCGCTGACATTTCTTGACGTCAAGATTGAATTATTATGAAAGTGTTTAGCCTACAGAGTTCCGCAGTTCCGCTGACATTGCCTGACGTCGTCATTACGTCATTAGAAAATGATTTAATTTCTTTTATTCCTATTTTTTTTTTTTAAAAAGTTACAAAAAAAAATTACGAGAGTTCCTTAGTTTCGTAGACATTTCGTGACGCCATGACAACGTCATCATAGAATGATCTAGTTCCTTTTTTTATTCTTATTTCAAAAGGTTATCAAAAAGTTCCGTAGACGTTACTTGGTGTCAAGATTTGTTTAAAATAAACTACAAAAGTTCCGTAGTTTCGAGGACATTTACTGAAGTCATTATTGCATCATTATGCAATAAACTAGTTTTTTTTTTTTACTAAAAATGTTACAAAAGACATTTTCCGACATCAATATTACGTCACTATAAAATGATCTAATCTCTCTTTTTCTTTTAAAAAAGTTACGTAAGAGTTCCGTAGTTCTGTTGACATTTCCTGACGTCATAACTACATAATTATAAAATGATCTCATCTCTTTCGTTCTTAAAAAATAATTTTACACAACACCTCAAATCTTTGATCGGTTTTAATTTATGTGACGCCATCCATATACAATATTTTGCAATATACCGAAGTCCTTGTTCTCGTCAAATTAACAAGGTCGCCTGACAGCTCATTCTGGCCACTTCGACACGTCAGCCTTATCGAAATAATGAGGTCAAATGTGACATGCAAGGTCGCCCAAATTGGCCCCGAATCTTACGCGGAGTAGGCTGTGACGTCATCGTTTCTTGACCCTCCACAAACTGTGCATGTCGTGTCGTCATCTCGAGTGAAATAATGAAGCCAGTTGATATTTCTAGTGACTCAATATTACCCAGTTCTCATATGGGCCATGTCGTGACGTCATCACTGGTTAAATCTGAAGGGGCGATAATATTTACCTTGGCCGTGACGTGACGTCATCACTGGTTAAGTTTAAAGGGGCGATAATACCCACCTTGGCCTTGACGTGACGTCATCACTGGTTAAATTTGAAGGGGCGATAATATTTACCTTGGCTGTGTCGTGACGTCATCACTGGTTAAATTTGAAGGGGCGATAATATTTACCTTGGCCGTGACGTGACGTCATCGCTGGTTAAATCTACAGGGGGAGTCAATAGGCAGCCATACAAGCGAACTTTCCTTCCATGAACAGGACTTTAAAATATCCTAGGGACCTGATGCATTTGAAATCAGCCTCTTGCTGTAGGCTGGACTTTAAATTAAATTTCTGACACAAGGTGGACTTAAAAATCAGACTTTTGAAGGTGATCCGGACTTCAAGTTAGACATTTGTTATAAGCTGGACTTTCATTCATTCAGCCCTGTAACCAGAGAGGGACTTTAACTTAGACTTCTGACAAGAGTCGGATATTGCCCGGACTTTAACTCAGCCTTCGGATGTAAGCCGGACTCCAATTTAGAGTATTACATTAGTAAGCAGGACTTCAATTTAGCCTCTTACATTCGCGGATTCGGACACGGATAATACGCTAACGACCCGTCTTCCCTTCCCCTCCATCTCCCACCAAGAAAGAGAAGGGTAGGGGGCCCCTCCCCCCACCTTACGTCTTCCTCCATCTTCAAAAGAGGCAAATCTTTCCTCTTAATGATCTTGCCCTGAACAGACATACACGTATCAAGAGATTGGTGACCTCGAGGCTAATGACTTTCTTGAGAGGAACAAGACGTCCGCCATCTTTGATAGCACTCCCAGCGTCTCTTTCCAGGAAAATCTACTATATATAATAACAATAAAATTGTGACTTAAAGGAGTCTATTTAATGTTCTGTCCTCAATTACTTTAATTAATGAAGTGTTCTTAATATCCTATCTGTAGTTTTTAAAGGTTAAATTTAATTATACGACGAAAATCTTGTTCGGGACATATGGGAATCATTTGATAACTTGTATTAAAATACTCACCTGCATGGCTAAACGATATATTTCCCGAGATAAATTTATTCATATATTTATTTATTTATATAGCTGCTCAATTATTTAGTTATTTCTATAATCTCTCCTCTCTTGAGAAGCGCGAACGCTGGTTCCTTCCTTACCAAACTGGTTCCTGAATATTTTTTTTTTTTTTTTTTTTTTTTTGCATCAACATAACAGATGTCAACGCCCAAATATTTCCCTAAAACTAAAACTCTATTTCCAGTCAAAACTCCCTGCTATAGTCACGTAACCCAAGGCTTAAGAAATGTCCAAAAAAGTCCAAACAAAAAAAAAGTCCAAAGACCAAAAGTATGAGACATAAATCAATCAATTAACGAAGGTAAGTAAGACCCGCAGGAAGACTGATGTCAAACTTTCACCCCAGATTGGACACAAGGGCAAACCACTCAAACGCCCATCCCCCACCACCCCAACCCCGCCCACCCCCCAAAACGACGAATTCTGAAATTTGCAAAATCGATATCTGGGTTATATTTATATACTCTGCCTGTCGGTGCGACAGGAAGTTCTCGCTTCAGTCACTTCCGTCAC
>NC_089785.1:24022706-24047706 GCF_040412425.1 Macrobrachium rosenbergii | reverse complement strand
GGGTGCTACGCCCACTCTTTATCACTTCGCTTTGTCATCTTCCCGTTCCTTATCGACTTTGTCACTTACCTACGTCACCTCTATTCCACCTTCGCTCTGTCATACGTTTTTTTTTTATCTGTACTTTACTCTGTCGTGTGTTTATGACGTAATTTTTACTCTTTCTTTATTTTATCTTTATATTTATTTACTTTATTTCGATTCTCCTCTATTCACGAATCTCTGACGGACAGAGAACCTTTTTTTATTATCCCTAAATAAACGTTTAACCTTCATACGTTAATTGTGGAAACGTAGAATAGAAATAATAGAATATCAATAGAACCGAATTGAAACGAGTAGATTACTGGGGAAAAAATGACTTTAAATGAACCTGTGGAATGCTATTTTGAAAATCAGGTTCAAGTTTTTTAGAATGATAAATAATCTATCAACATATATATATATATATATATATATATATATATATATATATATATATATATAAAATAAGGAGTTATATTTTACTTTAAGGGCTCAACAAGGATAGACTCCATGGCAAAAAATTAAAAGAACCAGATTTTATATATACAAATAATCAGCCAGACTTTTCTACAAATGAGCTGGATTGAGAGAGAGAGAGAGAGAGAGAGAGAGAGAGAGAGAGAGAGAGAGAGAGAGAGAGAGAGAGAGAGAGAGGTTTGTGGCTTAAAGTCTGTGAATACAGGGAAAAAAAACATCGTGAGATTCTATTACAAGAAAAATAAGAAACTCTGATTCCAGTCACAAAATAACAAGAGGAAGTATTTGAATCTATTCCAGAGAATCAACGGAATCCATTCCTGAACCCTAAAACAGGAACAGATGTCATTCTGAACCTTTACCAAAAAAAATCTGGAAAGCGACAAGAACTCATTCCAGCCGCTGGAATGAATCAGAATCGATTCCAAAAAAAAAAAAAATTCAAATGGCCCAGGAAAGACTTCCAGTTTTGGGGGATATGACTGAGGAAACTAAATAACAATCCTATAAAACACTGCGTGGAGGTCCAGGGAGCCTGGAAGACAGGGCTGTTAGTCTCCAGATCTAAATGTGTTTGGAGGAAGGAACTCCGGTCGACATACAGCCTCCATTTGTTCGGATTCCAGGAGGTTCTGGAACGAAACCCAGAGGCCTGGAACTTCTGAAATTTCTTTTTGATGGTCTCTTTTTTTTCCAGTTCTGGAACAGAATCCGGTTAGGGCTGGAATCTCTTTCTGGTGTATATTTTATTTTTTATTTCAGTTCAAGAAAACTTTAAATAATTCTGGAACGAAATCCAGAGGCCTGGAACCTCTGAAATTTCTTTTTGATGGTCTCTTTTTTTCCAGTTCTGGAACAGTCCGGTTAGGGCTGCAATCTCTTTCTGATGTATCTTATATTTTATTTTTTATTTCAATATAAGAAAACTCTACATAATTCTGGAACGAAATCCAGAGGCCTGGAACTTCTGAATTTCTTTTTGATGTTTTTCTTTTCTTAATTCTGGACTGGAATTTCTTACTCGTGTATCATATATTTTATTTTCTATTTCAATTCAAGAAAACTTTACATAATTCTGGAACGAAATCGAGAGGTCTGGAACCTCTGAAATTTATTTTTGATGGTCTCTTTCTTTTCCAGTTCTGGAACGGAGTCTGGTTGAGCCTGGAATCTCTTGCAGATGTACCACCTATTATTTTCTTATTTTAAGGAGAGAAAGCCGTCTACACAAACCTGGAACAAATCTCAGAGCATGGAACACTGGAATTTATTTCTGATGGTCTCTTTATTTTCCAGTTCTCGAATAGACTCCGGTTAGGGCTGGAATCACTTGTGGATGTACCGTATTTTTTTTTTATTTCAAAGCGAGAAGGCCGTCTACATAATTCTGGAACGAAGTCCCGAGGCCTGGAAGCTCTGGAATTTCTTTTTGATGGTTGTATTTTTCCAGTTCTGGAACAGAGTCTGGTTACGTCTGGAATCTCCAATTAGGGAACAAAGTCTAGGGGTCTGAAACTTCCAAAATTTTCTTTTTGATATCTTTTTCTTTAATGTGAAGAATCCAGCTATCCTCTGGAACATAGGCTATGGGCCTGGAACCTCTGGAAATTTTTGCTGGTGTTCCAATTTCATTTTTACTTTATTTTAGAGTGCAGAAGGAGTCCAGTCCTTTCTGGAACAGAGCCTGGATTAAAAACCTTTTTGGCGAACTTCAGCTATCCTCTGGAACGTGGTCTATGGGTCTGGAACCTCTGGAATGTTTTTGATGTTCCATTTTCTTTTTATTTCATTTTTAAGGGAAGAATGAGTCCAGTCGGTACTGGAACAGAGCCTGGATTAAAAAAAAAAATTTGTTTATGGCGACCTTCTGATGTTTGAGGGCGCGGTGATTGAGGCAGCCATATGTGCCCAGATAGGCCAAAGTTGGCATGACTGCCCAGATAAGGCGCGGGGGGGGGTGGGGGGGCAAAATGGGCACGCATTCCGGAGAAAAATGACCAGTAACACTGGAAAAACTGCCCCAAATGACACGTGCTTGAGACAGCTTCAAAACAACCCCGCCCGGAAAGAAAGAAGGAAAAAAAAATCATAAGACTTTTCGAAATCAGAATTTCACTGACCTAAAAAAAATATCAAAAGAAGCTTGCAAATTGCAAGGAGTTACGCCATGTTTCTTGAAAATTTTAAGGTTGTTTGGTCGAGTTGTTTCTTTGGCGGAGCTTGCATCTTACAAGACTGGTTTTACAAGTTATTTATATGTGAGACAGAGAGAGAGAGAGAGAGAGAGAGAGAGAGAGAGAGAGAGAGAGATAGAGAGAGAGAGAGAGAGAGAGAGAGAGAGAGAGAGAGAGAGAGAGAGAGTTAAACAGATAAATTTCCTTTATCGTAACGTAAGCTAAAATTTAAATAATAATAATAATAATAATAATAATACTAATAATAATAATAATAATAATAATAATAATAATAATAATAATAATAATAACAAAAACATGAAGACTTCCTATATCGTAACGTAACCCACAACTCAAATAATAATAATAATAATAATAATAATAATAATAATAATAATAATAATAATAATAATAAATCCTGTTCCTACCACCGATTCAAAAGTCGAATATCCGCCCACTTTCCGCCCGCGATGAACAATTGATTTAATGTGCTGCGGACAAATGGTCATTAAATAACCCCCTTCCCCCCCACCCCGGTATCCGCCCCCCCCCCGTATCCGCCCACCCCCGGCAGACGCTAATTAATTTCACGGGCGTCCGATGAAAGCAAATCGAATTACCCTGGAAGGGGGGGGGGATGGGGGGGGAAGGGGGTGGCGCTGGAAAGTCCCGATTTGTCACAAATGGAATTAGTCGATCCGCACCGTAAATATCAAATCTGGTTTAATTATGGAATCATGGATGTGTGTGTATTATTATAATTATTATTATTATTATTATTATTATTATTATTATTATTATTATTATTATTATACCGAGGTAGTTACGTGTGTGTGAATACTCGTACATACGTGTGTATATGTATGTATGCATGTATGTATGTATGTATGTATGTATGTATGTATGTATGTATATATATATATATATATATATATATATATATATATATATAGAGAGAGAGAGAGAGAGAGAGAGAGAGAGAGAGAGAGAGAGAGAGAGAGAGAGAGAGAGAGAGAGAGAGAGATTTGAAAAGTAAGCTTTGTGAATATGAAAAAAAAAAAAAAATTTAAATGTCACGGAATATGAAAAAAAAAATATATATATATATATAGAAAGAGAGAGAGAGAGAGAGAGAGAGAGAGAGAGAGAGAGAGAGAGAGAGAGAGAGAGAGAGCGCAATTATACGTCGGATCGAGACATACATACAGACAGACAGCTCCTTCTTACGTAAACTGGAAAAGGCGTTGGTCTCTCTCTCTCTCTCTCTCTCTCTCTCTCTCTCTCTCTCTCTCTCTCTCTCTCTCTTATTGACACGCCGAGTGGTGACCTATATATTAACATTTCTCCTCGTTATCTCTCCACCCCTTTCCCGTGTCAGTTACCATTATTCTCTCAATTTCCTTATTTCCTTTTTGTTTTTAGCAATCTGTCATTCAATAACACACTTCGTTCAGTTGCAGGTTACTTAATTATTTCTGTCTGTCACAATTATATTTTTCTGGATTATTTTTTATTATATTTTTCCTTTTTTTTTCATCTGGGTTATAAAGAATACTTTTACTTTTTAATCTTGTCTTTATTTCATATTTTTTCATTATTTTTATTACTGTTTCCTCTCTTCTGGTTACTTAATTATTTCTGTCCGTCATAATTACATTTTTCTAGATTATTTTTTATGATATTTTTTTCTTTTTTTCATCGGGGTTACAGAGAATAATTTTACTTCTTAATTTTGTTTTTATTTCATATTTTTTTATTTTTATTATTTTTTCTTTTCTTCTGAGTTATATGGGATATTTTCACTTCTTAATCTTCGTCTCTATTTCATGCCTATTCGTCATCGGGTTTATTTTTAATTACTTTCGTTATCACTTGCTTTTAATTTTCTTTACTTACCTAATACTGCCTATTACAAAATTATTCATATTTCTTTTCATTTTGTCTCCTTTCCTACAAACTTCGTTCTTCTAATTTCCCTTCAAATCTTTGCAACAAGGAAAAATTAAAAGAAAAACAAATTTATAAAGAATTTTTAACAACTTGAAAACTGTCTTCAAAATGCAGAATTCGTGTCGACAAATGTAAAAAAAAAATTAAAAAATCTTAAGACTGTCTTCAAAATGCAGAATTCATGTCAACAAATGTAAAAAAAAAAAAAGCTTGGAAACTGTCTTTAAAAGGAAGAATTCGTGTCGACATATGTAAAAAAAAAAAACTTGAAAACCGTCTTCAAAATGAAGCATTCGTGTCGACTTATTTAAAAAAAATATATAAAAACTTGAAAACTGTCTTTAAAAGGCGGAATTCATGTCGACAAACATTAAAAAACAAAACTGAAAACATTTTTCAAAAGGAAGAATTCATGTCGATAAATGTAAAAAAAAAAAAAAAAACTTGAAAACTGCCTTCAAAAGCAGAATTCGTGTCGACGTATAAAAAAAAATAAAAAACACTAAAAAAAAATTTAAAAATCTTACAACTGTCTCTCATGTCGACAAAACATTGAACTACCCTCAATTACACGGACGCAAAGAAAAAGGTTTTCCCGAAGGAATTAAAGAGGAGACAACGAGAAACGGAGAATAATCACGACTTTGACGAGTTTAAAGGACTCTGTTGCCAAACTCCGTTATTAAGCGCAAGGAGGAACTGACCTTGCCACAATTATGAAAATGAACATGACAGCTGTTTCACCACGCTCTCAGAGAGAGAGAGAGAGAGAGAGAGAGAGAGAGAGAGAGAGAGAGAGAGAGAGAGAGAGAGAGATAAAACTTTTCATCCAGCTATGAATAGGACGCTGGGAGAGACAGCTCCAACAATCGTAACGTCGTTATGAGAGAGAGAGAGAGAGAGAGAGAGAGAGAGAGAGAGAGAGAGAGAGAGAGAGAGAGAGAGAGAGAGCAAAACATTTCTTTCCAGTTATGAACATATTAACATGACAGCTGTTTCATCACATTGGGGAGAAAGACCCAGTTGTGTGAGAGAGAGAGAGAGAGAGAGAGAGAGAGAGAGAGAGAGAGAGAGAGAGAGAGAGAGCAAAAAACTTTCCCTCCAGTCTCTCGCAACTTTTTCGGCGTCGTTTCCCAACGGTTCATATCATGCGTCTACCATATCCGGGTCGCTAATGCGAAATATGCTCTCTCTCTCTCTCTCTCTCTCTCTCTCTCTCTCTCTCGGGAGAAGAGTAATTGAATTACGCAAATGCAGAAGAGGGGACTCAAGGATTCGTGTCGTAAGCTATCTGGTGCGTGGATAATTCGTTTGGTCTCGTACAGAGACAAGAAAAAAAAAAAACAATATTGTAATCACACGCTATGGGCAGTTGTATTAAAACCGAGTCTCTCTCTCTCTCTCTCTCTCTCTCTCTCTCTCTCTCTCTCTCTCTCACACACACACACACAGATATATATATATATATATATATATATATATATATATATATATATATATATATATATATATATATATATATATATATATATAGATCTGAGATAAAGAGAGAGAGGAAATTCACATGTCCTTTGAACTAAATCTTTAGATATTGTAACTAATAAATAAAAAAAAAAACTATAACTGAAAAATTACCTAAAAAGCCTTAAAACTCACGCATTTACTTAAAATCTATATTTTATGGAAGACTTGAATATCAAGCAACTGAATTCACTGACGAAACTATCGCGAAAATAGATTTTTAAAACTTCACTGACAAAACTCCCACGATTAAAAACAAATCGTGAATTCACGCTACAATTTCATTCATAAATTACTACGTAAACAAGCGTATAATTCAATTTCATTCATAAACTATTAAGCACACACAAGTAAAATTCAATGTCATTCATAAACAATTAAGTAAACAAGCGTAAAATTCAATTTCATTCATAAACTATTAAGTAAACATACGTAAAATTCAGTTTCATTCATAAACTATTAAGTAAACATACGTAAAATTCAATTTCATTCATAAACCATTAAGTAAACACACGCCTGGACACTTGCGTACTATGCAAATACAACTTTCAGCCACTCCCCCCCCCACCCCCAACCCCAAAAAGAAACACCTGAATATGCACGAACCACTACCAAAAACCTCTCGATCCCCGAGAAGCAACACTCTCCACCTACCCGTGTGTGTATGTACGCATTGCTCGCCCGCGAGAGAGCAGCAGTAAATGAGAAAGGAAAGCAGTGAGGGTATACGTCCTCAGGGCCAATTTGCCTGTGGTCTAGGTCCTGCCCAGGGTTGAATAAGCACTTGGGGTATTGCGGAGGTTTTTGGGGCTTCGGTGACTTGGCTGTTGTTCCGATGGGAGAATAACAACGCAGAAATGAGAGAGAGAGAGAGAGAGAGAGAGAGAGAGAGAGAGAGAGAGAGAGAGAAACTATAAATAAACTCATAATGAAAGGAATCTTGACTTAACTAAGAACAAGAAAAAAATAGAAAAAAGAGAAATTTTAAAAAATAAAATATAAAAAACAAAAAAAACAGAAAATGACAGAAAAATAAAAATAACAAAAAAACAGATAAACTGGAAAAAATGAAAAAAATAAAAAAAAGAAAATACAAAACAAAAAATAGAAATAACAGAAAATAACAGAAAAAACAGGGAAAAAATAACAGAAAAAATTGAAAAAAAACAGAAAAACAGAACAAGCTGAAAAAATAAAAAACAGAAAAAATTGAAAAACAAAAATAAAAACCGGAAAAACAAAAAATTAAGAACAGAAAACAGAAGAAGCTGAAACACAAAAACAAAAAACAGAAAACAGAAAAAACAAAATACAGGAAAACAAAAAATAAAAAAAAATAACCCACCAACCAGGCGAGCGAGATGAGTCGACGGCCTTCTAGGCAAATGAACGGAAAAATGAGAGGCGATAAAAGGGCTTTCGTCTTTTGCCCCCGGCCAACCTCTTCCCCCTACCCCCGAAAAAGACGACCCCCCCCCGACAAACTCCAAAGAGGAACCAGATTAACCAAAAGAGGGGGGCAGGGGTGTTTGGGCCCGTGGGAGCAAGGTGGGCGGGACTGAGGGGGGGGATGTTTATTTGGCGGTAGGTATAGGCGCTCCTAAGTGCTTTCATTCATAATTTAGGGGGCTTCGCCCCTTTGTGCAATTGGTGGGTGTTTGTGGGGGGTGGGGAGGTTGGCCTAGGGGCGTGAGATGGGCGGGGCTGGGAGAGTGCATGTTTGGGAATTAGGGAACGTATTCCATATCACATTCATTTATAATTTTGGGGGGCTTCGCCCCCTTTCTAAAATTCCCACCAGAACCCACCCTTCAAAATTTGGTGAATTGATAAACCTTCACTTAAGGGGTTTAAGGTAAAATAATAATAATAATGATAATAATAATAATAATAATAATAATAATAATAATAATAATAATAATAATAATAATAATAATAATAATAATGATGAGTATTCTTTTTAACCAGGTTGCATCCCAACACAGTCGACTCACTACCAGATATATAAGTCGCTACGCAAGGTCAACTGGCCGTCCTGGACCAGGAATCGAACCTGGGTCCCTCTGCTAGGTGGGTGAGTATGCTATCAATCTCACCACAATTCACATAAAAATAATAATAATAATAATAATAATAATAATAATAATAATAATAATAATAATAATAATAATAATAATCATAATAATAATAATTGTTCCTGTAAGAAATCTGGACATTACTGAACCACGACTTAATATATAAGTTATATATTTATAATATATATATATATATATATATATATATATATATATATATATATATATATATAATATATATATATATGTATATATATCTCACCAGAACTACAATATACCAATATCAATACGAATAAAATCCTGAATATCCTTCTGAGGTCAGAATCCAAATCCCTAAGGCATCCTTACATTGTCCCAAAGTAGGATCTCCACGGAAGAGAAAGAAAAGGAAAAAAAGAGAGATCCTTCAGCTCCTTGAGACAGAAGGACTCTCCTTCCTTTATTAGATCACCCGAAGGGGACAGAGGTCAGGAAATCCCGTGATGTCAAGGGTACCTCAAGGGGAGAATGTTGTTCCCTCTCTCTTTTTATTTATTTATCTATTTATTATTTTCGTTAATTGAGGTTTGTTTCCTTACCTTTTCTAAGGATAAATTTAAGGTTGGGAGGTCTAGGAGTCTACAGATAGAGAGAGAGAGAGAGAGAGAGAGAGAGAGAGAGAGAGAGAGAGAGAGAGAGAGAGAGAGAGAGAGAGATGCTTACAAGAATTTTTGTGGTTGGTCTGTCTGGGACTCAGCCATTAGGGCATAATTGAGTGCGTGTGAAGGACATTCACACATTCGTGCTCTCTCTCTCTCTCTCTCTCTCTCTCTCTCTCTCTCTCTCTCTCTCTCTCTCTCTGAGACAACAGAAACACAAAATAAATCTATAAATAAACAAATAAATAAATAAATAAATAAATACATAAATAAATAAAAACACACATAAACAAACACACAAATAAATAAGTAAACAAAAAATAAACAAAACAAATAAACAAAAAATCAAAAATAAACAAATAACGCCCACTCCACACACCACCAACCCCTCCTCGCTATTCGGGAGAGATGACACTCGCCATTCGGGTCAATGCAGACATTTAATGAAAAAAGGTCGAGTGTCAATTCCTCCCTCGCTGTCACGTGACACTAAGAGGGGCATTTTCGTGAATGCTGGTGGCCAGCAGCCTTAATGGTGTCAATGTCCATGCCCAGTGCCCAGAAGGTCCTGGGCAGAATGCAGTGGGCATGCAAAATATGGCGAGGGTTCATATGAATAGGGTTCATCTTCTGAATAATAATAATAATAATAATAATAATAATAATAATAATAATAATAATAATAATAATAATAATAATAAGTAAATTGATAATTCATTAATCGTGTTTGTGGATGTATATAGACTGTGTAATTATGTATACAGGGTATGCATACTATATATGCTGTATAAGTATTTTGTGTAAGTACAATATGCTTCATAAGTGTCGCACTTCATGGCTTGGACATTTAAATCCCGTCACTGTGATTGTAATCATCATATTATGTGAATGTATGTATATACATGCACACACACATTAATATATATATACAGAGAGAGAGAGAGAGAGAGAGAGAGAGAGAGAGAGAGAGAGAGAGAGAGAGAGAGAGAGAGCTTACAACTCTTCGCGACAAAACCAAATCCCACACAAAACTGAGATAAGACTACAGAATTTATGGCCATGCACAAACCGGCCCCCCACCCCTCCCCCTCACAAACATACTTCCTATTCACACACACACAAACGCCCAACCACCAACACCGAAATAGCACCGTAATCTATTCACTCCTCCCCCGAGAGAGAGAGAGTGAGAGAGAGATTAGAAAATGTAACCCGGGTTACTCAGTGACAGCATAGTTTACCTGGCGTCTCGCGTCGCGTCTGTGCACAGGCGATAAGCAAGGAGTCTGTGAGGTGGGGGGAGAAGGGGGAGGTGGGGGGGCTCACCATCTGTTTGGGATCTGTAAATGTTTCTCGTAAATGAATTATTGTTTTACAAGATGTTTAAGGAGGTATGGTCATCCATTTTGGTATCTACAAAATTATGTTATTCCGGTTTGCCAAATTTAGCTCAAATTGATCAGCTGTTTGTCCATGTTGGTGACTCGGGGTCGTTCAGGAAGCTGTCATGAGGACCACTTGGGACAACCGAGAGAGAGAGAGAGAGAGAGAGAGAGAGAGAGAGAGAGAGAGAGAGAGAGAGAGAGAGATAATGTCAGTATCCTAAGCAGTCGGTGTCCTGACCTATACTCCGGACCATCAAATAAATTTAATCTTAGACATCAAGAACGAGGGGTGCAGAGAGAGAGAGAGAGAGAGAGAGAGAGAGAGAGAGAGAGAGAGAGAGAGAGAGAGAGTCAGTAACCTAAGCTACAGTCCAGGCCATCAAATAAACTTAACTCTGGACGTAACGAAGAATCCGATTAGACAGCTTGTACAGAAAATATCGCCACGTTTTTCAAGTCCTAAGATAATGTTTTTTCTTTTTTATTCAAGTGGATGATTCTCACTAAATCTTCTCAGAGATTATTATGATTCAAATCCTCCAAAAATTATTTATACTGGTTTAGATTATCAAGTGGATGGTTCTCATCAATTCTTTTTGCAGAATCCTGCACTTCAAATCCTCCAAAAATTATTTATATATGACTTAGATTATCAAGTGGATGATTCTCATCAATTCTTTTTAGAGAATCCTACGCTTCAAATCCTACAAAAATTATCTGCATTTTAACTTTAATATTATTTCATCACTCAAACGACCAACACTTCAAAAATCTCCTCTTATTGTAGTCAGTCACATAACAGCCCTCTAGGAGGGTAGCGCCGTCAGTACACCTCATGCAGTTCACTGTAGGCATTACTTAAGGTTCTCTGCAGCGTGGCCCCCTTATAAAAGGGGGGAAACAAGTTTTTAAAAAATGAGAAACACCACTCTTTCTCGTCTCGCTCATTCGAGAACCATCACCTCACCCAGTCCCTTGCCGCGGATCGCTCTCGGAGATTTCGCCCGCTCCGCGTCTGGGAATTTTGAAGATTCCCTTCTGGGAATATTCCAGCCCCTGGAAGGAGCGAGGGAGAGAAGAAGAACGTGAGGAGGAGGAGGAGGTAGTGAGGAGAGTAACCTCGTGAATAAATGAATGAGTAAATAGGCGAGTGATTACGAATATTATGAATATCAAGACGATGAGAGGAGTGGGAAGGAGGTGTGGGAAAAATATTCGCATGCAGTGGGTAAATGCCGATGAGATAACGCGGTTCCCTCACGATGAAGTGGTGGGGTGGGCGTGGAATGGGGTGGAATATGGGTGGGGTGGGTCCTCTTTTAAGCCACTGCCAAAAATAATAATGATGGGATTCGGTTCCGCGTGCGTCTGACGAATAAAATTATTTGGTTTTTCAAAAAAAATTATCAGGTTTCGGTAATTGAAATTCAGACTTTCCAATCCATTGCAGTTCACAATCGTGAGTTTTAATTAATAATAATAATAATAATAATAATAATAATAATAATAATAATAATAATAATAATAATAATAATAATAACAGCTCACGACACTCTTGGTATCCCACAGCTTACAGACAAATAGAATCTGTCTTTATTCTCAAATCACCCACCCAAGAACTGACCTGACCAAAAAGTTCCTAACGTTATAACTAGGACTCTAGAATCATGTCCCTGGTAGTTGATCAACTGTGGTGGGTCGCACCAATGCACAGGGAAGTCAGGGGCTACCAACCTCATCCCAGGAGATGTCAGCCCAAATTTCTGTGTTCATATTTCATTGCTTTCCTCTTCGAGGACCATAAGCATTGCAACGCCAGATTAAGCAAAATATACCAATTCCCTTTTGTCCTTGAATAGGTATGAGCACTGGGTTGCCTTTGCCGTCGGCCTCGGTCAAAATTAGTGATATAGAAGCCTTATTGAATTAAATAACTGTGCTATCGGCTCAACTCAAAGCAGATGACCATAAGCACTGTAACGCCAGATTAAGCAAAACATACCGTTTCCCCTCTGTCCTGGAATAGGTACGAGCACTGGGTTGCCTTTGCCGTCGGCCTCTGGCCAAAATGAATGAAATACGAACCTCACTGAATGAAGTAACTCCGCTTTCGGCTCAAAATCTCTCATTGCTTCCCTCGTAGATGACCATAAGCACTGCAACGCCTACTTAGGCAAATCGTGCCGTTTCCCCTCTGTCCTGGAATAGGTACGAGCACTGGGTTGCCTTTGCCGCCGGCCTCCAGCCAAAATGAATGAATTGGGGACCTTGATGAATCAAATAACTTCTCTTTCAGCTCAATTCAGAAGTCCCCAGGTGAGCCATTTCCAGGTAATCCTTTAATGAAGGTGATTCCAGATTCCAGCAGACTTCCAGAGTCATTCATTTACTCAGTGACTCGGGGCTTAAGGGACGATTAGACTGGAAGGAGTCGCGATTAGAAAGCTGTGTGTGTGTGTCGATTAAGCTGGCAGCTTCCAGAACGACTAAGCTGATACAGAGATTTTAAGCTGGAAAGCTTCCAGGTTTCTTGGCCGAAAGCTTAAGAGAATTAAGACATTGAGTCATTCGAATGATGCTCCCTGGAAAAGCTCTAAGAGGTCTTGGGTCGAAAGCTTTGAGATTTGCGAAATTGAATGACATCAGAGCGACAAGCTCAGGTATCACTACTTTGAAAGCTGGAGGATTGATGAAATCGAGAGGAATTTCAGCTGGAAAGCTTGGGAACCAAGCTTACTTTGAGAAGGCGCGGTTTGGAAAGCCACGGAGAGATGCAGTCTCCTTGGGTTGCCTCTGGAAAGCTAGTTTTGCAAAACCACTATAGAAAAAGAAGTTTATTTTGGAAACAAACCAAGAGAAATGATCTACCAGCGTAGGCTTTACGAAGCCAAAGGCAGTCTTCCTGGGCAGGCTTTAAAAAGCCACTTAATGGAACTGTATCTAAAAATACCTTAGAATATTATAAAGAGAAATCAAATCACTAGAATTATTCAGAGAGTAATTCTCTCTAAAGCCATCTAGAGATAGTCTTTTACTAACGTAAGCTTTACAAAGCCAAAATCAGTCTTCCTGGACAGGCTTTATAAAGCCACTTACTGGAATGTTCTCTAAGAATGCTTTAGAATATGATAAAGAGAAATCAAATCACTGGAATTATTCAGAAAGTAATTCTCTCTAAAGCCAGCAAGAGAAAACCTGTCTTCTCCGACCTCCTGGAAGTCAGGAAGAAAACCACACCGAGGAACCCGTCGAAGACGAGAGAGAGAGAGAGAGAGAGAGAGAGAGAGAGAGAGAGAGAGAGAGAGAGAGAGAGAGAGAGAGAGAGAGAAAGCACGACGAGGCCAAATAAAATAATAAAAGCGAAACAATGACGAGGCGAAGATATTCTGGCCATCTGCATACAGATTGGAAAAGGAAGTTTGGGGGGAGCATATCTCAAACAGGAGAGGAAACAAGGCGGTGGCATACCATAAGCAAGGCCATCCGCCCCCTCCCCTCCCCCCTCCCCTCCTCTCTCTCTCCGAAGAAAGCCAGCATCTTCCGAAAACTCACGACAAGTGGAGGAAGGGAAGTTTGAAATAAAGCCCCAGATATTCGCTATAAAAACGAGGGCACGGGTTTGAGTTGGGGGTTGGAGGAGGAGGAGGAGGAGGAGTAAGAGGGAGAGGGGAGGGATAGAAGACAATGTCTGGGGGGAAATATGGCCGAGATGGTTACTTTATTCTTTCTCCGCGGCTCATTACCCCCCGACATAAACTGTTTTGTATCGGAGGTGAACGCCGGCGGAATACATAAACGAAAAATATAAGAACGCGGACGACGGTGGTAAAGACATGGATTTTAAAATCTCTCTCTCTCTCTCTCTCTCTCTCTCTCTCTCTCTCTCTCTCTCTCTCTCTCTAAAGTTGACTCACATACATATATTTCTCTGTGTTCATTACCTTTCTCTCTCTCTCTCTCTCGCTCTTGCTCTCTCTCTCTCTCTCTCTCTCTCTCTCTCTCTCTCTCTCTCTCTCTCTCTCTCTCTCTATGGAGCCCCGGGGACTAGCTTAAGAGGTCTGGATGCTGATTTCAATTGTCTGAGAGAGAGAGAGAGAGAGAGAGAGAGAGAGAGAGAGAGAGAGAGAGAGAGAGAGAGAGAGAGAGGTGGATAAACTGTTGAGAGAGCGAGAGAGAGAGAGGTGGATAAACTGTTGAGAGAGCGAGAGAGAGAGAGGTGGATAAACTGTTGAGAGAGAGAGGTGAATAACTATTGAGAGAGCGGGGACAGAGAGAGAGAGAGATATAATGAACACAGAAAGATATATATACGTATTAAAAAACAGGGAGAGAGAGAGAGAGAGAGAGAGAGGCCGACATCCACCGCCGTCCGGGAGATGATATATACACAAGAAGGGAAGCATCCCTCCCTCCCTCCCCCGCGGAGCAAAATCCGCCCGGCCCGGTATGGGAGACAAGCGCCTTTATGTGAATTTATTCGAATTTATGCATAAATAACGACTCTCCCGATACACGCCGGCAACGTCATAAGGGAAATGAGGACGAAATTACCGTAGAATGTGAATAGACATGAAATGCGTGGAGCACTGTCTGCGGAGACTATGGAATCCCCCT
This sequence comes from Macrobrachium rosenbergii, assembly GCF_040412425.1. Lineage (NCBI taxonomy): Eukaryota > Metazoa > Arthropoda > Malacostraca > Decapoda > Palaemonidae > Macrobrachium > Macrobrachium rosenbergii. The sequence continues at coordinate 24,032,848 of NC_089785.1, read as the reverse complement.
CGTCATAATGGGATGCAAATGTGATCTTATGTGAATCTGATGTGATTCGTGATTCACTTCTAAGAGACTGAAGGGATTACAATGACAGAGGTATGCCTAATGTCTCCGAATGCAGAACGTTATGTGTATGAACTTATGTATGTATATATGCATGTATGCATGTATTCTGCCGGGCACTTTTAGCAGAGGTTAAAGAGGGCATTGTGGTCATTAAAATATATATATATATATATATATATATATATATATATATATATATATATATATATATATATATATATATATATATATATATATATATATATATATATATATATATATATATATATATATATATATATATATATATATATATATATATATATATATATATATATATATATATATATATATGTGTGTGTGTGTGTGTATATATATTCTCATTTTAAGGATTGAACTTTTTCAATAGAGTTAATTTTCACGTAATTATCAGTTTATTGGGCAATAACACAACACAACAATATAACATATATACATCCGTTAAAGGCACATACATTCACATTCCCACTACACAAACACAATTGAATCTCTGCTAACTTCCGGTAGATTTGACATAAATTATCATTTAATATAAAAATTCCATTTTTAGTTTTCTGAAAAGAAAACTATTGTGCCAGCTTTGTCTGTCCATCCGCACTTTTTCTGTCCGCCCTCAGATCTTAAAAACTACTGAGGCTAGAGGGTTGCAAATTGCTATGTTCATCATCCACCTCCCAGTCATCAAACATACCAAATTGCAACCTTCTAGCTTCAGTAATTTTTATTTTATACAAGGTTAAAATTAGACACAATCGCGCATCTGGCAACGATATAGGCCAGGCCACCACCTGGCCGTGGTTATAGTTTTATGGGACGCGGCTCATACAGCACTACACCGAGACCACCGAAAGATAGATCTATTTTCGGTGGCCTGGATTATACGCTGTAGCGGCTGTACAGAAAACTCGACTGTCACCCAGAATCTGAAACGCGACGTCATCATCAGGTGATTCAGCACCAACTCTCTGTTGTTTGTTATTGTTTATAAAAAGCCTCCAAAAACGTAAACAAGAATCAGGAGACGACGAGATACCTTTAAGAAGTCTATCTCTTCCTTGAAGTTCGGTTTCGTAAAGAGAATGAAGGTTTTCTCTTGTTTTCTTGAGGTTTCTCGAATCTCATTTACGTTTTCAAGATTTTTGTCAACAACTTCGATGCCATTGTGGAGTTGAAGTTGATGTGCCAGCCCTGAGAGAGGGTGGAGGTTGGTTTGGCTGAGATCGAAGGGTTATGTCAGGTCTCTTGTTGCAGATTTATATATGTATATATATATATATATATATATATATATATATATATATATATATATATATATATATATATATATATATATATTAGACAGATATATAGATATTCATTCTATATTCATTATCTTTTCTCAAGCTCTTCCAATAGTTTATTTACCTCTCTCCTCCCTCCCTCCTCCTCCCTCCCTCCCTCTCTCTCTCTCTCTCTCTCTCTCTCTCTCTCTATAAACTCTTTTTCAATCCGAGCGGTCATGTTAATGACAGCTTGTCTCCTGGGCAGTATTCGAGGGGTGGAAAGAGTTTACACAAGGGACCCCAAATAATTCTTCTTCTTCCTTCTCTTCTTCTTCTTCTTCTTCTTCTTCTTCTTCTTCTTCTTCTTCTTCTTCTCATTTTTTTCCTTCCTTTTCTTGTTCTTTTCTTCTTCTTGTTCTTTTTCTTCTTCCTTTTCTGCTTCTTCTTCTTCTTCTTCTTCTTCTTTCATCTCCTCCTCCTCCTTCTCTTCCTTCTTCTTCTTCTTCTTATCATTTTTTCTTCTTCTTCGTCTTCTTCTTCTTCTCCACCTCCTCATCCTCCTTCTCCTCTTCTTCTTCTTCTTCTTCTTCTTCTTCTTCTTCTTCTTCTTCTTCTTCTTCTCCTCCTCTTCTTCTTCTTCTTCTTCTTCTTCTTCTTCTTCTCCTCCTCCTCCTCCTCCTCCTCCTCCTCCTCCTCCTCCTCCTCCTCCTCCTCCTCTTCTTCTTCTTCTTCTTCTTCTTCTTCTTCTTCTTCTTCTTCTTCTTCTTCTCCTCGTCACAGGGTAGTAAAAACAACGATAATGGCCTCTTCTTCTCTCTTTTAATTTCCACGGGGTCTGTCCCTGGTGTCCTACTCGCGGGGAGGACATTTCTTAAAAAATTAAAATTTTAATCTAAATTTAAGGTAAAGAGGGGTGGGGAACATCGATTTTAAAAAACTAAAATTTTAATCTAAATTCAAAGTCAATAGGGACAGGGGACTTCGATTTGAAAAAATTAAAATTTTAATCGGCTTGAGAAATTTAAATTAAGGTTTAAAATTTTTTATTTAAATTTTTTGGGGGGACTAGTGATGCATTTGAATAGCGGTCTTATTCGGGGATATCTTTATTAATATTAAAGTCTTAAATTTAATTTTTTGTTGGATGACGTCCAGTGCGTTTAGTTCAAAAATTAAAATTTATGATATTTATATTTAAAATTTAAAATAAAATTTTTTTTGTTTGATAACGATCGACAAGTTTAGTTTAAAAACTGAAATTTAAGTATATTAAAAAATTTTTATACATTTTTGTTCAGTGACATCCAATGCATTTAGTTTAAAAATTTCATTCTGATTACATTTAAAATTTAATATTTACAAGTATTAAAAAATTTTTAAATTTTTGTCCGATGGCGCTCAATGCGTTCGGTTGAAAAATTTCAATTCCGATTAAATTTAAAATTTAATATTTTTTGTCTGATGACAACGAATGCGTTTGGATAACTGCAGGACATCTGCTTAAATACGAAATAAAAATTTAAATTTAACATTTCATTTTTTTTTCGATCACATCCAATGTTTCGATACCTTTTGGAATAATTGAATTTTTTATTTGTTTTTTTCCAATTAAAAAAGGTGCAGTTTTTGTTAGGTTTTTACTAGGAATTCAGATACTTTATAATTAATGGTTTTCGTTTTCAGTGAAAGAAAACTATTGTGCCGGCTTTGTCTGTCCGTCCGCACTTTTTTCTGTCCGCACTTTTTTATGTCCGCATTTTTCTGTCCGCACTTTTTTCTCTCCGCACCTTTTCTGTCGGCATTTCTCTGTCCGCACTTTTTCTGTCCGCCCTCAGATCTTAAAAACTACTGAGGCTAGAGGGCTGCAAATTGGTATGTTGATCATCCACCCTCCAATCATCAGGCATACCAGATTGCAGCCCTCTAGCCTCAGTAGTTTTTGTTTTATTTAAGGTTAAAGTTCGCCAGAGCCGTTCGTCTGGCAACGCTATAAGACAGGCCACCACCGGCCCGTGGCTGAAAATGTTATGGGCCGCGGCTCATACATCTGGCATGAGTGGTTTTTTTTTTTTTTAGTAACAGACAAGTTATTTAGGAGGAGGTTTTCTTAATTTTTTTTAAGCAAGTAAGCCCGATTTTTTGCTAAATACCAGACCAGGAATTTATAAACTTTTTAGAATGAGTCGATTTCTTGACCATTTTCTTTAAGTAAGCCCGATTTTTGAAAGATACAAGATCGGTAATTTGTATGTTTTTACAATCAGACGGTTTTGATTTTTGAAAGATACAAGATTGGTAATTTGTATAGTTTTACAATCAGACGGTTTTGATTTTTGAAAGATGCAAGATCGGTAATTTGTATAGTTTTACAATCAGTCGGTTTTGATTTTTGAAAGATGCAAGATCGGTAATTTGTAGTTTTACAATCGGTCGGGTTTTTTTTCAAACCATTTTCTTAAAAAACCCGATTTTTTGAAAGTTAACAAGCCAGGGAATTCATATAGTTTTAAAATCAGTAAGTTTTTCAAACCAATTTTAAAAAATTAAGTCCATATTTTGAAAGATAAAAGATCAGGAATTTAGATACATTTACAATCAGCCAGTCTTCCGAACCGTTATCTTAAGCAAGCCCCAATTTTGAAAGATACCAGACCAGGAATTTATGTACCTTTAGAGTAAGTCGGTCTCCTGACCATTTTCTTAAGTAAGCCCGATTTTCGAGAAAGATAACAAACCCGGTATTAAGATACTTGAGATTCAAGCAATATCCTTAACTAGGTTTCTTTTACAATCAGGTAAGACCTGATTTGTGCTGGATAACAGATAACGTATTCCTATAGTTTTAAAAATAATTTGTGGTCGAGAGAGAGAGAGAGAGAGAGAGAGAGAGGGAGAGAAGGTTAAGAAACTGTTGAGGAAGCGAGAGTGAAAGATAACGGATTTGGAGATAGATATATGTTAGGGAAAATATCTGAGAGAGAGAGAGAGAGAGAGAGAGAGAGAGAGAGAGAGAGAGAGAGAGAGAGAGAGAGAGAGAGAGAGGTAAACTATTGGAAAAGATAGAGAAAAAGATAATAAAAAAAAGATATGTATATGTGTGAGAAAACTTCTGAGAGAGAGAGAGAGAGAGAGAGAGAGAGAGAGAGAGAGAGAGAGAGAGAGAGAGAGAGAGAGAGAGAGAGAGAGAGATCCCAAACTGACAGCTGAGAACCGCCACAACACACAACAAAAGGATCTGCACCCCAAAATAAAACTGAGAAGCACCACTCGATACTACCATTTCCCCCCTGGATAAAACTGAGAAGCAACGCTCGATTCCCGGTCTATACAAAAACGAAAATCGATGCTTGAGGGAAAAGGGTGGATAAAGAGGAACGCAAAATGTGAGGAATGTAGGAGAGGGAGAGATGATAGAATTCCCTCTCACCCATTTGTTTGGGGGGTAGAGGAAAACGGGAAAAAAATTACCCTTTCAATTAGGAAGAGGGGAAAAATAAAACAAGGGTCATGATACAAATTTAGGTAAATATACAGAAATTTTCATTTTAACCTTTTAAATGTCAATAGACAAATTTTAGGTACATTTTCCAAAAACGACAACATTTCAATGGACAGATTTTGGCAAATTAAAAAAAGACAAATTTTGGCATAAAAAAACTGAAATGTCAGTAGACAAATATAGTTAAACTTAAAAAGAATAAAATGTGACCAGAATGATTTAGGTAAAATACATACATACCCTGACACAATAAATTATCATGTCAGTGAATGGTAACATTTGAGTGAAAACTAAGAAACATCACGTACCTAAATAAATAACAAAAGAAGCATTCTAAAAAAATAAATATATTATATATATACATATGTATATATACAAATATACAATAAATATATATACATATATATACAGTATATATATATATATATATATATATATATATATATATATATTATATATATATATGGAGAGAGAGAGAGAGAGAGAGAGAGAGAGAGAGAGAGAGAGAGAGAGAGAGCAAAATTCACTTCTACTTTACCTGGATCGCTGAACAGTTCACGGAAATAACACTTACCTGTAATGAGAAACATAAAATTAGTGAACGATACTGAGAAACAAACAAACAAATACACCACACACACAAATATATATATATATATATATATATACTGTATATATATATATATATATATATATATATATATATATATATATATATATATATATATATATATATAATTTTGAACCACACAAAAAAGTCATACAAAGAAATTGCTTTCAAATTTTATACATAAGTACAATTCGTATTACAAAGTCATACGTCATAAATTTAATTCCCTAACCGTGGAACAAAAGCTATCGTAATTAACTTCCTGTAAACAAAAAGATTTTGTAAGTTATATTGCAAAAATGTCCTTCTAAGCGACTTAGAAAATCTGACTAATCATCTTACATCTGGCAACTATGTAATGTGAGGGGCGTGGCCTATTTCCTAGCTTAGAGTAAATGTTTCAGCATGACACTCAAAGATACATATGGCTTTTTATATTCGTCCTAGTTCTTTCCTGACGCAAAAACTCAAAGCTAGGAGCACTGTACTTCAAATAACAAAGCTTAATTAAATTTAAAAGAGTATCACTTTCCTCTCACTCAAAAAACAGAATGAAAAATAGAGAGATTTTGTTTCACCACGAGACGCGCTGTTGTAAAGTAGGTTGTTGCATCCCGGCCATGGGAACGAACGATGTAAGCTGATAAATTTCCTAAATCTTCAGAGGAGGGAGAGGACCTCAGCGGAAGCACTTGATGTAATCTCTCTCTGCAGCTTCCAATAATTTTTCTCTCCGATAATCATCTCCCAAAAGAATTCTTCTCCGCGGCGTTTCTGGCGCAGACACCGAGACCATTATAACAGGAGGTTTAAAATCTGACAGACCTGCTTTGCTATCCGACATCAAAGATAAAATAATAATTCGCGACTGTGCTTTGATATACATATATATATATATATATATTTTTTGTTTTGTTTATCCTTTACAAACGAAGGCTTTTCACGCCCTAATTGCTAAATGAATGTGTGTGGGTTTCCTTTGCTAACACAAAGCTCAAAAACAAACGACTGGGCTTGTTAAGTAAATTGGAGTAGAGTTCTGCTTTGCCAAGAGAAGTGAAAAAAAAAATTACTTAAAGTTTAACTATTTACTGTGTAGTATCTTTCATACAGTTAATACCCAGCAAGTATTCATGCGGATTTGAACGACTTTTGCTAATGAGTTCGCAAGATGTCCTCGTCTTTCCGTTTGTCATGGGGAAATGATGAGCGGATTATATTGCAATATTATTGACATACAAAGGCCGAAGGGGGGGAGGGGGGGGTTCTCAAAATGTTGGCCAAACGGCATTATTCACTTTCAGTAATGATTTCTGCATTCGCGTATGTCTATTTTGTTATTCTGACAGGTATCGTCTCGCATTAATACGCCATTTAGAATAGAAGGGACCTTCCCGTGCTACTGCAAAGGGCATTTTTACTTCAGAGAAACAATGAGAATTTTTATATGCCAAATTTGATCAACTTTGGTTGAGTGGTTAATATGTATTACCTAAAAGTGGAAGCATTTTCATGCATTTTTGTAAACTCCTTAGTTACTTTAGAGACTATTATTATTATTATTATTATTATTATTATTATTATTATTATTATTATTCAGAAGATGAACCCTATTCATACGAAAAAAGCCTACTAAAGGGGCCTTTGACTTGAAATTCAACCTTCCAAAGAAAAATGTGTTAATTAGAAAGAAGTAACAAAAAGTAACAGAAAATACAGAGAGAAAAGATAAGTTATTAGAAAAGGAGACAAATTAATAACTACGCAAATAAAAATATAATTAAAATGTCAAAATACAAGTTAAATTTTATGCCAAATCTGATCAGCACTGGTTGAGTGGTCTCCCTGTCTCACCAAAGCATTTCTGCATGCCAATTTTGATTAAAGTTGGTTGAGTAGTTTTTGTTTATCTTGCCTAAGCATTTCTGCATGCCAATTTTGATTAAAGATGATTGAGTAGTTTTTGTTTATCTTACCTAAGCATTTCTGTATGACAATTTTGATTAAAGTTGGTTGAGTAGTTTTTGTTTATCTTACCTAAGCATTTCTGTATGACAATGTTGATCAAAGATGGTTGAGTGGTTTTTGTTTATCTTACCTAAGCATTTCTGCATGCCAATTTTGATCAAAGATCGTTGAGTGGTTTTTGTTTATCTTACCTAAGCATTTCTGCATGCCAATTTTGATCAAAGATGTTTGAGTAGTTTTTGTCTATCTTATCCAAAATCGAAGACGTCAACCCAACCGCGTGTTTGTATATGTATGTATATGTATATATATATATATATATATATATATATATATATATATATATATATATATATATATATATATATATATATATATATATATATATATACGCGTATAAAATCGGCAACTCCCTCCTTCAAAAAATTTCGGATAAACGTCAAAAGCAGACAAAGCAACCGCTTGTTTACAACATGTTTAAAACGCGTTTTAAAAACTCACACTGAAGATGAAAGGCGTGAGTTTGAAAGTGTGCAGTGCTTTGATAAGCTAGCGTGAGTGGGAGGAAGGGAAAACTGCGCCTGTCAAAGATAAGAGTGTGCAGAGTAAAAGTCGTCACTTCAAATGAGAGAGAGAGAGAGAGAGAGAGAGAGAGAGAGAGAGAGAGAGAGAGAGAGAGATGTGGAAAAAAAGAATTTAAAAGATACAAAGAGAGACAGAGAGGGAAAAATAAGTATATCTTAGTTTAAGAGGGAGAGAGAGAGAGAAATGTGAAAAAAGAATTTAATACAAAGGCAGAGAGAGAGAGAGAGAGAGAGAGAGAGAGAGAGAGAGAGAGAGAGAGAGAGAGAGAGAGAGAGATAAGAGCAATCTTCAATACGCAAAAAAAAATACATAAATAAAAAAGACAGCAACGGAAAGGGCCTACAAAGACATTGATAAGAATAGCCATGACAAAGAAGAGAGAGAGAGAGAGAGAGAGAGAGAGAGAGAGAGAGAGAGAGAGAGAGAGAGAGAGAGAGAGAGAGCCATCCATCATATCGGGAGCTCTTCAGTGCATGATAATGTGCCATGATAACACAGGAAGACTTCGAAACATCGTTCCATGAGACCACGAAGACCCTCTGGAAACACCCTGGAAACACCTTGGAAGCAACCTCGAAACACCCTGGAAGCAACGGGGAAACACCCTGGAAGCAATCTGGAAACACCTTTGCAACATCCTGGAAACTGGAAACATTCAGGAAACATCCTGGATGCAATCTGGAAACACATTTGCAACATCCTGGAAACATCCTGGAAACTGGAAATATCCATGAAACACCCTGGAAGCAATCTGGAAACACCTTTAAAACATCCTGGAAACTGGAAACATCCCGGAAACACCCTGGAAACAATCTGGAAACAACTTTGAAACATCCTGGAAACATTCTGAAACACCTTGAAAGCAACCTGGAAACACTCTGGACGCAACCTGGAAACGCCTTTGAAACATCTTGGAAACACTCTGGAAATATCCTGAAAATCAAACATCCTGTGAAAACCCTGGAAACAATCTGGAAATAAACTAGAAGCAACCTGGAAACATCCTTGAAGCAACCTGGAAATACCTGGAAACGCCCTTCAAGGCCTTCTGGGAGACATCTTTAGAGGTAATCTCTCCCCATACAGGCAACCTTGAAGCCTCTTGTGCACTATCTCTCCCAGACCAATTCCAGGACATTTCAAACTGGAATACCCAATTCCAGGTCTTTCCAAAGGCATCAGTGCCAAGTCCAATTGGTTACCTCACTTCAGACCATTATTGTTCTGACCTAAAAACTCCCACAAAGACCTCTTATGACCTCCAGATGACCTTATACATCCAAAATGACCCTATAGCTATTGTAAGCAGAATTCTTCGTCTCTACACGAAGAGCCCCTGAAGACTGCCACTGGAAATGACCCTACGAGACCTCACGCACATCTCTCTCTCTCTCTCTCTCTCTCTCTCTCTCTCTCTCTCTCTCTCTCTCTCTCTCTCTCTCTCTCTCTTTTCCAACCAGCCTTCCAGGGCCCCACAAGAGAGACAGAAGACCTCCGCCCTAGTCATCCCAGTCTTCGACCGCGCACAATATGCAGTGACAAGTGTCTTTGATTTACTGAGAAAATATTATGGAAATGGACGTCCAGAGAGATACAATTTATGGCTCTATTTTGGAGGAGGAGGAGGAGGAGGAGGAGGAGGAGGAGGAGGAGGAGGAGGAGGAGGAGGAGGAGGAGGAGGAGGAGGAGGAGGAGGAGGAGGAGGTTAAAGGCTGCAGAACTGCTAACTTTATTCTCTTGCAAGACGTTTGGTGGAGGGATGGAAATGTTTGAAACTGTCGTGGATGTGACTGTGATATTATTATTATTATTATTATTATTATTATTATTATTATTATTATTATTATTATTATTATTATTATTATTATTCTCTCTCTCTCTCTCTCTCTCTCTCTCTCTCTCTCTCTCTCTCTCACTACTCTACACTTACAGGAAAATGTACTTTGAAGTAAGAAAAGAAAACATCTGCAACACAAAGCTGTTGACATGTTCAAGACTTATATATGTGTGTGTGTATGTTTATGTATTTATGTGTGTGTGTGTGTATGTGTGTGTGTGTGTCCACAACACCTCATTTTCAATCAAACCGAACACCCCCCTGAACAAAGAACGTCGCATTCTCAGCCCACAAGATATTCGG
>NC_089785.1:23997706-24012706 GCF_040412425.1 Macrobrachium rosenbergii | reverse complement strand
ATGCCGCCATTGGACAAGCAATGAAGTCGTTCAAAATGAAGAAGAAGAAGAAGAAGAAGAAGAAGAAGAAGAAGAAGAAGAAAGAATATAAGACTGGCTTAAAACATAAATGAATTCTCTCGACGGTGCCAATCACCAACGAATTATGTTGTTCAATGAGGCGAGAAGTCTCGAGCCCAAGTCTCGACAAGCACCTCGCATGCACGCAACAAGGGAAGCTGTCATTTCCAACTCCAATGAACTCCAACACTCCGAAAGATAAGTAATCATCAGTTATTATCTTGGGGAGGAATCATGACCCTTGATTGACAGCTGGAGTTTGTAAGGAATGGTAAAGTGGTGTTGCTGAAAAGATTAGGGTTGTAAAGTGGTGTTGATGTTGTGATGTCTGGGAAGTGTAAGTTTGAAGGTATCACTTGGTTAAAGGGGGTTGAATTTGTGGTGTTGATTTAAGTTAAAGTTAGGGCTGTTGGTAAAGTGGGGTTGGTATTTTGGTGTTGGTTAAGTGGAGTGAAAGTTAAGGAGTTGGCGAAGTAAAGTAGAGCTGAAATTTGCGGTGTTGATCGGAGTTTAAGTTAGGGAGTTGGAATTCTGGTGCTGGTCAAGTGGTGTTAAAGTTGGGCAGTTTGGTAGAGTGGCATTGAAATTCTGGTGCTAGTGAAGTAGAGTTAAATTTAAGGAGTTGGTAAAGTGGAGTTGAAATTTTGGTCTTAATAAAGTGGAGTTAAAATTCTGGTGTTAGTAAAATGGAGTGGAAGTTAGGTAGTTGGTAAAGTAGAGACAAATTTGTGATGCTGATCTGAGTTAAAATTAGGGAGTTGGTAAAGTGGAGTTGAAATTTTGGTGCTGATCACAAGGAGCTAAGTTAGGGAGTTAGTAATGCACAGTTAAAGTTTTGATGTTTGCAGAATGGAGTTATAGTTAGTGGAGTTGGTTAACTGGAGTTAAAATCAGGATTCAGCAGAGAGGAGATAAAACTGGGATGGTAGTTAAGTTACTATAAAGTTAGTATTGCTAAAGTGGAGTTAAAGTTGCAGGACTTTGTAAAGTTGAACTTGGGGAAGTTGGAAAAAATGGGAGTTGACAAAGTGAACTTAAAACCTAAGAAAGATGGTAAAGTTACATTTGCAGGCTTACATAACCAGACAGTTATGACAATGAAGTAAATTGGGAGATAGTTAAGGTACAGACAGGAGTTTAAGTTAGAGAAGTAGCAAAACAACTCCAAAACTTTGTAACGGGTCGTTGTAACGAGGCGTTGAAGCGAATGGCACTCCAAGAATTAGCGTAGTAATGTCCAAACTTTGTAGACTAGGCATAATGAACCTACATTGTTTCCATAGCAACGAAAATACAACACGTATGATTCTTGCTGAGTTCCTAGTTTGCTCCCAACATAATACCAACCAGTTCATACTGCTGTAAGTAGTTGAAACAGTTTACTAGGGTTAAGATAATGGGGTGATGGGGCTAGCAACCTCATCTCATAGTCTTCCTGAGGATCAGGATATACATATAGAAAGATAGATTAAATAGATAGTAAGCTCAATTATTCCCATACCATTGAATATCTCCCTCCCCCATCCCTTCACTACATTCCTCACCCCCCTTCAACCATCCCCCACCCCCAAGGGGCCCTATCCAGTTAGCCAATGAATGACATCATTCCAAGGCGATAATAGACCCAGCGTGGGCGAGTTTCATCCACAGGTTTCAGTAATGTTTCAATGTTTCCCCTTGATCCAAAAGTTTCAGTAATGTTTCTCTCTAACCCTGAAATTTATCTCTCGCTCGAAAAAAAAAATAGTTTTATCTGTTACCAAAAATAAAATTCATAAGAGATTTTTTCATCTGATTGCAGAGAGAATTTCATTTTGGTCTGCTATTAAAATTGGAATTTGCACATAATTTTCTATATTTTATTATAAAAAATTTTTCTTTTATACGAGGTCAGTTTCATGTGTTTTTATTAAAGAAATGTCTTCTTATATTAAACTCAAAATACACTTATATTAAAATTAAAATATATACAGTATATATATATATATATATATATATATATATATATATATATATATATATATATATATATATATATATATATATAATTCATGAAAAATATTTTAAAAATATTAATCCCTTGACCAACCGACTACCTAAATCACCAAGACGGAAATCCAACCGCCCCCCCAAAAAAAACTCATCCCAAAAATAAAGTAAAAAAACTCCACTCCCAAAGTACATTTTAAAAAAACTCAGCCCGAAAATGAATTTTAAAAAATTCCACTCCCAAAATAAATTTTAAAAACTCATCCCAAAAATAAATTTGAAAAGAAATCCACTCCCAAAATAAAAGTCTAAAAAATCATCAAAAAAATTTTCCACTCCCTAATAAAAAAAAATTCATCCCAAAAATAATTTGAAAAACTCCGCTCCCAAATTAAATAAAAAAACTCATACCAAAAATAAAAACTCCTCCCCAAAAAAAAACACCCCCAAAAAAAAAAAAAAAAACTCCACTCCCAAAATGTCCAAAAGAGGACCCACTCGCCCTTTTAACCCGTCTCGGTTCTCACTGCTTGCGTTATGATTATGCAAATGAGGGCAGATTGCCTCGCCGACATATTGAGGTTCCTTTATGTCCTGCTTGCTCGTAATTACTTCCCTCTTATTAACAAGCACGAGAGAGAGAGAGAGAGAGAGAGAGAGAGAGAGAGAGAGAGAGAGAGAGAGAGAGAGAGAGCACTCTGTGTCTGTGTCGTGTCTTTGAGCACCAGGCATGAAAGAGCCTCGTCTGTGATACGTAACAGATCTACAACACGGTAATTGGATAGACAATTAAGACTTTTTTGATTCTACAACACGTTAAGGGGTTGTACAAGGCGGGTCTGTTGTGATATTATGTAATATGGTGTGGATGTACATTTGTACAGTGTACAACGTGGCAATGAGTGATTGCTTCTGTACAATTAGTGGTTGTGTGTGAATGTAATGGTATGATATGAAGGGATGTGTGTATATATGTGTATATATATATATATACATAAATATATACATATATTTTATACACACATATATATACATACACAATTTATAGAAGTAAGCTACATCTATCCACACACGTGTATACTTACTTACTTGCAGAGAGAGAGAGAGAGAGAGAGAGAGAGAGAGAGAGAGAGAGAGAGAGAGAGAGAGTCTAAATATACGTGGGTAAGAAAGAATGTGAAAATATATAAGGGAATAATGGAGAGATGGCACAAACCAAATTATGCAAGAATTGAGAGAGAGAGAGAGAGAGAGAGAGAGAGAGAGAGAGAGAGAGAGAGAGAGAGAGAGCCTGACATTACAAACGACAACAGCGAATTAATAGGCTATAAAGACGATAAGGTCGGTGATTGCCAAGGCTCGCTGACTCCTATCGTCGCTTTCTCTTTTTTCCTTGCCCTCTCTCTCTCTCTCTCTCTCTCTCTCTCTCTCTCTCTGTTAATTCTTACATATTTTGGGCTTTTCCGTCTCTCCCTTATTCCCTTATAATTTCATTTCCTCTTTCTTACCCAGGAAAATTTACTCTCTCTCTCTCTCTCTCTCTCTCTCTCTCTCTCTCTCTCTCTCTCTCTCTCTCTCTCTCTCGTATTTGCTATTTGTAAGAAGAGAGAGAGAGAGAGAGAGAGAGAGAGAGAGAGAGAGAGAGAGAGAGAGAGAGAGAGAGAGAGAGAGAGAGAATGATTTATAATAACAGAATATGGAAGGAGAAAAATTTATTGAGAGAGAGAGAGAGAGAGAGAGAGAGAGAGAGAGAGAGAGAGAGAGAGAGAGAGAGAGAGAGAGAGAGAGAGAGAATGATTTATAATAACAGAATATGGAAGGAGAAACATTTATTGAGAGAGAGAGAGAGAGAGAGAGAGAGAGAGAGAGAGAGAGAGAGAGAGAGAGAGAGAGAGAGAGAGAGAGAGATTTATAATTACTGACTACAGAATGTGGAAAAAAAAATTTGGAGAAAGAGAAAGAGAGAGAGAAAAAAATAACGATTCATAATTACTGACTAGAGAATAAGAAACATTTTTTGAGAGAGAGAGAGAGAGAGAGAGAGAGAGAGAGAGAGAGAGAGAGAGAGAGAGAGAGAGAGAGAGAATAAATTGCTCGAGGTAGAAGAACACAGAAAAAAAGATAAGAGAAGAGTTGGGAAACATTGCAAAAAAAAAAAAAAAGACGGATGTCGGGTCAAAGGTCAAGAGGCAATTTATGAAGAAGAAGAAGAAGAAGAAGAAGAAGAAGATAATGACAACAATGAAGATGATGATGATTATGATAATGATGCTTGAATACTCGAAGAAAAAAACTCGAGAACTTAGACATTTATATAAACATGCTTTATCAAACTACTGATTGATTTATCTGTGTGAGTGACTGGCGTCACAATGCCTATGGTCAAGGACGCTGAACGTAAAGTGAAATCCATTGGCGGAGGTTGTCAAAGGATGAGGTAATTTATTGTTTGTGAGTCTGTATATTTACAAAGAATGAGATAATATATTGTTTTTGTGTGTTTGTTGGCGTAAGTTGTCAAAGAATAAGGTTAATATATTGTTTGTGAGTGTATTTTCAAGGAATGAGCTAATATCTTGTTTGTGTTGATTTTCATGAATAAACAAACAGGTAAACCCATCACAAACATGGAAACAAACGCACAAACAAACATGGTATAAGCCACAAACAACACTAGAGAATAAAAACAAATTCTAATATATTGTTTGTGCATGCCTATATTTTCAAAGAATGAGATATATTGTTTGTGTCTGTTGTTTTACATGAATAAACAAGCAGTTAAAGACCTCAGAAACAAACAAATAATCGCACAATCGCACAAACGAATAACGTATAAGCCACAAACACCAATGCAGAATAAAAACAAAATCTAATATACTGTTAGAGTCTATATTTTCAAAGAATGAGATAATATATTGTTGGTGTTTGTTAAACTTCATGAATAAACAAACAGGTAAACCCTTCATAAACAAATAAAAGCACAAACCAAAATGGTATAAGCCACAAACACCACTGTAGAATAAAAAAAAAAAACCTAACATACCGTTTGTGTCTGTCAATGTTTTCAAAGAATGAATTAATATATTGTTCGTGCTTGTTAAATTTCATGCATAAACAAACAGGTAAACCCCTCAGAAACAAACGAACAAAAGCACAAACAAACATGGGATAAACTACAAAAATCAGTGAGCAAAAGTAAATAAAATCGCGCGCCCCGCGTCTTCTGGCAAAGCGCGCGAAATCCGGTAATAGAAAAAAAAAAAGCGCGCGCGAAAAAAACCCTCAACTCCCGGAGACTTATAGCCACAAGAACTTAGCAATCACCTTGATAGATGGCTTAAGAGGTGATTATGCCAACCTCCTTTTACCAATCTCCCGTTACGAGGAAGGAGATTTTATCATTTAATCATTGGTAAATGTCAGTTTTGACATTTTAGATCAGAAATGAGCCTTAAAATAAAATATACCAATGGAAAATTGTTGGTTTTTTGGACCAATAAACTCGAGGTGATGCATTGGACATTTTTATATCAGAATTGCATCAAAATAAATTATGTCAGTCGATAATTTATCGATTTATTTTTTACCAATAAACTCGTTATGATGTATTGGGAGTTTCTGAGAAAACTTAACAGCGATGTGATACACATTCGTTTCAGGTATTAAATGGTCAGCTGTACTGACTGAATTTCCAGTTGGGGATTGATGAAGAGTCGTAATCTATTTTCTGTTTTTATATACAGTTTTCAATTCATCTCTGGACTTTATTAAACAGAGAATTATTTTCCAAAAGCATTTTAATCTTTATTTTCTCTTTAATTGATTGCTTTCCTTCGTGCTTCAAAAGATATGTGCAAGAGATATCTATTTCTGTACTTACAAAACAAGTTCCTCTCTCTTTCTCTCTCTCTCTCTCTCTCTCTCTCTCTCTCTCTCTCTCTCTCTCTCTCTCTCTCTGTTCGTTTAAAAGGTATTTTTGGCAACAGAGCCAACTTTAAATCGCCATACCCTGTTCAAACCAGCCATTAGACATCGTTTTCAAACTTTCTCTCCATCCCCTCTCACGTCATTTTTGTTCGAATCGAACCCCTCTCTCTCTCTCTCTCTCTCTCTCTCTCTCTCTCTCTCTCTCTCTCTCTCTCTCTCTCTCCTTTTTCAAGCAGGTACCACACTACACGTCATTTCAAGTACCATGAAAAGATATTTTAGTGGCGCAGAATTCTCTCTCTCTCTCTCTCTCTCTCTCTCTCTCTCTCTCTCTCTCTCTCTCTCCATTTTGACCAGTGTTCGTGACATATTAATCTCTCTCTCTCTCTCTCTCTCTCTCTCTCTCTCTCTCTCTCTCTCTCTCTCTCTCTCTCTCCATTTTGACCACAATGTTCGTGACATTAATCTCTCTCTCTCTCCATTTTGACCACAGTGTTCGTGACATATTAATCTCTCTCTCTCTCTCTCTCTCCATTTTGACCACAGTGTTCGTAGCATATTAATCTCTCTCTCTCTCTCTCTCTCTCTCTCTCTCTCTCTCTCTCTCTCTCTCTCTCTTCCCGACGGCAATCTGCCTTCGTGAAGTTCGTGTACTCTACATCGGGGGCAAATTGCGGCCAATCCATTTTGTTAACAGCGGTTTCCCTTCGTTTGATTTACGATCTGCCATTCCGATGCCAGTGTGGTCTCCTACCCCTAGCCACACTCCCCCCCACCCACTGCCCTATACCCAATACCCAATACCCCTACTGCTCGGGTATCCAGGCATTAAAGCTTTCCAGAGTGGCAATTCTAAGGATTGGGTACGCGACCAACATTATTATTATTATTATTAATCAGGCGTTAAGTCTCCACTGATATGCAACAAGGCTATAGCGGCCTGTGAGAGAGAGAGAGAGAGAGAGAGAGAGAGAGAGAGAGAGAGAGAGAGAGAGAGAGAGAGAGAGAGAGGAAAAGGTCGTTGTTCGAAAGAGGAAGTATTAAACCATGAGAAGAGACACGAATATAGACACACCAATTAAGAACAAAACACCTTAATGGAGAGAGGAAACAGTGAATGAGAGATAATGAGAGAAGAAGAAGAAGAAGAAGAAGAAGAAGAAGAAGAAGAAGAAGAAGAAGAAGAGGAGGAGGAGGAGGAGACTCCGGGATGAGGGAGGGGTAGGAGGGAAGGGGGAGGAGGTATGAGGAGGAGGAGGAGGATGGGTAAAAGAAAGTTAGGTTACCGAGAGAGGCCAAGATGAGGGGGGTAACGAGGAGTACAGGAAAGACGACTTTCTTTTTTTTTTACAGGAGGGGGAGGAGGAGGAGGAGGAGGTTGGAATCTCCACCCGTCGTTCATCTGGGAGAGAGAGGGAGAGAGAAAGCAAGCAAACAAACAAACAAACAAACAAACACAGCACGCAAGCAACTGCACCTCAAGCGACTCAAACAAGCGACATTAACGCGCTCTCGCGAGCGCGGATAATCGGACGCATCCGGACACGACGGTGCCCGGCAATGAGGCCTCGTTTGCTGTGTGGGAGAAAGTCTTCCAAGACTTTTTGCATGCGAAAGGCTTAAAAAAAAAAAAGTCTTTAAAAAGTCTTAAAAAAGATTTATTAAAAAGCCTTTGAATTGCACGCGAAAGTCTTAAAAAAGTCTTTATTAAAAAGCCTAAAAACTGCACGCGAAAGTCTTTAAAATAATCTTTAAAAAGTCTTTAAAATTGTATGCGAAAGTCTTTAAAATAATCTTTAAAAGTCTTTAAAATTGCACGCGAAAGTCTTTAAAAAGGTCTATAAAGGATCTTTGAATTGCACGCGAAAGTCTTGAAAAGTCTTTACAGAGTCCTTGAATTGCACGCAAAAGTCTTTAAAAAAGTCTTTAAAGAGTCTTTGAATTACACGCGAAAGTCTCTAACAAAGTCTTCAAAGAGTCTTTGAATTGCACGCGAAAGTCTTTAAAGTCTTTAAAATGTCTTTAAAATTGCATGCAAAAATCTTCAAAAAGTCCTCAAAAATTGCACGCGAAAGTATTTTAAAAGTCTTAAGAAGTCTTTAAAAATATCATTATCAGAAAAAATCCACTGAGGTCGTTAACAGTCCTAGGTATTATTATTATTATTATTATTATTATTATTATTATTATTATTATTATTATTATTATTATTATTATTATTATTATTATTATTATTACAGGAAAATGCAATTGAGGCAAGTGTATATATACACATACATAAAGTGTACGTATACATACATACATACACAAACACACGTATCCAAAAACAAACGTACACACACATACATATGAATAAACAGAGGACACTTCTTTAATTGCTTTCCACACCTCCCGCCCCCTCCCCATCGACCTGACAACGCCGAGAATGGAATTTGCACATCCAAGGCAGAACCCGAATAATATAGATGCCTCTTGGGTGAGAGAGAGAGAGAGAGAGAGAGAGAGAGAGAGAGAGAGAGAGAGAGAGAGAGAGAGAGAGAGAGAGAGAGAGAGAATTTACTTTCTTAAGATTATAAAACATCTACACGCGAGAGGTCAAGACAGGTCAACAAAGGTCAGGGTAGGTCAAGATAGGTCAACATAGGTCAGGGTATGTCAAGATAGGTCAACATAGCTCAGGGTAGGTCAACATAGGTGAGGGTATGTCAAGATAGGTCAGGGTAGGTCAACATAGGTGAGGGTATGTCAAGATAGGTCAGGGTAGGCCAACAAAGGTCAGGGTAGGTCAAGATAGGTCAGGGTAGGCCAACAAAGATCAGGGTAGGTCAAGATAGGTCAACATAGGTCAGGGTATGTCAAGATAGGTCAACATAGCTCAGAGTAGGTCAACATAGGTCAGGTTATGTCAAGATAGGTCAACATAGGTCATGATAGGCCAGGGTATGTCAAGATAGGTCAGGGGAGGTCAACACAGGTCAGTGGAGGTACATATAGGCCATGATAGGACAGGGTAGGTCAACATAGGTCATGACAGGTCAACATAGGCCATGACAGGTCAAATAGGTCATTGTCCATTGTAATGGAAATAAATTTATAATTTATTTACACAAACAGCTGTTTGTGATAACTGTCCTAAGGGTCAGTAATATATAAAATATATGATTCAAGAGAATATAAAATATAAGATTCAGATGATATAAAATGAGATTCGATTGATATAAAATATAGGAAAATTACTTTTTTTATAATTAGGAGGATACAAAATAAAGAAAAATAATTTTATTTTTATACGCACGCCAGGAGCTTGGAAAGTTGTATTACTATATGGTACAGCACATATAAAATAGAGGGCTATTTTATTTATACAGATTTTATTTACGAAATATCAGTTTGGATTAAATTACACTGCAATAACGGTACACCAAATGCAAAAAAAGAGGAGAATTTTATTCCTAAACTGCTGGGAACAAAATAAAGATTTTATTTATACAACTACATTACTACACAGCAGGTATAAAATAAAGCGATTTTATCACTCTGCCAAGCACCGTACTTGATGGAAACAATATAATTTTATTTGCAGTCAGAGTCTGGGAAACTATCCCACAATTTACCAGGTATAAAATAGAAGGAAATTTTATATCCCAGATAGAAAATAGAAGGAAATTTTATATCGAAGTCCAGCCTCGAGAAATTCACTCACGATTCGCCGGATATAAAATTAAGAGAGGTATTTTATGTCCGAGTCACAAAACTGAGTCAGTCATCCTAAGAGATTTTATTACCAAAACAAAGACATAAAGATTTTATATCGTCGACTTACCTGATTTTTTCTAAATTCCGTTTCTAAGAGCAGAGGCCTTTGGGAAGGGCAACCCAAGGTCCTTCTGTAGCCCAGACCCGGAGAAAACGATTAAAAATGGATGCAAAGAGGAAGAGATGCGATATATCTTCTCTCGCCTCTTAAAGGGAGGAAGGTTATAAGCCTGGAAACACACAGGCAGGAAGAGAATCCCAAATAATGGAAGTAGATGGAAAGATTGTCTGATATATATATACAGTATGTATGTATGTATATATATATATATATATATATATATATATATATATATATATATATATATATATATAAACTCAAAATTTAGAACCTCCACTATAAAAAAAACCTCCCCAAGACAAGAAAATAAATAGAACCACTACCAAAAAAAAGCCCAATAGAGAAACAATACCACAAACCAACCCAAAAAAACAACCCAACCAGAAAAAAATAACACAATAATGAGAACCACCACTATAAAAAAAAAATCCCAAAATTCAAAAATAAGAAAAAAACGAGAACCACTACAAAAAATAAACACCCAATAGAGAAACAACACCACAAACCAACCCAAAAAAACAACCCAACCAGAAAAAATAATCCAAAAAATGAGAACCACCACTATAAATAAACCCCCCAAAATCCAAAAAAGAATAAAATGAGAACCACCACCAAAGAACAACGAGACAAAGACAGTGGGGGAGGAGGAGGAGGAGGAGGAGGAGGAGGAGGAGGAGGAGGAGGAGGAGGAGGAGGAGGAGGAGGAGGAGGAGGAGGGACTCAGGACCTCCTAGGAAAATGGGGGGGGGGAGGGGAAGGGGAAGGGGGATTCTGGGTCCTCTAACGAGCCAAGTTAGTTCATATGTTCATTTTCTGTTCGGAAGAACTTGTGATTTATTCCCGAGGCGAGATTTAGGATCTAATAATCTCAATCTCTCTTTCTCTCTCATTCTCTCTCTTTCTCTCTCTCTCTCTCTCTCTCTCTCCTTGACAAAACAAACAGGCAGTTGCACTTAGCGGAAGGCGGGCTCAATGGGTGATTTTCTCAACTCTCTCTCTCTCTCTCTCTCTCTCTCTCTCTCTCTCTCTCTCTCTCTCTCTCTCTCTCTACACACACACACACATACATTTTTCGAATGCCAAAAACTGTAATTAATTTATTGTCTATTTTTATTGTGACGCCACTTTTGATTTTAAATTTGTCAGTGGAAAATCTCTCTCTCTCTCTCTCTCTCTCTCTCTCTCTCTCTCTCTCTCTCTCTCTCTCTCTCTCTCTCTCACATTTTTCGAATTCCCAAAAACTAACTAATTTATTGTCTATTTTTATTGTGACTCCATTTTGGCTTTTAAATTTACCAGTGGAAAATCTCTCTCTCTCTCTCTCTCTCTCTCTCTCTCTCTCTCTCTCTCTCTCTCTCTCTCTCTCTCTCTCTCTCTCTCGCTTTACGTCTCAACTGAAGCAGGTCGAGAAATAAACAGGAAAATAAACAAGTGTGTGGAGAAAAAATAAATATTATGCACGTATATAGATAGACTGACAAATAGATAAGATAAACAGACTGATACATAGATAGGTATAGATAGATAGATAGATACATCAGACATCGACAGATAAGACAAAACGCCACCCAATTTTAGCCTGTTTAAGACTGTGTGTGTTTGAGAGAGAGAGAGAGAGAGAGAGAGAGAGAGAGAGAGAATAAAAAAATATTTCACATTAAGAACAAACAATGCCTGACAATATTCTATAAGCATTCGAAGTGTGTATGAGAGAGAGAGAGAGAGAGAGAGAGAGAGAGAGAGAGAGAGAGAAGTTTATCGATACACATGAAATGACAATTGACACCACATTAAGAATAAACAAGACGCAATTACAATCTGCGGGTATTAGGGGAGAGAGAGAGAGAGAGAGAGAGAGAGAGAGAGAGAGAGAGAGAGAGAGAGGGGAGGGGGCCATAATTCATCAACGGTTGCCTGGTGTTATGGCTTAGGGGATGTCTCACGACTGAGCGGCGTTGGCATATACTTCGTGCGAACGCAACAAGGAAATATGAATGCTGTGGAGAAGAAGAAGAAGAAGAAGAAGAGGAGGAGGAGGAGGAGGAGGAGGAGGAGGAGGAGGAGGAGGAGGAGGAGGAGGAGGAGGAGGAGGAGGAGGAGGAGGTGTCGCCGCGTGCCAAGTCTTTACGGCAAATGCTCCCAGCGGCTTCTAGGCTACCGTTTGGCTCGATATTTCAGGGGAAAATGGTACCTCGCCCCCCAACCCCTACCCAAACCCCCTTTCGTTTTTTTGGAAGGGGGGAGGGGGGCTTTTTCGTTATTCGGGCTCTCTCTCTCTCTCTCTCTCTCTCTCTCTCTCTCTCTCTCTCTCTCTCTCTCTCTCACAAACACACACACACACACAAACACACGCACTTCGAATACCTGCAGAATATAATTAGGTAATATTTGTTCTTAATGTGAAACCACTTACGATTTTACGTTTATCTCTCTCTCTCTCTCTCTCTCTCTCTCTCTCTCTCTCTCTCTCTCTCTCTCTCTCTCTCTCTCTTTTAAACCCCCCATACATATATCATCATAGAAAAATGTCATATAATTCTCTCGTAAAGTACATTCTGATTCTAAAACGTCTCTCTCTCTCTCTCGTAATGTCAAACGTGGCTGCGTTCAGTTGGTGATTGACGGTTGCGTTCCACTTGTTCCCGAGCCTTCCAAAACGCGTTTGCCTCGAGGGCTGCTTCGAAACGCGGCCTAGAACGGGAACAATAAACGTGATATTCGGTAGACAGAGCGGAAGAGGGAGGGGAGGGAAAAAATAAAAACGCTATCAAGCAGAATCTTAAGAGGAAACAACGCGTTTACGGGAGCCGTTTACGGCAAATGAACGCGCCCAGATGCAATTGCGATGTTGCCATACAATGGTCCTCGGGAAAAAATGGAGGTTGGATAGTTGGAGGCGTGTGAGTGTATATATTTATATGCATAAATATATATAAATATATATATATATATATATATATATATATATATATTAAATATAAATGATAAAACTCACGGTTTCTTGGGACGCAGTTGCTAGCCACCCATCCAAGCACTGACCACACCCAATGTCACTCGCCCTCACTGGCTCAGGGAAGGAGAATGGCATCGAAGCCGAGTCTTCACTGCCAACAGGCATTTATTAGTGGTAACCCGTCCGTGTAATGGCCACAATCAGTTATACCTGAAGGAATGCCTGGTTTTAGAATAGATAAAGTATTCTAGAGGGTGTGTCTCCAGTGGCAGTGGGTCACATTAGGGTCTGAGAAGCCAGCAGGGTGAGGGTTCCAATTTGAGGTATATTTAACTCACAAAATTTATAAAAAACAAAAAACAAAAAATATTTTAAAAAATTACAATTACAAAGTATATTTTTTTTTTGTGACTCGTCCCCAGAAAGCGTTCCAATTTTAGGTATATTTAACTCACAAAAAAAATAATACCAGAACGAAAACGAAACTATAAAAAAACATTGACAAAAAAGATATATAAAAAAACTCAGGCAAAGAATGTTTTTTTTGTGTGGCTCGTCTCCAGAAAGCCTTCCAATTTCAGGTACATTTAATCACCTACCCCCCAAAAAAACACATACACACACAAAATACTAAAAAAAAAAACACAAAAATAAATCTCTAAAAATCCCTAAAATTTCTTTGAAAAAACTCAAGCAAAGAATGTTTTTTTTTCGGCTCGTCTCCAGAAAGCCTTCCAATTTCAGGTATATTTAAGGCACCCCCCAAAAAAAAAATATTAAAAAAACAAAAATAAATCTCTAAAAATCCCTAAAAAATAACAAAAACAAACTCAAGCAAAGAATTATTTTGTGTGGCTTGTCTCCAGAAAGCCTTCTAATTTCAGGTACATTTAACTCCTCACCCTGCCCCGCCCCCAAAAAAAAAAATATTAAACCAAAAAAACACACAAAAATAAATCTCTAAAAATCCTTCAATAAAAAACTGACAAAAAAAAAACTCAAGCAAAGAATGTTTTTGTTTAGTCTCGTTTGTCTCTCCCGGACGCATTTCTCAAATTCACGAGAGAGCAGGTGATCTGTCACACACCCAAGCAGCACTACCCGAAGAAGAAGAAGAAGAAGAAGAAGAAGAAGAAGAAGAAGAAGAAGAAGAAGAAGGAGGAGAAGAAGAAGAAGAAAATGAAAAACTTCGAAGAAGAAGAAGAAGCAGATAAAGAATTAGTCACGTACGTGCCCAGGCCACCAACAGGTGCAAGGCTGGGTAGGTGTGAAGACGCCTGGGGCATGGGGGAGAGAGAGAGAGAGAGAGAGAGAGAGAGAGAGAGAGAGAGAGAGAGAGAGAGAGTAAAGTTTTGCCCACCTCAATTTCTGTCAGTGGCACCAAAGTGAATTAAGATGGTTGTAGAAAGTTACTTATGTTATGTAGTATAACCTACAGTATGCCCCAAATGATCTACAGTATGCACCCATAAAAACTACAGTACATGCTTTGTATTTAACAATACAGTATACAACCTACAATCTACAGCGAATATAAAAAAACTACAGGACATGTTCTGTAATTTAAAATACAGTATACACCCTGTAATCTTCAGTACGTCCCCAGAAAAACTACAGAACATTTCTGTAATTAAAAATACAATACACTATAATCTACAGCTAAACACCCACAAAAACTACAGCACATCCTGTAATTTAAAAAAACAACTACAAAATCCTACGCAGAAATATTTATGAAAATATGAAAATTCAAGTAAAAGATAAATATATGTATTTAAACACCCCATACCCTCCCCTCCGCCCCATGTCCCATGCCCAATTCTCACCCACCCCTTCCCTCATTCCTGGCACCATTTGGGCACACATGATAAACCCACTACTCCATCTTCTAACCCCCGCCCCCCCAAAACCACGGGCCCATTCAAACACCCCACCCACCTTTACCTGTCTCGCAGATTAGATCAATGACTGAAAAGCCGAAAGGAATGTGAGAATTATTGTTATATAAAAGAAGTTTAGATTAAGTGAAGATTTTATCATTGCTCTCCATAAGCAGGGGATTTTAACTTAAAGGAGACAGGTCAATTTCCTTGTTTATTCATTTATTTAACTGGATTTTAAGCAGGAGGTTTTTATGTCAAGTCGTGAAAATATGGTTGATTCAAAGTGGAAATATGCATTTCTTATTGTTAAA
>NC_089785.1:23990206-23992706 GCF_040412425.1 Macrobrachium rosenbergii | reverse complement strand
ATTAATGTGTAAGGTATTCGTGCATGGGTTTGGGAGAGAGGAAATTTTTTATAAAATATATAATAAATCATTTTACAGGGACGATGCGTCTAACAAGAAAAATAATCAAATAAAATTGATAAAAATAATTGGATATTTGAGTGAATTCACTAAAAAAATAATAAAATTTTAAATAACTTAAATAAGAATGTATCTAATTATCTTGAATATCAATCTAATATTTGAATGAGTTCACTAAAAAATTATTAAAATTTAATTAACTTACATAAGAATGTATTTAGTTATCTTGAACAAAACTTAAATATTTCAATGAATTCACTAAAAAATAATAAAAATTTAAATCATTTAAATAATAATGTATCTAGTTTTTTTGAATATTTATCTAAAATGTTAATGAATCCACTAAAAAATTATAAAAATTCAAATAACCTACACGAGAATGTATCTAGTTATCCTGAACATTAATCTAATATTATTATGAATTCACTAAAAAATAATAAAAATTTAAATAACTTAAATAAGAATGTCTCTAGTTTTCTTGAACAAAAGAGCTAACGAAATATGAAACAACGCTTTTTAAATCAAGCAGAACAACAAATGCAGAACAACATTCGTACCTAAATCATCAGTCGAGTCCACCGGCTGCACAAAAATTGACAGAAATTTGGGACAGTCATTTGAACATTCTGTCTACCACCTTTTTTATTGTCTAAAAAGATTAATTTTTTCTGTCTAGCAAAGAGATTTGTTGCAGATGTTAGAGAGAGAGAGAGAGAGAGAGAGAGAGAGAGAGAGAGAGAGAGAGAGAGAGACGTCTTTTAAATACATAAATATATGTATAATGAATCACGAAAATAAGGAACGTGATGAATAGAGAGAGAGAGAGAGTGTGTGTGTGTAACGAACAAGCGACTGAATCTCGTCTCGTACAAGTATAATGGTCCGGCCGCCCAGAGGTAAACAAAACATCGCGCTGAGTTGCCACGTCGTCAATTCAATTCCAATAAATTCCACGAAACAAAGAGACACTGCAGTCAACACGGAAATAATTCCACGAGGGGGGACTTTCCCAGAATCCCTTTGTCACCTTTATCTTAATGAGGGGGGCCAAACACGCCCCTGAAAAATGGCGTGAGATTGAAGACGCTGGCAATGCAATAAAGTCTCCGGTGAAGGGACATAAATCGAACGCTGGCAACTCTCGCTCGAGTACCGGAAATTCATCGTTGGCAACTCTTGTTTAGTTGTGTGGCCATTGATGCAATTTTGTTCATTCATTATTTTTTTTTTGTACGCTACTATTTTTTTTCTACGTTGTTTTTCTTCCACATCAGGTTTTTTTCTTTAATAATAATAATAATAATAATAATAATAATAATAATAATAATATAATAATAATAATAATAATAATAATAATACTTCACGGTTTTTCTTTCATAATAATAGTAATAATAATAATAATAATAATAATAATAATGTTTCTTTGAGTGTCCTAAAATACATAGTGTTCTTCCATTAATGTTGTTTTTCCTGTGTTGTTCCTCTTTGAGATTAGTTTTTCATAATAATAATAATAATAATAATAATAATAATAATAATAATAATAATAATAATAATATTTTTACGATTTTACATTAAAATATTCATACTTTTGAGGCTGAAAATAAATATTATCTACAAAAGTTAGAATCATCTAAATATTATCAATAAAATAAAAATTATTTTTCGATTTTTAAGAAGAAAAATGTGATAGAAAATATTAACAAATATATCTGCATTTTCCAAAATCCAGTTCGTCACCTCGCGGGTAATATTCTGCTTATTAAATAAAATATTACGGAAATTAAATTCGACGGAAATTGGTTCAATCATTCTTGAGCAACTTGGCAGCAGAGATTAGACCCATCAACATTCCTCGTCTGTCAAGCTACTTATTACGTCATCACGGCGAAATCTGATTGGCTGTCAGTGGTCCCTAATATACATGACAGGAATTGTGATTGGTTCCCGTATATATATATATATATATATATATATATATATATATATATATATATATATATATATATATATGTATATATATATATATATATATATATATATATATATATATATATATATATATAATATATATATAATAAAAATAAAGAAAATACGTCTTTAGGACTTTAATAAAAATAAGGAAGAAATTTTTTTAAAAATAAAAGTAAAGTAAAGCAAAATAGAAAAATAAAAATAAAGCAAAATAAAAAGAAAAATAAATAAAAGAAAAGCAAAATACCGAAAAAGAAAAATAAACAAAAGTAAAGTAAAACAAAGCAAAATACAAAAAAAAATAAAGTAAAGCAAAATAAAGGAAAAGAAAAATAAAGTAAAGTAAAGCAAAACAGAGCGAAAACCCGCCCACTCCCGCACTCACTCCCCCAGGGCAAACAGGGCCATTGGTGGCCATTTGGGCAGTGAATGCAGCGTCCCAAACACGGGTCACAATGGCCCGGGG
>NC_089785.1:23982706-23985206 GCF_040412425.1 Macrobrachium rosenbergii | reverse complement strand
CTGTCGTTCAAGTAATCTTTAAGCACCTACTCTGACCTAAGCTGCGACATATGTACCTGGTGGTTACTCAACTGTGGCGGGTGGCAATCGCGATGCCAAAGCGACCTCATCCGCCCCAAAAAAAAAGTTCCCCGAAGTCATTTTTAAAAGCAATTTCAAGTTTAAGTCTTCCCTGACCTTCAACTCTCGTCGCGAAAGCACGAACGCGCTTCCGGCCAATCATGGGACGGGAAAAAATAGAAAGGGGGGTGGGGAGGGGGAGGGGGAGCTCCGCCCCCCCATTATCAAGACCCGCTCCATTTCCAAATTATAATAAAGTGTTTCGTAATTCACTTTCAGACATATAAAGGAACGACCCCTCCACTTAAAGAGAGAGAGAGAGAGAGAGAGAGAGAGAGAGAGAGAGAGAGAGAGAGAGAGAGAGAGAGAGAGAGGGGCGAAGGATAATCTAATATCCCAACCTCCTCCTCCCATTCCCTTTTATCCATTCCAAAAAAAGGGATAAGGATAAAATAAAATCACTAATTACACGTAAGAGGATTTCGGAGAGAAGCATCTCTCTCTCTCTCTCTCTCTCTCTCTCTCTCTCTCTCTCTCTCTCTCTCTCTCTCTCTCTCTTCTGCAGCAACCTCAGCTAGCTGGAGAGTTTGCAGAACTATTTTGAGAATTCTCAATCTTATCTCTAATACAAATTGAATTTATATATATATATATATATAATATATATATATATATATATATATATATATATATATATATATATATATATATATATGTGAGTAATTACACGTCAGAGATATATAAGTAGAAAATATCACACTACTGAGGCTAGAGCGCTGCAATTTGGTATGTTTGATGACTGGAGGGTGGATGATCAACATACCAATTTGCAGCCCTCTAGCCTCAGTAGTTTTTAAGATCTGAGGGCGGACAGAAAAAGTGCGGACAGAAAAAAGTGCGGACGGACAGACAAAGCCGGCACAATAGTTTTCTTTGACAGAAAACTAAAATAAATGATAATAAAATTCAAACAATTGTTACATTTGGAAAACCCTTCTATATTAAAATAAAAACTTTCTATATTT
The DNA here is from genome assembly GCF_040412425.1 of Macrobrachium rosenbergii. Lineage (NCBI taxonomy): Eukaryota > Metazoa > Arthropoda > Malacostraca > Decapoda > Palaemonidae > Macrobrachium > Macrobrachium rosenbergii. Next base: position 23,984,121 of record NC_089785.1, on the reverse strand, counting down.
AAAAACCCCCTTCTATATTAAACGAATTCCCCTCCTATATTCTAAAAAAAAACCCTTCTATATTAAAAAAAATTCTATATCCAAAAAAAAAAATATTCGAGGGAGAAATTAAAATCGCTGCTTGACATGTGCACATAAACATCCCACTAAGACCTGCGCATGCGCAGATAAAAAAAAATACGTAAACAAGAATACGACGCAAGCGCAGACGATAAAAATCAATATAAAAAAAAGTATCGAGAAATCTCTCCTTTGAAAGGGGGCGGTGGACAAAACACTCGTGAGAAAAAGAAAGAAAATAAAGAAAATAAAGAAAATTGAGAAAGGATATCACACAGGGGTTTAAAAGAAAGGGGAAAAAAATGCGATCAAGAACGAGGACCACCTAGGAGATAAGATAAACAGAATTCTTGAGCTCTTGGGAACCATCTGCAATCTCTCTCTCTCTCTCTCTCTCTCTCTCTCTCTCTCTCTCTCTCTCTCTCTCTCTCTCTCAAAGCTAAGTATAGATTTTAACACGATCCTATACCAATATTAAAATGGGTATCTGCTCATAATAACAAGACAAGGAATGCCGACATATTCATATATTTATCAGTAGCACGTCTAACCCACCTACGTACACTGCACTATACATTAAATTTTTATTTAACTTTTTTTTCAATAGATATATATTTAAAAAACAACCTTTATATATAATATATTTTCTTCAGTAGAAATATATTTTAAAAAAGAACCTATATATAACATAATTTTTTTCAATGGAAATATATTTAAGAAGATAATCTTTATACATAAGTTTTTCCACTAGAAATATATTTTAAAAAATAACCTTTATATATATATTTATTAACTTTTTCAGTAGAAATATATTTAAAAAATAACCTTTATATACTATAATTTTATCAATAGAAATATATTTTTAAAAAATAATCTTTATATAAAATCATTTTTTCAACAGAAACATATTAAAAAAACAATCTTTACGTAATGTAACTTTTTCAATAGAATTATATCCAAAAAACTTTATATACAATATCTTTTTCAGTCCATTCTTGAACTATCATATAAAACCAATTAACAAAAAAATTAAGAAATTAAAACTCAAACAAACACATACATACATACACACACACAAACACACATATGCACAAACGAATACATCAAAAAATAATCTTTGTATGTAATAATATTTTCAGTCCATTCTTGAACTATCACATACAGCCAATTTACAAAACAAAACTAAACCCAAACAACACACACTCACAAACACACACAAACACACACAAACACGAGAACACATCCAAAGCGATCTAGTGCATTAAGACGGTTTCCTGGTCATTATTCGGGAAAACTTTTTTTTTTAAGTTTTTTTATTTTTTTTTTCTTATTTTCTCTGTGAGAGAAAAAAGTTT
>NC_089785.1:23960206-23977706 GCF_040412425.1 Macrobrachium rosenbergii | reverse complement strand
AAACAAAACCATATCTTTTCGGATCTTTTTCTCCCACTCTGGTATCGGGGAGAGAGAGAGAGAGAGAGAGAGAGAGAGAGAGAGAGAGAGAGAGAGAGAGAGAGAGAGAGAGAGAGCATTATAATTGCCTAAAATAATATTTCTTTCCGTGTTCTGTTTGTGACTGTGTCTGTGTGTTAGAGAGAGAGAGAGAGAGAGAGAGAGAGAGAGAGAGAGAGAGAGAGAGAGAGAGAGAGAGCACTGCCTAAGACTATATTGCTTTCTGTGTTCCGTTTGTGAGTGTGTGTGAGAGAGAGAGAGAGAGAGAGAGAGAGAGAGAGAGAGAGAGAGAGAGAGAGAGAATTATTATTATTATTATTATCACCTCCAATGCTTGTGACGCGTCTTCCGAGTGATTCATCACCCGCTGAACTATTTAAAACTTTACTTCAAGTGTTTGCAAGATTTCTCAAGAACTGCTGAACGGAACTTGATGAAAATTGCAAGGCTTATTCATCAGCTGATCCTCTGGGGATGTTCAACTTCTGGCGGAGATCGACTCGGAGATAAGACGGCGACGGCGGCGGCGGCGGCGGCGGTGGTGGTTTCCATGGGATACAATTCGTCAGACTGAGATGATTTCCTTCGTGAGTTTGTTGCCCTGAAATTGTCAGCACAAACACGAGCACAAACAATCACGCACAAGCACTCAAGGAAGGGGTGGAATATGAGCCCTACCCTTCAACCCCCTCCCCCCCTTTTCACAAACAACAATTACAATTCAAAATCACATTCTGACGTTCAACAATCACGTTCTGAGGCATCACAATCACATTCTAACACAACATTCACATATAACAATCACATTCTGACACAACAATCACATTCTAACACGACAGTCACATATAACAATTACATTCTAAAACAAAAATCACATATAACAATCATATTCTAACACGACAATTACATTCTAACACGACAATCACATATAACAATCACATTCTAACACAACAATCAAAATAACAATCACATTCTAACACGACAATCACATGTAACAATTACATTCAAACACAACAATCATATATAAAAATCACACTCTGACGCTTAACTCTCACATTCTGACGCACGACAATCACATTCTGACACATCACAATCACATTCTCTAAGAGACGACGCCAGCCCTAGCCAGCCAAACCAGATTATAAAAAACGTTCCTTTCAACCCCTTCCCCATTCTCTCCCCCCCCCTCCCTTCTCCCCCTCCCTCCCTTTAAAAACCCAGCCAGATTATAAACGTTCCGATATTAGAGCTGGAAGTCACTGAAACGACCTCGAGTAATGCTTCATAAAGCCGCGAGGGCGGCCATATTGGAAAGTGCTAAGAGAACGGCAGAATTGGGAGGGGTAAGGAAGTTGGAACCCACTACACAAACGAGAGGAGATTCCGAGTCTGTTTTCCCCAAGATGTTATGATCCTGTTCAAAATGGATTTGACGGGACAGTCCTCTTATAATAATTATATACGTGTTTCATGTTCCTGGGAGAGAGCGGAACGGGATAATCCACTGTGGACGAATTGTATTCGACCTGAATTCGAGTCATCATCTCTGAAGAAAACTTGAACATTGCTGGCTAGTAAGGAGTCTTAGCGACTAGTAGCTAGTGCTAGTAGCTAGTCCTTACTTGAAATACTTATAAAATAAATTAATTACAAACAAAAAAATTACATCAGTAATTTGAAGGCGTAAAAATAATGGCATATCCTACACACTAAATAGGATTCCATGAAGGACAATTGAGGATCTCTTCAATTAGCGTTTGTCCATATGAAGGACTTTTCAGGACCCCTTCTTCCTTCATTTGTCCAACTGAAGGACACCAAAGGCCTCCATCCCACGCCTTCGTCTTTCTCCTAAAGGATATTTAAGGATTCCTTTCCCTGTCATCTGTTTCACTGAAGGACTTTTGAGGACTCGTTTCTCCATCTCCATTTGTTCCTTTGGAGGATGCTTAAGGACTCGTATCCCTGTCCTCTCTAGCTGAAGGATATTAAAGGATTCTCTAACTGCCATTTGTCCTACTGAAGGACTCTGTTTTTAAACCTGATCCCTTCCAATGAAGGACATTAAAAAAAACTCCCTATTTGTCAAACGAAGGACCTCTGTCCTTCTAACTCTGAAGGACACAAAAGGACCTCCCTAATCGTCATTTCTCCCACTTAAGGACACTCCAGGACCTCCCTAACTGTCCTTTCTCCCACTGAAGGACAAACAAGGACCTCCTTACTCGTCATCTGCCCCACAGAGGAAAATTTATGGACTCCCCACCCGTCACTCCTGTCACCAAAGGACACTCAAGGACCGCCCACGATCAAATCTGCCCTCAGAGGACCATTCCAAAACGCCTCGCGCCCCAATTTCCGTCGCATCGAGCCAGCAAGCAAGCAAGCAAGCAAGAAGTCAGTCCATTCAGCCATCCAGCTTCTTGCAAAGTCCCCCCCCCTCCAAAAAAAAGGGGGATTTCGCAGGACCGCGAGGCAATTGATCACTTGACCGGCGACGGACGTCAGCCTCCGAAATGATGCATGGCGATTCGCTTGCCTATCAGATCCGGAGGCATTGTCTTATCTTTATTATGGCCTCGTCGAGAGAGAGAGAGAGAGAGAGAGAGAGAGAGAGAGAGAGAGAGAGAGAGAGAGAGAGAGAGAGAGAGAGAGAGAGAGGCTTTGGTAGTAGAAAGTTGATGAGTAACTGGAGAGAATTGCATTAGGAGGGAAAGAGAATGATTAATTCCAGTAGCGTGAAGCTGAGAAGACTTAATTGCAGCAGAGTGAAGCTCAATAAATAAATTGCAATAGAGTGAAGCTCAAGAAATAAATTGCAGCAGAGTGAAGCTCAATAAATAAATTGCAATAGAGTGAAGCTCAAGAAATAATTTGCAGCAGAGTGAAGCTCAAGAAATAAATTGCAGCAGAGTGAAGCTCTAAAAATAAATTGCAATAGAGTGAAGCTCAAGAAATAATTTGCAGCAGAGTGAAGCTCAAGAAATAAATTGCAGCAGAGTGAATTCAGCCCAAGAAATAAATTGCAGCAGAGTGAAGCCCAAGAAATAAATTGCAGCAGAGTGAAGCCCAAGAAATAAATTGCAGCAGAGTGAAGCCCAAGAAATAAATTGCAGCAGAGTGATGCTCAAGAAATAAATTGCAATAGAGTGAAGCTCAAGAAATAAATTGCAGCAGAGTGATGCTCAAGAAATAATTTGCAGCAGAGTGAAGCTCAATAAATAAATTGCAGCAGAGTGAATTCAGCTCAAGAAATAAATTGCAGCAGAGTGAAGCTCAATAAATAAATTGCAGCAGAGTGAATTCAGCTCAAGAAATAAATTGCAGCAGAGTGAAGCCCAAGAAATAAATTGCAGCAGAGTGATGCTCAAGAAATAAATTGCAATAGAGTGAAGCTCAAGAAATAAATTGCAGCAGAGTGATGCTCAAGAAATAATTTGCAGCAGAGTGAAGCTCAATAAATAAATTGCAGCAGAGTGAATTCAGCTCAAGAAATAAATTGCAGCAGAGTGAATTCAGCCCAAGAAATAAATTGCAGCAGAGTGAAGCCCAAGAAATAAATTGAACAACATATATACAACACTACACCTGACAAAATTAACTCATCGAGCTATCTCTCTTTAGCACCGCAATTTACTCCATCTTAAACCGCTCAGGGCTCCCCCAAAATGATTACGAAGTCATCCGATCAATCAGTAAATAGATTTCAGCATTTCCTTTATTTTTCTTTGAGAAATGACTCCAGAGAGAGAGAGAGAGAGAGAGAGAGAGAGAGAGAGAGAGAGAGAGAGAGAGAGAGAGAAAGGCGTCGGGGTGAAAGACATCATTTTCGTGTCATGACCTCATGCTTTCAATTTTTGACGGGACGTTGCGTCTTCATTTCCATCTAGCAGGAAATGAATCGGCGTGAGGAAATGAATCTCCCTGGGATTGTAAGGGAAGGTTAGATTATTATTATTATCATTATTATTATTATTATTATTATTATTATTATTATTATTATTATTGTTATTATTATCATCATTATTATTATATCAGAGTATACCACAGAAGTAGCCATGGAATCTCTTTGCCTTGCTGTTACAGAGAGAGAGAGAGAGAGAGAGAGAGAGAGAGAGAGAGAGAGAGAGAGAGCTATGGTTAATACAATCTGGAACCATAGAGAGAGAGAGAGAGAGAGAGAGAGAGAGAGAGAGAGAGAGAGAGAGAGAGAGCTATGGTTAATACAATCTGGAACCATAGAGAGAGAGAGAGAGAGAGAGAGAGAGAGAGAGAGAGAGAGAGAGAGCTATGGTTAATACAATCTGGAACCATAGAGAGAGAGAGAGAGAGAGAGAGAGAGAGAGAGAGAGAGAGAGAGAGAGAGAGAGAGAGAGAAACAATAAACCCCATTCACTACAAGTGGCATATTTCCCTCCCCCTCCCCTCCCCCAAATAAAAGAGAGAGAGAGAGAGAGAGAGAGAGCGAATTAATAAAATAGCGTTATCAATAGCTCACAGGGCGCCGGAGAAGAAGTCAACTCACTCGTCCGAATCCTGAAGAGGGGAAATCACTCGTCCGTAACCCTTCGTGACTTTTGGGATCGCACGGACGAACAACTGGAGACCAACGGGAGAACAAGAGAACAACGGGAGAATAACACCAAAACAACCTCTCTCTCTCTCTCTCTGTATATATATATATATATATATATATATATATATATATATATATATATATATATATATATTTGTTGGCTGTAATCTTTTAGTTCTTGTTTTGGGAATGAATCTCTCTCTCTCTCTCTCTCTCTCTCTCTCTCCGCAGACACGGCATAAATCGACTCCATTATTAAACCCATTACTTTTGCCTCCAACCCTTTTCCGCAAGGGGAGTCCGAAGCTCAAGAAGAGGGAGGAGAAGGCGAAGAACAAGCTTCGTTTTATTCTGGGATCTCTGCTGAGTCTCGAATGGTGCCGGGTGCCGGGACTCTTAAAAAAAAAAAAAGGGATTCGAGCTTTTGTTTATGTCTTTTATTTTTACCTCTGATTTTATTTAGTGCTTTTATTGACGAGTGGTTTTATGTTGTCAGGCTATTTCCTTGTGGATTTTTTGCCAGGAGCTTTTGTTTATGTCTTTTATTTTTATTGTCTCTGGCTTTTATTTTGTTTTTATTTCTGCCGTTGTTTAATTACTCAGTCTCTCTGTCAAACTATTTACTTTTTATCAAACCATTTACTTACCCGAGTCTTTTGCATTTAGCTTTTGTTTATCTACTATTTTTTTTTTAATTGACCTCTGCTTTTATTTTGGCCTTTTATTTATGAGTTTTTTTTTTTTATAATCGTGCCATCATTTCATCAAAGTATTCACTGAGTCTTCTATCTGTGTTTTTACTTATGTCTTTCATTGACCGGTTATTTTAATTACCTGTTCATTCGTCGTTGTGTCAGAGATCCTTTCAATTAGTCGAGAGAGAGAGAGAGAGAGAGAGAGAGAGAGAGAGAGAGAGAGAGAGAGAGAGAGAGAATTCATTTCCAAATCAAAAGCTAAAAGATTTAGGCTAACAGCTGAGAGAGAGAGAGAGAGAGAGAGAGAGAGAGAGAGAGAGAGAGAGAGAGAGAGAGAGAGAGAGAGAGAGAATTCATTTCCAAATCAAAAAGCTAAAAGATTTAGGCTAACAGCTGAGAGAGAGAGAGAGAGAGAGAGAGAGAGAGAGAGAGAGAGAGAGAGAGAGAGAGAGAGAGAGAGAGAGAGAGAGAGAAAATATAAAAAAATCACGAAATACAAAATCTGTAAAATGAACATAGAAATCTGTAAAAGACTATACAAAAACATGTAAGACTTCTATACAAATATATAAAATGACTATAAAAACCTTTCGCGCCCCCGAAAAAAAAAATCCTGTAAACCACCTATATAACCCTTCATAAAAATAAAAGGGAAAACAGTAAATTGTAAAAAACGCCTGGTTGAGAAATATGCAAACTGGGAGTCAATGTAAAACTCGAACCCATTACGTCCGGGGGCCTCTGGTTATGAAGGAAAGCCGCGGTCCCTTCCAAAATGCGGGAGAGAGAGAGAGAGAGAGAGAGAGAGAGAGAGAGAGAGAGAGAGAGAGAGAGAGAGAGAGAGGAAAAAAGGATAAATATAAACTGCGGGAATCCAATAACCATGAAATAACTGACACCCCCTCTCTCTCTCTCTCTCTCTCTCTCTCTCTCTCTCTCTCTCTCTCTCTCTCTCTCTCTCGTCTTGTAACTTGTTAGCCTTAGTTTCTGAGTTTTGTTTTGGAAGTTAATTCTCTCTCTCTCTCTCTCTCTCTCTCTCTCTCTCTCTCTCTCTCTCTCTCTCTCTCTCTCTCTCTATAAACTGTTAGGCTTTATCTTTTAGTTTTTGTTTTGAGGATGAATTTTTCTCTCTCTCTCTCTCTCTCTCTCTCTCTCTCTCTCTCTCTCTCTCTCAAAACATCTTTGCATTTATTCAGGCACCTATTTTTATTAGTATATATATATATATATATATATATATATATATATATATATATATATATATATATATATATATATTGTGTGTATATGTATGTATTTATATACATACATGCACAAATGCATACATACACGCACGAACTCAAACACTACGGCACTCCACGCAAGAACCCATCCATCAAAAATCAATAAATGAAAAAAAAAGCATATCTGCTTGCGTGCTAATAATCCCTTAAGAAAATCCCACATCAGTTCAGTTACATCCGAGTGCTCTCAGAGCCGTCTTCCACTTCGACACCTTCGTCTCATTCCGGATTATTGATTCCGGATCTGTGAAAGGAAGATCTAACACCCCCTCCCCCCTTCCTCAAACCCCTTCCCACCTCTGCACTTCTTCCGAGAATTAACGAGAGAGAGAGAGAGAGAGAGAGAGAGAGAGAGAGAGAGAGAGAGAGAGAGAGAGAGAGAGAGGAGAGAGATGAATTTCTAAAACAAAAACTAAAAGATTAGGGCTAACCAGTTATACAGAGAGAGAGAGAGAGAGAGAGAGAGAGAGAAATTTGAATTTTTAAACCAAAAACTATAAAATTAGTGCTCACAAGTTATACAGAGAGAGAGAGAGAGAGAGAGAGAGAGAGAGAGAGATTAGGGCTGACAGGTTATAAAGAAACAGAGAGACAGAGAGACAGAGAGAGAGAGAGAGAGAGAGAGATGAAAAATTCATTCCCTAAACAAAAACGAATCGATTAACGCTAACAAGTTACATCAAGAGAGAGAGAGAGAGAGAGAGAGAGAGAGAGAGAGAGAGAGAGAGAGAGAGAGAGAGATTCCCTTTCCTGCCAATTGAGATATGAAAAACCCATAATGACACCTTTTTCTCCCACTTTTCTCTCTCTCTCTCTCTCTCTCTCTCTCTCTCTCTCTCTCTCTCTCTCTCTCTCTCTCTCTCTCTCTCTCGCGATATGATCTCATCTGCGCCAATTTCTTTAATGCTGCAGTTCTGAATGTCGCCTGATGCCTTTCCGAAAGATTGATAATATCGAAGAAGAAGAAGAAGAAGAAGAAGAGGAGGAGGAGGAGGAGGAGGAGGAGGAGGAGGAGGAGGAGGAGGAGGAGGAGGAGGAGGAGGAGGAGGAGGAGGAGGAGGAGGCGGAGGAGAAGAAGAAGAAGGAGAAGACGAAGAAGGTCTCTCACGTCGCAACGATGTAGCCTACTGACAGATGACGAGAAAAAGAGAGATAGAGAGAGAGAGAAAGAGAAATAAAAGAAACAGCAAGAGGAAAAAGAAAGAAGGAAGAGAAGGGGTGAAGAATAAGGCGAAGAACAAGACATAGGAAAAAAAGCAATTGCAATAACGGCGACAGCCAATATCACCGTGATTGCAATGAACTCGACCTTTCAAAAAGCATCACATACGTCAGAATAAAAATAAAAAAAAGGAGTTTGATTGAAACGAAGGGAATTGCAGAACGGGACGTATTGTCTCGAAGGTGATTGCAGTAACGGGTGGTGATTGGTAAGGAGGAGGGTTTGAATGGAGGATGGAAGATTGTCCTGGGGGTGATTTCAGGAATAAGAGAGAAGGATAAAATGAGAAAGATGAATTTCATAAATATATATATATATATATATATACTTACGAATCACAGCCTTGATTGACATACGCTCTCTCTCTCTCTCTCTCTCTCTCTCTCTCTCTCTCTCTCTCTCTCTCTCTCTCTCTCTCTCTCTCTGTCCTGTACCTAGTTAGCCTTAATCTTTTAGCTTTTGTTTTGGAAACTAGAGCCTCTCTCTCTCTCTCTCTCTCTCTCTCTCTCTCTCTCTCTCTCTCTCTCTCTCTCTCTCTCTCTCTCTCTCTCTCTCCCCATAATAATGGCTATGCATGAACCAAAACCCTCGCCACCAGCAAACGAGAATTATGAAGTAGAAAATAAACACCAAAATCATTTTGCATACAAATTGCATTATGGCTCAGGTAAACATGAGTGCGCTCGCCTCCGCGTGTTTATAAACACGGCTTGAACCACGTGTTCGAAGCCCCACATTAATCTATGGTTTTTCTCTAGTAAATTGGCTGCGAATTATTTCCTTCAACTTCGTTAAAATGCGTCTACAAAGGCGAGAGAGTATTGGTGTACAGGGTTTGGTAATGGGATATGTGTAGTGTTTGATGCAGAGAGGAAATTTTGCAGATATTTTTTTATATTGTTATGTTTTTGCTAAACTGATGTGTTTTGAGAGCCGGTATGCAGAAGGTATGGTTCAAAGGAATGTTAAATTCATTAGTATAACCTTTTTAACAAGGTAATGAACATACTAACCACCTAGTTTACTAATAAGCCATCTTGGACGCATAGAAAGGACATTTTTGCCAATTTTTTCATATTTTCATATTTTTGCTAAACTGGTGTATTTTGAGAGCCAGTATGCAAAGGTTTGGTTCAAAGGAATGTTAAATTTATTAGTACAACCTTTTTAACACGGTAATAAGCATAATAACAACCCTTAAATGCACGAAATGTCCTAAAAATGGACATTTGTCTTTTGGGTTTCTTGGTAAATTTAATCCATAAATATGTTTATCACTAAATCGTCAGAGTTGATGTCCCCAGCTAATGTCAGGGCGGACATGTTTCTTATCTCAAGTTACCAATTCACATAGTGTCCACAACACTTGATTGTACAAAAACTGTCTAAAAAATGGACATTAGTCCTTCGGGTTTATTTTTGGTAATTTTGAAGACCAATCTTGACTCTTGGTCCACAAATATGTCCACTAAAGTGTCCCAAAGACGAACACTGGCCCATCGAGAGGTCACCTTGATACTAAGAGTCAACTTTCAATTTTTATTCAAGTCCCCACCTCTGAAATGTATCAAAATCGCCCATCTCCCCACCCCCACCCACCAAAAAATTAGACATCTCCTAGCTTCTCGGTTTTTTGGGTGTCCTCAAACCTCTCCCCCAACCCCCAACCCCTTTCTTGGACAGGAAGTACCCCCAAAGTTGTTAAAAGCTTCCTGCGTGTGACATCAGCTGATGACAGCTTTTCCATGGCAGACCTTTGGCTAATGATTGGCTGGGTATTTTCGATAACCAGGAACCAGCAGCCTTCGCAGGAGGGGAAAAACGTTTGGCAAAACATGGCGGATGTTTCGATATTTTCCTGGGAAAACAAAGAAAAATTTGTCGGTGTTTTTCCGGGGGCACAAAGAAAAATTTGTCTCAATTTTCCTGGGAACGCTTGGAAAACTTTTTGCAATTTTCCTGGGGAGACAGAGAAATATCTGTCGATATTTTCCTGGGAGAACAAAGAAAAATTTGTCGATATTTTCCTGCGGAAACAAAGAAAAATTTTTCGGCATTTTCCTGGGGAAACATGAAAAATTTGTCGACATTTTCCTGGGGAAACATGAAAAACTTTTTGACATTTTCCTATGGAAACAAAGAAAAGCTTTTTTATATTTTCCTGGGAAAGGAAAGAAAAATTTGTCAATATTTTCCTGGGGAAACAAGAAAAAGTTTCGATGTTTTCCTGGGGATACAGGTAACACTTTTCGATATTTTCCTGGGGAAACACGAAAATTTTTCGACATTTTCATGAGAAAACAAAGAAAAATGTGTCGCAATTTTCCAGGCAAAACACAAACAACGTTTCGATATTTTCCTGGGAAAAAGATTAACGTTTTTATATTTTCCTGGCAAAATAATAATAAAAAGTTTAGATATTTTCCAGACATATCAGAAAAACGTTTAGATATTTTCCTAAAAAATATAACAAACGTTCCATATTTTTCAAGCAAAATATACAACAAACGTTCGATATTTTCCAAGCAAAATATACAACGAACGTTCGATATTTTCCAAGCAAAATATACAACAAACATTTCATATTTTCCAGGCAAAATATACAACAAACATTCCATATTTTCCAGGCAAAATATACCACAAACGTTCGATATTTTCCAGGCAAAATATACAACAAACGTTCGATATTTTCCAGGCAAATATACAACAAACGTTCGACATTTTCCAGGCAAAACAGGAAAACTATGAGGTACATTCCTTGCAGGAAAGAAAACGTTCTGATATTTCTGTAGCACAATTAACAAACGTTCCGATATTTCCCTTACAAAACATAAAAAAAATTTCATAAATAAACTTAATAAATATAAATCGAACTTTGAGAAGTATATAAATAACCAAAATACAAATATATGAACTTAAACACTTGCATTCAAACCAAAATTCTTACCAATTCTTGCTAAGTCTGACGGAGCTTCCATCAATCCTGGACAGAATTTTTTTCTCAGATACTAAAAAAAAATTTTTTTAACTTTCACAAGAAAGAAAGTTAATAAAACTTACTTCCCAGAATGCGTCACTAGCAAGGTTGTATATCACCTTAATTCACTGAATCTTTCTCTAAAAATAAGTCATTATAAGGAATTTTGCCGAAAGCTGTTCAAGTCACAATGAGAAAATGAGAAAGGGGACTTCTGATAAACACCTCAATTGTATCTCGCTTGAAGACCTGAGAGAGAGAGAGAGAGAGAGAGAGAGAGAGAGAGAGAGAGAGAGAGAGAGAGAGAGATCTTTCATAAGAACTTATATTAACCTTACGGAACGCCAGTACTAATCTAAAAATTGCAGTAATTCTTAAAATCCTCAATTTTACAGAGAGAGAGAGAGAGAGAGAGAGAGAGAGAGAGAATCTCTTTCATAAGCCTGTATATTGACCTTACGGGACGCCAGTACTGGTCCAAAAACAGCAATATTACTCACATTCCTTACAGGGGAATTTTGTCAACAGCGACACTGATAGGTAGAAATGAATCATATTGGATTCTTTTCCTTTAGAAGGTATTCACCGAGTTTTAGGGGATGGCGCTGCTAGCCCCATGACCTTCTAAAACAAGGTTGCAAGCAATCATAATTGACTATCTACCAGGTGCATAATTCAAGGCTTGGGTTAACAGATAATTAATGAGTTTAGATAAAAAATTATTATTATTATTATTATTATTATTATTATTATTATTATTATTATTATTATTATTATTATTATTATTATTATTATTATTACAGCCATTTTTTAACGTCCATTTACGAAAGCTAGCCTGAATGGGAGAGAATAGAGCCAGTTGCCCATTAGGATAAACTAATTAAGGAATGAACTAAATCTATTTGTTAAATAATAATAATAATAATAATAATAATAATAATAATAATAATAATAATAATAATAATAATAATAATAATGTATTGTTTACTAAAGAGGATTATCCTCCACCAACGTCAACTCTCTCTCTCTCTCTCTCTCTCTCTCTCTCTCTCTCTCTCTCTCTCTCTCTCTCTCTCTCTCTTCATCGGGAAGGCACTCCATTGAATGGGAATCACTTATCCTATGCGAAGCTTTATTGCGGTGTATGAATAAATTCCAGATTCCTCCCTCTTGTCTGTCTGTCACGCTGCGCACACACACACAGACACGTATTGATATTCGAGTATTGGCAGTGTAGTAGATGCATATTATATATATATATATATATATATATATATATATATATATATATATATATATATATATATATATATATATTTCAGTTCTTAAGGGGTGAGGTTGCAAGCCCCACCAAGCCTCCCTTGCAAGCTTGGGCCACAACAGACATGCCGCCTCTTGAAGAAAGGAAGCCTATACAAGAGACAGAGGAACACGAGAGAAAGTAGAGAACAAAAACACTCGAATCTCACAATACCGTGGTCCAGTGGTTAGAATCGGTTCTGGCCGAGCTGTTCATTTCGACAGGGCCATTAACGTGAGTGAATGAGCCGATAAATGATCATTTATAATCGCGGGGAATAATAATTACCGGTCCTCATCCGGCGATAATTAGGCGGAATTATTCATCTTTGCGGTGATTCGCTCGTGATTATGTTGACAGTAACTGGACTGAAAGATTTGTAGGGAATTATTAGTAAATTCAGTGATATATATATATAATTTATATATATATAATATGGAGTATATTTTCAAGAATAAAAACAAGAGACGGCTCTCAGCTTCTGATACCACTCTGTGTCCCAAGTCAGGAAACCCCCAGATAAAAATATTGAATTAAAATAAGCCAAACGGTAAAAAAAAAGGGGGAGGGAGAGAGAGAGAGAGAGAGAGAGAGAGAGAGAGAGAGAGAGAGAGAGAGAGAGAGAGAGAGAGAGAGAGAGGGGGGATGCAAACTTCCTAACCTCGACGGAAAGGCCACTGCGGTCTTCCTGGAAAAGAAGGACCCACTTAGGATATTTTAAGAAGAAGAAGAAGAAGAAGAAGAAGAAGAAGAAGAAGAAGAAGAAGAAGAAGAAGAAGAAGAAGAGGAGGAGGAGGAGGAGGAGGTCACTCAACCCTTGACAAGGTCGTGGTAAAGTTTCAGAAGAATCAAGAAAGTTCCAATAATCTATAAAAAAAATATATATATATATATATATATATATATATATATATATATATATATATATATATATATATATATATATATATATATATATATATAATGACATTCCCCTTACCAGCGAGAGTGCCCAGGTTCAATCCCTAAGCTTACTAATGGTGTATCACTGTTTAACAGCAAAACTTCAGACAATTTTCTTTGAATACAAAATACCAGACATTGTGGAAACCAAAATTTAAAAAAAATCCCATTCATTTATTCTCAAATTTATTCTCATTTTTTCATCATTTCACCGCAGTTTCTCCATTCCTCCCATTATTCCTCCCTAATAAAACTTACTTTCTTTTTTTTATCAAGCGCGGCTGCTTTAATGTCAGCCATTTCTCCCCCGGGGGCCAAACAACCTTTATCCCCCTTGTGATAAAATATAACTTTTATTTGACAATCTCTCCCCCGTACCGACTTTATTTGAATTTCCTTCTTCTTCTTCATCTTCTTCTTCTCCTCCACCGACATCCATTTTACGAGAGTGGCGACCGGATTAAGTCTCTATAAAGAAGCGTTTCAGTCTTTCCGGACTTGGTTGAGTCGTCAGAAGTCCTGCTGGACTTTCTCGCTGGTTAAAGGAAGACTTTCTGGACTTGGGTCATTGGATGGTTTGTCTGGATTTGGCCAGAGAAGGTCATGTCGATCAATCAACTGTCTGGACTTGCCGTTGGAAAAGGTTTTATTGTTGGACTTGCTCATTGGAAGGAGAAGAAGTCTTTTTTGGACTTTTTTTGCTGGAAGAAGTATGTTTGGACTTTTTTTCTAGAAGAAGAAGAAGTCTTTTTGAACTTGCCTCACTAGAAGAAGAAGTCATTTTTGGACATTTTCGCTGGAAGGAAAAGTCTTTTTGGACTTGTCTCACGGGAAGAAGTTTTTTTATGGACTTTTTTCTCTGGAAGAGGAAGTCATTTTGAACTTGTCTCACTGGAGGAAGTTTTTTTATTGACTTTTTTCTCTGGAAGAAGTCTTTTTGGTCTTTTTTCGCCGGAAGAAGTCTTTTGGACTTTTCTCTGGAAGAAGTCTTTCTGGACTTGTCTCACTGGAAGAAGTCCATCTCTGGAGGAGGTCTTTTTGGACTTGTCTCACTGGAAGAAGTCCATCTGTGGAAGAAGTCTTTATGGACGTTTTTCTCTGGAAGAAGAAGTCTTTTATGGACTTTTTTTCTGGAAGAAGAAGTAATTTTGGACTTGTCTCTTTGCTGGATGATGAAATCTGCCGGGAGACTTGTTTTGGTCAGAAGCCTTTTTGGACCTGCTCGCCAAAGGAAGTCTTTCTGGACTTGTTCGCTGGAAAAGTCTTTTGACCCTTACCCACTGGAAGACGCCCTTCAGGATTTGTTCTCCAAAAGAAGGCTAAAAAAAGTCTTCCTGGACTTCTTCACAGGAAGAAGCCCTCCGGGATTTGTTCTCCAAAACGAAATCTTCCTACTCTGGTTCCGCCGCTGGAAGAATTATTAGTCTTCCTGGACTTGTTATCCAGAAAAATAATCCTTTCCTGAACTTATTTTCCCGGAAAAAAAAAGTCCCACTGGACCAGTTCTCTGGACAGAATCTCTCCAGATCTCTCCGCTGGAGAGAGAGAGAGAGAGAGAGAGAGAGAGAGAGAGAGAGAGAGAGAGAGAGAGAGAGAGAGAGAGAGAGAGGCAATACTAATGGCGCGCGTCATAAAGCTGATTACTGGCAAGAAATCCGTGTCTTTTAAGTTCATTTCCCTGGAAACCGCAAAGCTGGAAGGGTTGGGGGGTGAGGGTGGTGCTTCCCATAGCTCTGGAAAGAGGGGGAGGGAGGTATGGGAGGGGGAGAGGGTAGGGAGGGTAGGGAGAGGGTAGAAAAGGTCCTGGAAAGCGGGTATAAAGAAGCTTTTTGAGTCTGGGGAAATTTATGTAGTCTTGGCACAGTTGAGGAACGACACTCGTCCCCCTTCCCCCCCTTATTTCCCACCCCATAACTCCTCCCCTACCTTCTCCCCTCCCCTCCCTCCCTCCCCCCCTTCCTATACCCCTCCCCAAGGACCTAAACTCGACACACACACAAACACACACCTACAGGCGTCATCGCCTTTTCTTTTTCCAGTTCCAGGTTCCAGAATTCGTTCGCGGCGCCGACTGCGATTTGCGCAGCGCTGGAAAGCTGCTGGAAAAGTCGACAGCACAGGATATATATTATATACATCATAGATATACAGTCATACTTCTTTACAAGTGGCAGGTTTTCCAGGAAATGCTGGATTTTTAATACAAGGTTTTTCGATACCTGGAACGCTTAATAGTTTAGTGATAAGCACAGTTTTGTATATGTATATATATATATATATATATATATATATATATATATATATATATATATATATATATATATATATATATATATATATAAATCTTATATATTATATACATATGTAAGATATATTTATATACTGTATGTATATATATCGTGCTTCTTATTAAATGGCAGACTTTCCAGAAAACGCTGGATTTTCAATACAAGGTTTATCAATACCTGGAAAGCTTAGTATTCTAATGATAAGCACAGTTTTGTATACTATGTATATAATACATATATGTGTATATATCTTACAAATTATATACAGTCATACTTCTGTACAAATGGCAGACTTTCCAGAAAATACTGGATTTCCAATGCAAGTTTTCCGATACCTGGAAAGCTTAGTAGTTGAATAATAGCAAAGTCGTCATATCTGGAATAATCTTTACTGACTGGCGTCAAAAACATTCCGCCAATTCTACCTGACAAAAATACGACCAAATTTGACAGCTGTCAAATATTAATGACCCTATGCTGAAACTTTATATTAAATGGCAATGTAATTTGCTAGCATGGGAAGCAATCAGTAATGTAATAGAATTTGATGAAACGTTAAAATTACATTCCAGTTCCATTTTATCGGTTCATATAACGTCATGGGTTTCCAGTGCCTACGGCCTCCGTTAAAAGCAAAAATATATACAATTTAAAAATGAACTGAAGACTATATGGAAAGACTGACTTTATTACGGTATTTCTTAGAGAGAGAGAGAGAGAGAGAGAGAGAGAGAGAGAGAGAGAGAGAGAGAGAGAGAGCTGTAATCTTTAACGTCCGAGGTTCAAAAAAATAAAATAAAATAATCAAATTAATAAAAAAAAATACATTTAGAAAACCAAAAATCCTTTTTCAAAAACCCCCCCCAAAAAAAAAACAAAAAATACCCAAAAAATACCCAAATTCATCAGGAGCAATAAAGTTCCGAACTTCTCTTAATTAGCGGTGAACTTCACAAAGAAGTTTTTTTTTTATTTTTTTTTTCTTCTATTTGCCAGGCAATTTGCTTTGCGCGAAGTTTTTTGGGGGGAGGTGATCTCGTTCCCTTTCTCATCGGATCGATCCCCTGGCCTGAGTGGGAGAGATATGGTATGGGCTGTTTTTTTTAAATATCTGGCTGACTCGAAGAGTGAATTATGCATCAGGTTGTAAGTCGACTGTGGTGGGGCGAAGCTGGAATTGAGAGAGAGAGAGAGAGAGAGAGAGAGAGAGAGAGAGAGAGAGAAGCTGTGTACTTGGTAGTTAGCCAACTTCTGTAGAACGTAGCTTATGGGATAATGAAGGATTCCAGTACGAATTTTACTCCACTATTTATGAGATTCTCTCTCTCTCTCTCTCTCTCTCTCTCTCTCTCTCTCTCTCTCCACCAATACCTATTTACCTATTCCCATATATTCCTTACCACGTAAACATTTGAATTTAAGTATTTATCGTAAAATCTCTCTCTCTCTCTCTCTCTCTCTCTCTCTCTCTCTCTCTCTCTCCACCAATAACTATTCTTACACTCCCTCACCAACTGACCATTCAAATTCACGATTTTAAGAACACTTCATTTGTCATAAACACCCTCCTCCCCCCCTCCTCCACTCTCTCTCTCTCTCTCTCTCTCTCTCTCTCTCTCTCTCTCTCTCTCTCTCTCTATTATTCTCTCCTATTATTCTCACACTATCTCACCAAGCACCCATTCGAATTCAAGCTTTTACAAAAACCTCATTTGTCAAAATCTCTCTCTCTCTCTCTCTCTCTCTCTCTCTCTCTCTCTCTCTCTCTCTCTCTCTCTCTCTCTCTCTCTCCCTTCTTCTTCTTCTTCTTCGAGATGACGAATCGAGTCGTAACGCATGCAACGTTTCTCTATTCATCGCTCATACATCAACGTCGCTGCTTGGGAAAGCAGTTTACGATGACCATCGTAACCTGTCCGGCGTAGTAATGGCCGGAGGCCTTACAAATGCCCCTGCCACTGACAATTTGACAGGAGGAGGAGGAGGAGGAGGAGGAGGAGGAGGAGGAGGAGGAGGAGGAGGAGGAGGAGGAGGAGGAGGAGGAGGAGGAGGAGGAGGGAGGAGGGAGGAGGAAGGAGGAGGGACGGGGCAAAAATTATGAATGAAAACCCAAAAAGCTCGCTTGTCGAATCCCTCCTCCATTCATAAATCATGGCCCAGACAAAACGGTTTCCGGGA
>NC_089785.1:23920206-23955206 GCF_040412425.1 Macrobrachium rosenbergii | reverse complement strand
AACACAAGACAAAAGCCCCCAACATGAACATTTTAACACAAGACAAAAGCCCCCAACATGAACATTTTAACACAAGACAAAAGCCCCCAACATGAACATTTTAACACAAGACAAAAGCCCCCAACATGAACATTTTAACACAAGACAAAAGCCCCCAACACGAACATTTTAACACAAGACAAAAAGCCCCAACATGAACATTTTAACACAAGACAAAAGCCCCAACATGAACATTTTAACACAAGACAAAAGCCCCCAACACGAACATTTTAACACAAGACAAAAGCCCCCAACATGAACATTTTAACACAAGACAAAAACCCCCAACATGAACATTTTAACACAAGACAAAAGCCCCCCAACATGAACATTTTAACACAAGACAAAAGCCCCCAACATGAACATTTTAACACAAGACAAAAGCCCCAACATGAACATTTTAACACAAGACAAAAGCTCCCCAACATGAACATTTTAACACAAGACAAAAGCTCCCCAACATGAACATTTTAACACAAGACAAAAGCCCCCAACATGAACATTTTAACACAAGACAAAAGCTCCCCAACATGAACATTTTAACACAAGACAAAGGCCCCCAACATGAACATTTTAACACAAGACAAAAGCCCCCCAACATGAACATTTTAACACAAGACAAAAGCCGCCAACATGAACATTTTAACACAAGACAAAAGCCCCCCAACATGAACATTTTAACACAAGACAAAAGCCCCCCAACATGAACATTTTAACACAAGACAAAAGCCCCCAACATGAACATTTTAACACAAGACAAAAGCCCCCCAACATGAACATTTTAACACAAGACAAAAGCCCCCAACATGAACATTTTAACACAAGACAAAAGCCCCCAACATGAACATTTTAACACAAGACAAAAGCCCCCCAACATGAACATTTTAACACAAGACAAAAGCACCCCAACATGAATATTTTAACACAAGACAAAAGCCGCCAACATGAACATTTTAACACAAGACAAAAGCCCCCAACATGAACATTTTAACACAAGACAAAAGCCGCCAACATGAACATTTTAACACAAGACAAAAGCCCCCAACATGAACATTTTAACACATGACAAAAGCCCCCCCCCACATGACCATTTTAACACAAAACAAAAGCCCCCACCCCAACATGACCATTTTAACACCACATGAACCCCCCTACGGCGGAAGAGAATAAAATAACAAGGCCTACGGAACTGACGCCACCGGAGCCTGCGATCCCATAGGCCTAAACGTCCCGAAAAGGACTCTCTATTAACTTTTCTTCCGTCAGGAGCTGGCCCCGGGAACTTGTCCCATCCTTCCATCCTAACGCATCCTAGGGGCCAATATTGTCGAGGGGACTCGGAGGAAGGGGGGGGGGGAAACATGCGAAAAACGCGTGAAATTGTCGCTGGAGCTTCGAAGTCCTGTGTTTTTTTAAGCATTTTTTTTGTCATTTTTGGATATTTTTTTTTTATTTAAGCCGAGGCTGAGTGGAGTCAGTTTACAGTTTTCTTATCAATGTTTTTTTTTTATTTCTATTTTTTATATTTATTTATTTTTCAGCTTCTCTCTTTATTCGTTAATTAAACAAATGAAATAACTTTGATTTCACCGTTCAGTGAAGAGGCAAAATTAGCCTGACATTCCCCCATTACGAAGGCCGACGGGGGAAGCAACTTAAGGCCCTAATGCAGCCCAGACCCGACTGAAAAATGAAAACTGTACAGTAAAAAAAATTCAGACGCTGAACACGGAAGCAAAGAAAGAATTCCAAAGCTTGGGTGAGGGTCAGAACAAGAATGACTCTCTCTCTCTCTCTCTCTCTCTCTCTCTCTCTCTCTCTCTCTCTCTCTCTCTCTCTCTCTCTCTCTTATTTATATATATATATATATATATATATGTATATATATATATATATATATATATATATATATATATGGTGCAGCCGGCGGTTGGGTACTTGGGTCGTTCCTGGCACTATCCCTCACCAGCCTAGTTGACTGAAGGTGGTATATGCGGATGCTGTGATCATGACATACCAGGGTGTGAGGCTTGCACCTTCATCCCTCTTAGTGTCCTTGGAAAAGAAAGGTTGAATATGTGTTACATACATACATATATATACATATATACATATATATATATATATATATATATATATATATATATATATATAATATATACATATAACCAGTTATAGAGAAAAATAACTGTTGCTTTTAATAATTCATGTTTTAAATCGCTTAGTTGTATAATTATAGTTTTAAATTTTGTAGTTTTCTTCAAAATATATTTTTTTTGCGGTTTTTTATGATCTTGGACAACTCTATATAAATTTTTCAACTGGGTTTTATTTATATTTTGTGTGTGTATATGTATATATATGTTATATATATATATATATATATATATATATATATATATATATATATATGTAAATTATAATATATATATATATTATATATATAAATATATACATTTATATAGATATCTATATATATAAAACCCCACAATAAAAAAAATCTAATTCCTATTCAAACCTAACCAAAACAATTATGCAAAAAAAAAAAGACTCAAACTTCCCAGCACCAAAAAATAAAAAAAAATAAAAACCTCCGCGCAAAGTTTTAGAACCAAAAAAAAAAAACATACATCTGGCAACGACTTGTGGGTGTTGGGAGGGGGGATGCTTTCCAACCACCTCCCTTTAGGAAAGTGGGGTGTTAGGGGTGGGGGTGGGGGGTATCAAATTGGCCCATTCCGGAAGTGACCCCCGAAATTGAGAGGAGTTGTTAACTGGATAATAAGTAGAATTTCTTGTCGCCGAAGGATCAACGCTCAATACAAGAGGCCATTTTTGGGAGGCCGAATTAATTAATTCCTATTTTTAAACCCTCTTAATGAGGGCGTGTGGGCTGAGAGAGAGAGAGAGAGAGAGAGAGAGAGAGAGAGAGAGAGAGAGAGAGAGAGAGAGAGAGAAATGAAATCATCAACACACAATCACGTGTGGAAACAGAAATGAATTTCTGAGACTCACATCAGGATCGAACCCAGGTGTTTCAGTTGAAAGACGAGACAGCTGCCAACCAGGCCACACTTCTTTTATGACTT
The DNA here is from genome assembly GCF_040412425.1 of Macrobrachium rosenbergii. Lineage (NCBI taxonomy): Eukaryota > Metazoa > Arthropoda > Malacostraca > Decapoda > Palaemonidae > Macrobrachium > Macrobrachium rosenbergii. Next base: position 23,952,078 of record NC_089785.1, on the reverse strand, counting down.
GTGTGGTCTGGTTGGCAGCGGTCTCGTCTTTCAACTTATTATAAATATTAATTTCTAAATATTCATAATAAAATAGTATAATCTATGAATCCGCTCAAACTACCTGTCCTGACACGCCCCCTATGTGGTGTATAGGTAACTAATTAGCTCAGATGGTGTACAGGTAACTCATTACGTCAGATAGTGAACAGGTAAGTAATTAGGTCAGGTGGTGTACAGGTAACTCATTAGGTCAGATAGTGAACAGGTAACTAATTAGGTCAGATGGTGTACAGGTAACTAATTAGCTCAGATGATGTGCAGGTAACTAATTAGGTCAGATGGTGTACAGGTAACTAATTAGGTCATATGGTGTACAGGTAACTAATTAGCTCAGACGATGTACAGGTAACTAATTAGCTCAGATGGTGTACAGGTAACTAATTAGGTCATATGGTGTAGAGGTAATTCATTAGGTCAGATAGTGAACAGGTAACAGGGAACTTATTCAATGTTTACCTGTCAAATAATTTTAAAAAACAATGATAAATATATATTTCACATTAAATAGACACAATGCACTCCCAGGTTCTGGAAAGAATCAAAGAAGATTCTGGAAATAATTTGCACTGTCATGCAGCAAGCAATTGTAAACGAACTGGAATAGAGAAATCCTGGAAAAGTCATCAGAATCCTCCGCTGGAACGGACTGGAAGAGATAGATCCTGGAAAAGTCATCAGAATCCTCCGTTGGAACGGACTGGAAGAGATAGATCCTGGAAGAGTCATCAAAAGCCTCCACTGGAACGGACTGGAAGAGATAGATCCTGGAAGTCATCAAAAGCCTCCGCCGGAACGACCTGGAACAGAGATCCTGGAAAAGCAATCAGAAATCTCCGCTGGAACGGACTGGAACAGAATTCTTGAGAAAGTAATCAAAGCCTCCGCTGGAACGGACTGGAATACAGAGAGATCCTGGAAATGCAATGGCAGACGGCATGGAAAAGCAACTTACATCCGGACCACTGGAAGGGACGTAAATTCATTTCTGGAATGTGGCGTTCTCAAGTCAGCCTCTCTCTCTCTCTCTCTGTCTCTCTCTCTCTCTCTCTCTCTCTCTCTCTCTCTCTCTCTCTCTCTCTCTCTTCCCGTTCGAGAGAGAGAGAGAGAGATATTGGGGTAGACAGAGATATTGGAAAGAGAGAGAGAGAGAGAGAGAGAGAGAGAGAGAGAGAGAGAGAGAGAGCTTTCGAAGCGCCCGGTAAAATCTAATACGCCTCTCCGCAGCTACAGAACAGAACGTGTACCGTACGTGACGTCGCATCGTGATGCCAACTCGTATGACACACGAGGGTTTGCACCGAAAGTTTCAAAAATGAAAATGTCAAACCTTTGGTTCGATTTTTGCGGTTTTTGTCCTACAAAAACTACAAAAAATCCTACAGACTTTAAAGATGAGGGAACGGTCTATGTTAAAATACGTATTTTCCTCAACCTTCTACGAGACTGGCTGATTGATAGGCAATAAACCTGGCGTCGCAAATGCCTACACAACTAAATAAAAAAATATTCCAAAATATTCCAGAGTTCGAGTCCCAAGCCACTTTGAATTCCTGAGGCCTATGTCGTTATACACCCACTTTGTTCCTCTAGACCTAAGAAGGGAATTAGCACCTGGTGGTTATATAACTGCAGTGGGTTGCAATCAGGTTGGGGAAGGGTATAGGGCTAACAACCTCATCCAAAAAGTGTTCCTGATCACTGGAACCATAAGTCCTTTCGGAGGTAACATTCCTAATAGAGGAATTGACGCTTTGGGAAGAGTAAAAATGATTTATATAATTTACTATTATTATTATTATTATTATTATTATTTCAGTTCCTGGCTCAAATTCCAATCTATTATTATTATTATTATTATTATTATTATTATTATTATTATTATTATTATTATTATTCCAGTTTCCAGGAACGAATTCCAAAGAATCGCAGCGTAATTTGCACTGGACGCCGGGGTAAAACATTCCCATTCCCATTCCTGACACTGATTTATGTATCGGCACTCGGAAAATGAATATGGAATCGTTACTTTTGCACCCATCAGGATTTCAAGCAATTAAGGTTGTGTCTTGACAAAACGTTCGCTTGCTGGAGATAAGAAAGGAAATGAATATATACATATATACATATATATATGTATGTATGTATGCATGTATGTATGTATGTATATATATATATATATATATATATATATATATATATATATATATATATATATATAAATGTGAATTTCTTATACAACTAAGCAACTCGAAAATGAGGGTCACTGCTCAATGTATGAACAGGAAAAAAAATCCATACCTATTTTTTTAAGAAATATAAAATATGAACATTCAAATGGCAAAGTCTCAATAAAAAAAAAAATTGAAATACGAAGAAAGACGAACCTCGATATAGATTTTTCTTAGAATATAAAATATGAAAATATTGCAAATTAAAAATGTTAAAAATACTGATTTTTCAATGAATATAAAATATAAAAATATTAAAAAATGTTAAAAATGCTTTTTTTTCTAAGAATATAAAATAGGAAAATATTAAACAAAATGTTGAAAATGCTGATTTTTCTAAGAATATAAAATAGCAAAATATTAAACAAATTTACAAATGCTGATTTTTCTAAGATTATAAAATTGGAGAATATTAAAAACAAATGTTAAAAATACAGATTCTTCTAAGATAAAATAACAAATAATCCAAATATTTAAGAAAATTTATTGACTGATTTACAAACGTCAAATGGCGGAGCAATAAAACAATAAACTGATTGACTGATCGATATAAACTTGGCTTCGCAATAACCCGATTATCGAAACGGAAATAATTTGTTCTAAAAAGCAAAACTCAACAAATATATAAATAATGATAAAATAAAATAAAAAATAAAAACAATTTTAAAACTTGATAAAATTTTTCTATTAACAATCACTGTCTATATATACATGTTCTAAAAGCTTACAGGAACTTGTTCCTATAAAATTATTTGTACAAAATAATCTTATAGGGACAATTTAAAAATTAAAAAAATTTTAAATTTTTAAATTTAAAAAATGTAAAATGTAAAATTTTAAAAAATATTTTAAATAAAAAACCGACTCTAAATCATATATAAAAACCAAACTAAGTACATGGATATATGTAACAATATATGTAGATGCTCATTGGTGGAATATTTAAAAAAATATATAAAAAATTGCAAATATAAAATAAGAAAATTCTATAAAACTTACCTCGTGGAAACTTATATAAAATTATCCTTACATTTGCGTGGAGAGAGGAATGTAATACCATAATTTATAGAACCTTCGTCGCTTCAAAAACTACTGAATAAAGACAAATCAAAGACAAAATAAAAACAAAGACATTGCAATCAAAACAAGGACAAAACAAGACAAAAAAAAAAAAACACACAGCCCCTCACCTCGTAGAAATAGTAAGAGTCGCCAGTCACCGTCGTATTGTTGGTGACGTTGTTGGTGGACGTGAAATTCCCGCAGGTGCTGGAATTACTGCTGCCGTTGTTGGCGTCCGAAGCCGCGTCGCTGAAATCCGAACAGTTGGCTTCGACGTAAGGGTCCTCCAGGATCAGGATCGGGGCGTTCTCATTGGCTCTCCCGAAGTGGCCGTGCCCCTCGGAGGCCGCCGCTGATTGGCTCGGGTGCTTCGGCGCGTCCGAATACGTGTGGTTGGCGGCGAACTTCGCCACTTCCAGAGACATGGCGAAGGGAGCGCTTCGGAGGTCTGAGGTCTCTCGAAATTCTTATCAATAATTCTTGCTTATTCCACAATTCCAGGGTTTACTTATATACTTACTGATTTATTTAATCTTTTTTCTAAAAGTTCGTTTAAGTACGAGATTCACAACCGTCGAGAATATCTTTAAAAATAACGAAAATAAAAATTATTTTTTAAAATTTCCTCGCCTCGTCATTTCATTGTGGCTTCTTCTCTCTGCTTCTTTGTGCATCGTTTGCGGCGCGCGAGAGCGCGCTGGCTTTCTTTGTCTGTGCTCACGCGCTCGTTAAGACGTTTGTCTCGTCCTAAGAGACGAGAGAGAGAGAGAGGGAGAGAGAGACAGAGACAGAGAGAAAGAGAGAGGGAAAGATGATAAGCAGCACCCTGTTTTAACTGCCCGAATGGAGGACAATTTCATTAACTATAATTTTTAATCCAAATATTATTTCTTTCCAATTGTCAATTTTTGTTTTTCTATTCCACTCACTTTTTGAAAACGTTTCTTTCAATTCGCCCAACGTTTTCTCGTGTCATCTGGCGTACATGTTTCGTTTTTGCAAATTGGGAAAATTAGTTCACAGAAACGTTTTCTCAAATTTGATCAAATATACCCACCACTTTTTTTTACAGACACTTTCACTTGGAACGTTTTCGTAAAATGTAAAAACCCCTTTTACCGAACGTTTTCGTAAATTGTAAAAACACCTTTTTATCTAAATTGACACGAACGTTTTTTTCTTTCTTTCTTTTACACGAGACCGTTTTTCCTGCTGAGGTTTTCTAAAACCTCTGAAACATTTTCACGTTTACACACACAAACGTTTTCTAAAGCCCCGGGACCCTCTTCTAGCCCAGCAACGTTTTCTCATGGTGCTTGTGCATCGTTTTCCCCTAGATTCCTTGTAAATGATTTCGTCAACGTTTTCTCGAATTTGTAAATGTTATCGTAAACGTTTTCTCGAATTATAAACGTTTTCGAAGAGTTTTCATGAATTTGTAAACGTTTTCGCAAAAGTTTCCTCAAATTATAGACCTTTTCGTAAACTTTTCTCGAATTGCAAACGTTTTCGTAACCGTTTTCTCGAATTGCAAACGTTTTCGCAGACGTTTTCTCGAATTATAAAAGTTCTCTCCAATAGAACACGTTTTCGTAAACGTCTTCGCCAATGGCAAACGTTTTCTCGAACTGTAAACGTTTTCTCGAATTGCAAACGTTTTCTCCAATTGCAGACGTTTTCTCGAATTAGAAAACAAATTCCCTCAGCCAGTAACTCTCCAAATCCTGCTTCTGGAGCGGACAAGCCAATCTGCGGAAGAGAATAAAAGTGTGTTGAGCCTTTGGGAAAAACTTAATGAAACTGTGAATTAAAAGACAAATGCTAAAAGGGTACAAGGAAGGAAGATGAGAGAGAGAGAGAGAGAGAGAGAGAGAGAGAGAGAGAGAGAGAGAGAGAGGAATATAATATTGTATTTACGAACTAAGATATCATTCGACTTGCTACAGAGATAGAGAGAGAGAGAGAGAGAGAGAGAGAGAGAGAGAGAGAGAGAGAGAGAGAGAGAGAGAGAGAGAGAGAGAGAGAGAGAGAGAGAGAGAGAGAGAGAGGGCTGCATCGCTAACCCATTCAGAAATAGAGGAAAAACATCAGAAAGAGAAATATTAACATCTCAATAAGTATGTCACGACACACGTCATCTCCAGTAATATATAAACATTCAGAATCTGCCCCCGAAAAAAACTCATTACAATAATAATAATAATAATAATAATAATAATAATAATAATAATATTTCCCCTCCCATCAGATGCGAAGACTCTGCAAAGCGGTTTTCTCTCTCTCTCTCTCTCTCTCTCTCTCTCTCTCTCTCTCTCTCTCTCTCTCTCTCTCTCTCTCCAAAGCCTCCATTGGGCTCTTATGCATATGGCAAATAAGATGACAGATAAATGACATGAAATATTCTCCATTAAAGACCACTGCTGGGGGGGGAGGAGGAGGGAGGGAGGGGGGAGAACTGTCAATCGTTCTGGAGACGGGGATTCCCCGTCGACGGACAGTCGCTCTAGAATGAGATTTGGTCCGTTTTATCTCGGCGGCGTTTTGCGGTCATGGAGAGAGAGAGAGAGAGAGAGAGAGAGAGAGAGAGAGAGAGAGAGAGAGAGAGAGAGAGAGGAATATAAAATCGTATTTATGAACTACAACAAAATTTAAATTTATATATATATATATATATATATATATATATATATATATATAATATATATATAATTTTATAGAGAGAGAGAGAGAGAGAGAGAGAGAGAGAGAGAGATTTAAGTTTAAATTTCTAGGAAGGAAATTCAAGTTATGATTCTCGTGTAAGTTGTTTTGGGTACAACTTAGTGATACAACTTAAGTGCTACTCACTCCTGATTTCGTCATTATCAACTTAGCGCAACTTGAAAACAGTGTAACTGCAACTTATTAAAACTCATGCTGTATAAGTGCATGTTAGTACAACTTTAAGATAGAGCAACTTAACCCAACTTGAAAAGTGTAACTGCAACTTCAATAAAACTCTAAGTTTTATAACTGCACACTAGTACAACTTAAGGACAACTTACCGAAGTATCATCAAGTGCAACTTCGTACACTTTAGGTTCCAACTTGAGAAATCAGGTTTGACCAAAAGCAACTTAGTACAATTAAGATGCTCGATGGCAACTCAGATAAGGCCCAACTTAACGGCCATTAACAGCAAGTGTAGGGACAACTTGAAAACAACTTGAAAGTGCTAGTCGACTTAGCTCGAGAGGACGACTTATAAGTGTTCACGTTGTACCAAAAAAAATTGACAGGACTTAAATGACATTCATTCAACAGTTAGTACAACTTTTGAGTACAAATCAAGTGCCCTTCGAGGTCCAACTTGAGTCACAACTTGAGTCACAACTTGAAGTTAATACAAAATGACATTTCAAGTGGCCCCCCAAAAAAATCCTTCACTGGGGAAAAAAAAAAGTTTTACAACATCAACAGATCCAAATGAAGTCCTCCTCGAGGTCCAACTTCGAGTTACAACTCGAGGAGTCCTCCTCCTCCTCCTCCTCCTCCTCCTCCTCCTCCTCCTCCTCCTCCTCCTCCTCCTCCTCGGACGAGTTTTATGTCCAGGATTCTTTGATGAATAAGGCACATAAAGAAAGCCCCTTTGGGTCACTTCTCAATACCATAAAGATTTTCCGGAGACAACGAATATATCACAAAGAGGAGAGAGAGAGAGAGAGAGAGAGAGAGAGAGAGAGAGAGAGAGAGAGAGAGAGAGAGAGAGAGAGAGAATGGAGGGGAAGGATTATGCCAACCAGACATTGCGTCTCTAACCCGGGGAGCAGATAATATCAGTCTCGCGTCCTGATGCTGAGAGAGAGAGAGAGAGAGAGAGAGAGAGAGAGAGAGAGAGAGAGAGAGAGAGAGAGAGAGAGTCAGTTTAGAGTTTTTACTGATAGCTTTTAAGGCTCCTGCGTATGGAAGAGATATAAAATGTCTCGAGGTTTATTTTGAGAGAGAGAGAGAGAGAGAGAGAGAGAGAGAGAGAGAGAGAGAGAGAGAGAGAGAGAGAGAGAGAGAGTTAAGAGTTTTTGCTGCTAGCTTTTAAAGTTCCTACGTATGGGAGAGAAATAAAAACGTCTACAGCTTGGCTTAAGGTTTAGTCTCCGAGAGAGAGAGAGAGAGGGAGAGAGAGAGAGAGAGAGAGAGAGAGAGAGATTGAACTTCCATAAAACTGTAGGAGCAAAGCAAAACATGGAAAGATCTGAGGTATTCAATTACATATGAAAAGTATATATATATACATATATATTTATATATATACATATATATATATAGCCTATATACCATAAAAAAGCAATGAGTATATAGTAAAAAGTAAAAACAAAAATCAAAGTTTAAATTTAAGTAGGAGTGACGTCAAAACCAACCAATCACAGACGAGATGACGTGAGAAGTGGCTGGTTAGCTATCAAACTTCGAGAGTTGTGACCAATCAGAAAGTAGAGAAAGGTAAAATCAACCAATCACAAACTTTATATTGAAATTAATGCAGCCAACCAGACGTTACACGTGGTTAACCCTAACTTAAAAAAAACTAATCAATAAGGAATCAAAATGATCCCACAATAAACCAGTCAAAAAATCATTACATTAAAAAGCGAACCAGTCTGGAACTGGCAAACATTCAAAATTCACCAATCAGACATCCACTGAGCTTAGGAAACATCACAGGAAATCAATTACCATTTATATAACGATGGGTAAATATTCAATGACCTTAGGAAAAACATCTCAGGAAATTAATATTCAGTAGCATAATGATAACCTTCTGAAAATATTGCCGATCAAAGGAAATATATGGATGGAAAAATACTCCGAGATAGATTACCACAGCCAGAGGCCTTCAGACGGCTGAAACTTCCGAGGGACGGAACATTGGTGCCGTAATAAGGAAACTTTTAGTCATGTCTGGATTGATGGCTCTGGAAATGACGTAACCACCTAGTCTGCCCATGGAGCAGATGAAACAGCAGATATGGCATCAATCTACCCCCCAAAAATTAGGGAGGAGGAGGAGGCCATGACAGAACAGTCTCTGGCCTGCTGGAGTTTACGACTGAGAAAAAAAAAAGGGTGGCAGAAGAAGGAACTTATCAAAAACATAGGCCAGCCAGTCCGGACCAGTGAGACCTTTCTGTGACAGCCTCTGGGGCAACGGTAGAAGAAGAAGAAGAAGAAGAAGAAGAAGAAGAAGAAGAAGAAGAAGAAGAAGGCATAGCTCAGCAACCATAGGCCACCAGAACAGGAATCATTTGAAAAAACAATGGAAGTCGAAGACTATATATAATTTTCTAAGTCATCATCATCTTCTCCTTCTACTCCTTCTTCTTCTCCTTCTTCTTCTTCTTCTTCTTTATCATAAGATAAGCCAGCTACAGAACCATCAGGTTGGAAAAGGAGATGGGGGGAAACTTTGAGATACAAAAGCTGTTTCAGAACTTCTTGGCCAGTGACCAGGAGGCGTTGTTACTGGAATATGACATGAGGCCATTTCGAATTCTTCTTCTTCTTCTTCTTCTTCTTCTTCTTCTTCTTCTTCTTCTTCTTCTTCTTACTTTTTTGAAAGAAAGAGAGTAATGTTTCTCTTTGGGGTCATTTCACACGTTCCAAATCGTTTCAATCGTTTCTTCTTCAGCGTCCCCAACATTCGGCTGTTCCTTTCCCAGATATGTTTGATTCCGAGACTATTTTTGGGGACGCAGTATCTGAGAACTCTTTTACACAATTACACAATAGCTTCAACTACCAAATCTCCCTTTTCGTATCACTATCAGCCACAAAAAAGTTCTCTTAAATCGTGCTACTAGCCACCAAACCTCTTTCAAACATTCTCTGCTCAAAAACATATTGACAAGATTACCATGTCTACCAAGACGATCATTCATTAACTCTAGTACCTTTCCACAATTCAAAAACACGATTATTTGAGTTATTCTAAAGCTTATTTGCCATTTACGTTTCCTTTTACGAACGGCAGGAGACTTTTGCGCTATTCAGAAGCACATAATAGACTGGGAATGAAGAGATGAAATATTCTTGGATCTAAGACAAAATTTTAATTAAGAGGTCCCTGGGACAAAGTGAATAGAAGCCTCATTAAAATACCTTCATTAAGCTTCAGACAATCGACTGACTGACTGACTGACTGACTGGCTGACTGATTGATTGACTGACTGACTGACTGACAAACAGACTGACAGACTGATTGACAGGAATGGCAAAGCCAAAAAAAAAAAAACATAGCCATATTTTTAATTAAGGGGTCCCTAAAAATAAGCTTCTATAATTAACCCTCAGGCAAACGACTGACAGACAGACAGACTGAAGACTGACTGACTGACTGACTGACAGTCAGACTGACAGACAACCACTCCCAAACAAAAACAAAAAAAACATAACCAAACCTCCTTCACGACTGAGGAAAGCAAATCCCTAAACAAGCTAATCCCATCACACGAATATTACAATAATAATAATTACGACATTACACTTTCCCAGGAAAAAAAATTAATTACCCTTCGCAATCAAGAGTAAATAGGACACAAGAGAATGCAATTACGGGATACATATCCGCCCGAGATAAATAAAAACATTCCGTAATTGACATTTGTATCAACTTATCAATTCGCGTCAAAGGCGATTGGCGCTCGAATCGCTTCCTCCTGACGGTCAGCGATTGGGAATCCAATCAGGGATTATTAGTGATCGTTTAAATAAATAGGAACGGCTATTAGGGTAATGAATGGTGTCTTTAAGATTTGTGTTCTGAGTGTGAGATTCATCAATGCAATCAGATATATATATATTGTGATAGATTATTTCAGGTTTTTAGGATATTTGTTTATACGTGGATGCTGTCGAATTGAATATGTATGTATGTATGTATGTATGTATGTATGTACGTATGTATGTATGTATGTATGTACGTATATTATATATATATATATATATATATATATATATATATATATATATATATATACATATATATATATATATATATATATATATATATATATATATATATATATATACACATATATACAGTATATGTGTACATAAATATATCTATATATATATATTTAGATAGATAGATAGATATATAGACAGATATAAATGCATATAAATCTGATTCATGATAAATTTCCAGATAAACGTAAATAAATCTGACTTATGATAAATTTCCAAAAGTCAGCATCACCCCTCTCTCCCTCCCCCCTCTCTCTCTCTCTCTCTCTCTCTCTCTCACACACAACCAAGCCCTTGCTAAAGAAAGCAAGAAGAATTCCTTTAATGCTTTATTCCTCAGGGGAAGAAGGGGACGCTCCGGCCGCTCACAGCATATGCAAAACAGTTATACGGTTCCGTAGGCCCGAATTGACACCTCGCTTCCTGCCGACTCTGTAGAGAAGAGCTGGTCGGCAAGGGCCGCAAGAAAAGATACCAGCGAAGAGGCGTTCGTTGTCTTCCTTTCTGATAATAATAATAATAATAATAATGTTATTTATTCTTTATTATTATTATTATGATTAAATTACTAACTTCTTGAGTTTCAAGTCAGAGGCCCCTAATAATAATAATAATAATAATAATAATAATAATAATAATAATAATAATAATAATAATAATAATAATAATAATAAATTACTGACTTCTTTCCGATGAATACCATAATATTCTTGGGCAGTTTGAATTTCAAGTCGTCTCCTGAATAATAATAATAATAATAATAATAATAATAATAATAATAATAATAATAATAATAATAATAATAATAATAATAATATTTCAAGCTTCCAAAGAATATTAGTGTTCATTTGGTGTTCATTTGGAAGAAATCACTAATCTATAATTATTATTATTATTATTATTATTATTATTATTATGATTATTATTATTATTATTATTATTATGATTATTATTATTATTATTATTATTATTATTATTATTATTATTATTATTATTCACTGGATTCAAAAAGGGAAAAGCACAAGTAATGAAAACTAATAATTGATAACTGTTGGAAAATAATGAATCACATATGAAAAAGGCAAGGAAATAAATGTATATATATATATATATATATATATATATATATATATATATATATATATATATATATATATATTTATATATATATATATATATATATATATATATATATCAGCTAAAAACAATCAATATAAATGATAAAGCACTCACTGAATATTTAGTCGACCGAATAATGAAAGACAAAGTGACAAAGAGAGATCAGGAAGCAATTAAATCAACAAAGTCATTAAAAATATCGGATTAAACCTGAATACATAAAAATTGATAAACCTCTACAAACTGTCACATAATTACCGGCTCGGAACGAATAAATTCAAAGCAAATAGGAATTAGAATATTAAGAAGAATACATTTAAGTGATAAATGCTGGTGAATAACAGATAAATATTTCAGAGTTAAGTAATTAAATTTTAAAAATTATATATATGTATATATATATATATATATATATATATATATATATATATTTTATTCAAGTATCGAATTTCAATTAATTAATTATTCAATAAATTTTATATATAATAATATAATATATATGTGTGTGAGTGTGTATATACATAAAATTTATTGAATAATTTATATATATATATATATATATATATATATATATATATGAAAGGAAAGGGCGTTGCTGAGCAACAAATTCCTTCAGTAACAAAAAATAAACCACGAATAAAAATCGCAGAAGAAAAATTTATTATATAAAAAACCAATTCCATTCAACTTTGATTCCAGTCTGTCAATAAACCATAATATTGTCTGACTGTGAATTTCTCCGCCCCCCCCTCTCTCTCCCTCCCTCCCTCCCTCTCCCTACCCCCCTCCCTCCAATATAAAAAACTTATTGAATATTTAGGGGGGACGTGACAGTGGGCTCCAGTTTTCCATCCAATCTCTGGAAAATCCTGGAATATGGAAAAATGGAAGCGGCCATTTCTTTAATGAAAGACACAAGTATTGTCCGATGGATATTTATATCCGCGGAATATCTTGGCCGTCTTACTCTGATGCAACTGCATACTTTTAGGAGAAAGGTTTTCCCCTCCCCCCTCCTTTTTGGGGGGGGAGAGGGAGGGGGAGGGAGGGTAAGGGTTTGTGTAAGACTGCCCCAATCTTTTATTTGGGAGGTGGGAGACGCCAGAAATTTCAGACCTTATCAATAGCCGTTTTCGAGTAAGATTTCCCCTTCCCCTTTTTTGGGGGGGGAGGGGAAGGGAAAGGGTTTTTAGGCCCCCCTTACAAAGGCGTTTTCGAGTAAGTTCCCCCCTTCCCCCTGGGGGGAGGGTGAAGGAAGAGGATTCCTGGGTCCTGTCAAAAGCCATTTTCGGTTAGGTTCCCCCTCCCCATTTTTGGGGGAGGGGGAATGGTTTCTGGCCCCTCCTGTTGAGAGACGTTTTCGAGGTTACACTATTCCTTTGATTACAAAAGAAAATGAGAGAGAGAGAGAGGGGAGAGAGAGAGAGAGAGAGAGAGAGAGAGAGAGAGAGAGAGAGAGAGAGAGAATGGTTTCACTTCGGATAAGCAAGGATTACATTGTCAAAGCCCTCCGGCCTATCTCTGTCTCTCTCTCTTCTCTCTCTCTCTCTCTCTCTCTCTCTCATTTGCAACTGTGATCCAGAGAGAGAGAGAGAGAGAGAGAGAGAGAGAGAGAGAGAGAGAGAGAGAGAGAGAGAGAGAGAGAGAGTGAATGGTTTCACTTAGGATAAGCAAGAATTACATTATCAAAGCCCTCAGGCATAGCTCTCTCTCTCTCTCTCTCTCTCTCTCTCTCTCTCTCATTCGCAGCTGTGACCCAGAGAGAGAGAGAGAGAGAGAGAGAGAGAGAGAGAGAGAGAGAGAGAGAGAGAGAGAGAGAGAGATGTGATATACTAAAACCACGCATTAGATGAAGGGATGAAATTAACAGAAAAATAAAAAATGAAAAAAAAAAAAATACCCCAAGCATGCAAGCAAGCGCCCCAAAGCGAGGTCACTCCTGACGAAGGAGGGCGCGTACACAAACGCCGTCGGTAATTACCGGACGAGGCCGACCGTGAACAACCGTAAACAGGATACGGTAGTTAGAGGGTGGTTTTAGGTGGCCCTAATGAACGCTGTTTTAAAACGCAAATCTGTCCCCTCGTCATTAAGGGACGGATTGTGGTGGGGTGAGAGGGAAGGGGATCTCTCTCTCTCTCTCTCTCTCTCTCTCTCTCTCTCTCTCTCTCTCTCTCTCTCTCTTTTATTTATTGATTCATACTCTTGATTCTTATCTCATCTTTCAATCTATACAAGACTGCCTGGAAGATATCTATCAAAAACTCTCTCTCTCTCTCTCTCTCTCTCTCTCTCTCTCTCTCTCTCTCTCTTTATTTATTGATTCATACTCTTGATTCTTATCTCATCTTTCAATCTATACAAGACTGCCTGGAAGATATCTATCAAAAACTCTCTCTCTCTCTCTCTCTCTCTCTCTCTCTCTCTCTCTCTCTCTCTCTCTCTCTCTCTATGAATGACATTAATATAAATTTTTCGGACGTAATCACTGTATGTATGTGTATATACGAGTATATATATATATATATATATATATATATATATATATATATATATATATATGTGTATATATATATGTATATATAGGCTATACATATACATATATATACATATATACATCAAGAGAATACTTTGGCAATAACATCACTGCAATTGAGGTTTTACTGTTATTGCAACCCTCAACTTTCCTGCAATTCCAGCTGCTATAAAATGAAATTTTCATCTTCTCCGCCGTTCAGGCCATAAAAATTTTTCTCGGATGGCCGAAAATCTCAGGTCCGAAATATTAAGTCCTCTTTTATATAATAGATGTATGCATGTATATATATGAATTTATATACATAAACTGTCTTTATATGTATACGTGTATGTATGCGTATATATACACACACAATGAGCTAAATGTGATGAAGCTTAAATAGTCAAATTGAATAAAATACAATGATATGATATGGACTAAAACTGACACATTATTATTACAGCTATCCTCTCCCCCTCCCCCACCCCCACTTCCCCACTCCCACCCACCCCCGGCACAAAAAAAAAAAGGGTGAAAATTACAGACTTAGGATCGAAGCCTTTGCAGGACAACCTAACGAGCTGGGTGAGAGAGAGAGAGAGAGAGAGAGAGAGAGAGAGAGAGAGAGAGAGAGAGAGAGAGAGAGAGAGAGAGAGAGAGAGAGAGAGAGAATAATTTAGCAAGGACGACATAGAGAGAGAGAGAGATGAAAAAGGAATAATTTAGCAAGGACGACACAGAGAGATAGAGAGAGAGAGAGAGAGAGATGAAAAGGGATAATTTAGCAAGGACGAGAGAGAGAGAGAGAGAGAGATGAAAAAGGAATAATTTAGCAAGGACGACAGAGAGAGAGAGAGAGAGAGAGAGAGAGAGAGAGAGAGAGAGAGAGAGAGAGAGAGAGAGAGAGACGAAAAATCACCGCTGCTGACGGTGCCATCAGTAGGTGGAATATTGAAGACTCCCAATTACAACTTTGTAATTCACGTAATTTGCGTTATTTTCGCATTTAATGGGTGACAATCTTCTTCGCTTCGAGGAGAAGAAGATTTTGGCCTACTTGTTATAATTATTTTCTTTTTATTTTTCTTTTTTTTCTCTTCGAGGGGATCGGCGTTATGGTGTTTGTCGTGAGAGAGAGAGAGAGAGAGAGAGAGAGAGAGAGAGAGAGAGAGAGAGAGAGAGAGAGAGAGAGAGAGAGAGAGAGAGTGTGTGATTGTGCGTGTATGTATATATATATTATTGCATATATATTTTTATATACATTATATATTTATATATATAAATATGTGTATATATAAACATATATAATATACATACGTATACATATAAATAACATACATATATATACATATATAATATACATACACACAAATATACTGAATATACACACATACCTAAATAATGCAGTAAAACTTTGCAAAGGCGACAAGTAATATACATACCTACAGACCTTAGAAATCTCACAAATAAATAAACACACACCCATACAATTTAATAGATAGATAGATAGATAGATAGATAGATAGATAGATAGATAGATAAATAAACAAATAACCGCACCACGCAATTAAACCATATACCCTCTCCGACATTTGTCCATTCGCTTCGTCCAAATTGGTTCCATCATGAAACTTCCCAAAAAAAAAGACGCGGTCCTACCCCCTCCCTCCCCCCATCCCCACCCCCTTTCAATTAAAACCGCACCGGCTGCCGATACGGCCCGCCATTACGTCAAGCGTAGCCCTAATTCGTCCGTGGGCGTTTTCAAAAGGGCGTAACGACATGAAATGCGTGTGGCGTATCGGTACGCGAATACGGGGGGAAGGAGTGGGCGGGCCGATAAACTCTACGGATTTCAATACCCGTGTTTTAGTATCGTGTTTGTGAGTTGGGGATTTACTGTGATGTAGATACTATCATATCACAAAATAAAAAAACTCCCTATTAATAAAATCGAAATAAAAACTGCTCCCTATCTATAAAATAAAAAATAAAAAAACCTACCTCACCCCAAAGAGAAGCATAAATTTTAAAACTCAATTACAGTAAAACTTACAATTTAAAAAATTAAAAAAATAAATTCCCTTTCTAAAAAAATACAAAAAACTACTCCAAGATAAATAAGTAAATTTACAAAGACTCAAAACACTCAAAAAAATGTACAAAAATATATAATAATAACTACCTCAACCCAAATACATGAATATATTATAAAAACTCAAAAAATACAATATAAAAAAACTCCGTGTTAAAAAATTCATATTAAAAAATTACTCTCTACCTACAAAATGCAAAAAAAAAACTACCTCACTCCAAGTTATATATAAAAATAACAATACAAATAAACATGAATTTATAAAAACTCAAAAAAGCAAAAAATAAAAAACTCCCTATAAAAATTTCAAAATAAAAAAAAATTCTATAAAACAAGAAATAAAAAAAACTACCTCACCGAAAGATAAATAAAATAAATAAAAAAACAACTCCCCAGCCCCAAACATTTCGGCGGGACGGGGGTCCTAATGATGATTGCCCAAAATGGGGCCACTCTGTCATGACCTGTCACCAGATACTTTTATTCAGCGCACAGATTCGAACACATGACCTCACTCCACACCCCCCTCCCCCTATCTCTAACCCCCTCCTCCCCCACCCTTCAACCGCTCCCAAACGACCATTGACCCTACGTGACCTCTGATGACTCCATCAGTGAGTGGTTCTACATCCGAGTCAATATGGGCTTTTTATTGAGTGGTATTCTATCGATTTGACCTGGGATGACCTTTTGAGTGACCAATGCTAAACTGATCTGACTCGAGGTGACCTTTTTTATTTACCCTAATTAATCTGACCCAAGATGACCTTGTCGGTGAATTGATCTGACCTAATATGATCTTTCCAATGACTTAATTGATCTGACCTAATGTGATCTTTCTAATGACTTAATTGATCTGACCTAATCTGACTTTTCCAATGACGTAATTGATCTAACCCAAGACGACCCTGTCAGTGATAATTAATTGCTCTGACTCAGGTTGACCTTTTCAGTCACTATTGGCTGATCTGACCTAAGGTGACCCTGTCAGTGATTATTAACTGGTGTGACCCAAGAAGGCCTTTTTAGTGACCTTTAGCTGATTTGACCTGAGATGACCTCTTCAGTGATTATTGACTGATCTGACACAATACGAACTCTTGAGAGACCCTCCAAGACCCTTACCCTCGAAGTAGATGACCCTCCAAAAAAAGGTTACCCTAAAAGTTGACCCTCCAAGGGCCCTAGCCCCGAAGTAGATGACCCTTCAAAAAACTTACCCTCGCAGTAGATGACCCTCCGAAAAACCTTACCCTCGAGAGGTGACCCTCCAAAAAACCTTACCCTCGCAGTAGACCCTCCACAAACGTCACCCTCGAGAGGTGACCCTCCAAAAAAGCTTACCCTCGGGAAATGACCCTCCAAAAAAGCTTACCCTCGGGAAATGACCCTCCAAAACAAAGCTCACCCTGGAAATTGACATCACATAAAAATCCTCTTACCCACCAAAAGCTTTACCCTTTAAGAAGACCTTCCCCTACCCCTAAACCCCCTAATCCCCTTCCCCTTTGACCCCACCCCTGAAGACTTCCTTAGAAGACGATCCTTAGGGAATTATGTGCCCATAAAGGACCTTCATATATCCTACTAGACAGGGCGTCGACGATCCCTTGCTCCTAGCTGCCAAGGTCTGATAAGTGTTCGCGAGAGAGAGAGAGAGAGAGAGAGAGAGAGAGAGAGAGAGAGAGAGAGAGAGAGAGAGAGAGAGAGAGAGAGAGAGAGCATACCCTTTCAATAAATACCCAAAACGAGAGAGAGACACACAGAGAGAAAGCAACCATTCCCTTTCGAATTATACCCAAACGAGAGAGAGAGAGAGAGAGAGAGAGAGAGAGCAACCATAACTTTTCAAATAATACCCAAAACGAGAGAGAGAGAGAGAGAGAGAGAGAGAGAGAGAGAGAGAGAGAGAGAGAGAGAGAGAGAGAGAGCAACCATACCTTTCCAAATAATACCCAAAACGAGAGAGAGAGAGAGAGAGAGAGAGAGAGAGAGAGAGAGAGAGAGAGAGAGAGAGAGCACCATTTCAGCTAACACCCAAGGGGAGAGATAGAGAGAGAGAGTGAGAGAGATATATATACCTTAAGCTAACACCCATGCAGGAGAGAGAGAGAGAGAGAGAGAGAGAGAGAGAGAGAGAGAGAGAGAGAGAGAGAGAGAGAGAGAGAGAGAGAGAGACCATTACCGTGAGAAATGGCGATCAAACCATGACATCTTTGATAAGAATGGCGAAAATAAATAAGTGAATGATTTTGTTATGTGGCGTTGCAATTTCCCAGTGACCCCCTAATATTTAAGTCAACAAAAATAAAAAAAAAAATACGCAAATAAATAAATAAATAGCTGTGTCATTCAATCTTACACTCAGCCGTTGCAAAGATAAATAAAATTGGAATAAGGAGGACGATAAATAAGTGAAAATATAAATAAAATAAGAATTTATTTTTGAGATGCTTTAAGATTTCACTAAAAAATTACGGAAATGCTGAAGAAAGCAATAATTGTAAAACGTACAAATCAATGATAAAACCAAGCGGATAAGGGAAATGGCGTGAAGAAGAAGAAGAAGAAGAAGAAGAAGAAGAAGAAGAAGAAGAAGAAGAAGAAGAAGAAGAAAAGAAAGAGGAGGTGAAGAAGAAGAAAATAAGGAGAAGAAGAAAAAAGAGGAGAAGAAGAAAAAAGAGGAGGAGAAGAAGAAGAAGAAGAAGAAGAAGAAGAAGAAGAAGAAGAAGAAGAAGAAGAAGAAGAAGAAGAAGAAGAAAGAGGGAGAGGAGAAGAAGAAAAAAGAGGAGGAGAAGAAGAAGAAGAAGAAGAAGAAGAAGAAGAAGAAGAAGAAGAAGAAGAAGAAGAAGAAAGAGGGAGAGGAGAAGAAGAAAAATAAAACGAAGAAGAAGAAGATAAGGGAAACCGTAAGAAGAAGAAGAAGAAGAAGAAGAAGAAGAAGAAGAAGAAGAAGAAGAAGAAAGATGAGGCGAAGAAGAGAAGGATGAGGAGGAGGAGGAGGAAGTAAAAGAAGAGGAAGAAGAAGAAAGAGGTGAAGAAGAAGAAGAAGAAGATAAGGGAAACCGTAAGAAGAAGAAGAAGAAGAAGAAGAAGAAGAAGAAGAAGAAGAAGAAGAAGAAGAAGAAGAAGAAGAAGAAAGAGGGAAAAGATAAAAGAAATCTCGTCCCAAAGCCATTCACTATTCAGCATCTCATGTCAACCAGCGAATTCTACATGACCCAGAATAAGACCCCTTACAACGGGCAAGTCACCCATAAAGACAATTTTGCACCCTCCTTAAGTCTGCGGGCCAAAAATAATCGATTGGGGGGGAGGGGGGGCGAGGGGGAGGGGGCTACATAACCCCTTGGCACCCCCTTCCTCGACCCCTTAACACACGACCCGAAAATAATCAAGCGAATTAATAGCTACTTGGCACCTCTGGTGAGGGCTGGGGTGGTGGTGGGGGTCCTTCCCCTACCCTGGGTCCCCCACCCCCTACCCCGACCCTATGCATTTGTGTCTTACAATTTCCCCCTTTTCTTTTATTCTCTCTGTTATTATTCTCTCGTTTCTAATTCCCCTTTCTGAGTCAGTTTCTCTCAGAGTTATACCTTCTTCTCCTTTCGTCTCTGTTATTATCATTCTCTCATTTCTAATTCCCCTTTCTAAGTCAATTTCTCTCATGGTTATACTTTCTTCTCCTTTCGTCTCTCAAAATTTCCTTTTCCTTTCGTCTCTTTATTATCATTCTCTCAATTCTAATTTCTTCTTCCTTCTCCTTTCGTCTCTCTATTATTATTATTCTCTCATTTCTAATTCGTTCTTCTAAGTCAGTTTCTCTCACGATTACACTTCCTCTCCAGAAGTTTCTTGTCCTTTCGTCTCTCCATCATCTTTCTCTCCTTTATAATTCCTCCTTCTACGTCAATTTCTCTCATGATTATCCTTCCTACCCATCTGTGTCCCTTATAATTCCCTTCTCCTTCCCTCTCTCAATTATTATTCTCTCATTCATCATTCCTGGTCAGATTCTCTCACCATTATACTTCCTTTCACTTTCCGTTTTTCCATCATTACTCCCTCTTTTGTAATTCCTCTTTCTGAGTCAGATTCTCTCGCGATTATTCTTCCTTTACCCTTCCGTTTCTTCATCATTATTCTCTCTCTTGTAATTCCTCTTTCTGAGTCAGATTCTCACAATTATCCTTCCTTCCTCCCTTGGTTCCTCCTTTTCGGCAGTGTTGATGTGGCCAATTCTGCCGGGGCTGGAAAAAGGAAGCCTTTCAAGTTCATGTCAGGCTTTGTGGGTTTGGCTGTCAACACGAATCGGGAAATAATGGGAGGGGCACCAGATGGTTCCAAAACTGTTTTGGCGGAAGATACTTTAGGAAAAAAAACAGTTTTCAAAAATGTGTTGTTACGGTGATAAGATAGTAATGGCAAAAAATAGCAGCAATAATAATAATAATAATAATAATAATAATAATAATAATAATAATAATAATAATTCATTTAGTCGGCAATTCTTTGGGAATGAGGTTGCTATCTATGCACTGTTTAATAATAATAATAATAATAATAATAATAATAATAATAATAATAATAATAATAATAATAATAATAATAATATCAATTTTTCACTTAGCAAGTCTTTGGGGATGAGATACTACCTATACACCCTTAATAATAATAATAATAATAATAATAATAATAATAATAATAATAATAATAATAATTTTTACTTAGCAATTATACATCAATATAAAAAAATATACATACATACACACATACATACATACAAGTAAATGAACGTTCGTACAAAGGCCCTCTCCCAAATCAGCCCATACAGCCCTTATGCTCAATCCCCTAAAAATGCTTTCGTATTACCAAAGAGCCCAGGGGCCTCTGTATCGTAGAGAGCCAGACTTTTCTCTTTCTCCAACGGGTAATCGAGCAATGTGCTTCTTTGTGAGGAAGCTTGGGCGTGGAACACATTTGTTAGTTTCGTACATAAAGGTTGGGAATATGTATATGTATATGTATACATATATGTATATATATACATATATATGTATGTATGTGTATATGTATATGTATATGCATATGTATATATATATATATATATTAATATATGTATAGTGTATATTCATGCATACATAAATAGGAAATAAATATATATATAATATATAAATTAGAGTTTGGAAAATACATACAGAGTTTTTACGCAGATATTAAGTGGAAATATGAAATATTAAAAAAATATATTCTAATAAAAAAAAATTCAATAAATAAGGACATTTATCTAATTGAAAGAAAAACATAAAAATATAGAAAACAAATATTCTTACACTGACATTAAATTAAAACTAATCGTTGAAACACAGACAGTGAAAAGATAATTTGGGAAATGCAAAGAAAGAAAATTAATAATGTTGGATAATTATTTAATGGAAAGGAAAATGCAAAAAAAAAAAGCCGCACTAAAGATGACATGAAACAACTCGAGATATAAAAACAATGAACATAAAAACATCAAACACCAACAAAAACCTACAGAAACATAAAACATTCCAAGTAAAAGAAAAACTACCAATTAACATCCCCTAAATAAAAAAAAAATAAACCAAGAGTAAAAAAGAAAAACCAGGACAACGAAAATGAAAACGCAAAACACTGACCTAAAAATAAAAAAATAAAAAAAACACGGAAGTACAAAGCGACACAAAAGTAACGAACTGCAAACAGTGACTTGGAGTGGCCAATCCCCCTCCTTGCGTGACCATTACCGAGCGGTTAACTGTCAATCCTTATCTAGCAATCTTTTACAGTCAGGACTGCTGGCGTGTTTCTAAAGCGTATGTTCGCTCGTGCGGGCACGCGAGAGCCTCTGGCTCGCTTGCGCTTAATAAAACACTAGGACCGTTTGATAAGATACAGGCACACGGACACACATACATTCACTGACATATAAGTGTCTTTGATGGCAGAGAACAATTCTAGTTGAAGTATATTTCATTTACACTTGGTTACCATAGTCATGCGTATGTATATTTGTATGTAGGACACACACACAAGCACACACACGCACACATACACACACACACACATATATATATATATTTATATATATTAAGATGAACAGCAGCTGATTGCATCTTAGATAGCTGAGAAGAAAATTTGACTTTCAGTAAATTTCTAATTTCTGATAAAAAAAATCCGCTTCTAAACCATTTACAAGTATCACTCGTGAATATAAATATGGCCTTCAATAAAAAAAAATAATGAAAATCGTTCAAAAATTTAATAAGAACACCAAAGTGAGGACTTGTAAAAGCGAGATTTCAAGAACTTTTATATTTTATAAATAAAACCTCTCTCAGTGAACTTACCACTCTGTAGAATCTCAAAATATCACTTTTACATCTCGTGGAAAGAGGATAGTTACCGCCCTCAACCGGGCACCTAGAAAGAATATACCATGTCTAATTCCAACGCTTGCAAATCAAACATAACTCTACCACTTTCACACCTCATGGAAAGAGGATAATTACCATCCTCACCCCGGTACCCAGAGAGGAAACACCCTCTCTAATTCCCAGACTTTGAAACTAACCCCGCCAAGGCTGTGACAACGGCCTGTTTCCCATCTCAGCATACTGTTTATCTCCTAGAGAAGCCAGATCTGGTATCTTTCAAACTTTTTTCGGGCTACTGTCACCCCGTCTCTCGCAGGAATGCAGCCAAAACAATCTAGGTTGTCTTCTTAAAAACAAAACAAAGGAAACGTGTTCCTGCCTCGTTAAAGGCTACCTTTCTGAGAAAGCTATTTGGGGGGTGGGGGGTGGGGGGTGGGGGTGGGGGGGAATTCTTGGCCCGTGTCGTCAACCTCTTTCAGTACTCAGACACGCCCACACGAGGAGGCCAAAAGAGAGAAATTGAAATAGGAAAGTAAACGTGAAACTGCAGTCTTTAAAAAATCTCACTAATTAGTGGATTGTTTGGATTAAAATTCCCCAAAGCTTGTTGGGTGTTTAATGAACGCCCAAGACAATGAGATTTCTTTCTTCGGGGATTATAAGTTTCAAAGTAGTTAAACTAATGAGGTCTGATATTGAAACGCAGTTTGGGCAAAGACGCTAATTCGCAGAATGTGAAAAAGTTATATATACAAACATAATACAATTTAAATACATACATATATATACATATACATACACATACTGTATACACTTGTATACACATACACACACAAACACTACTCTCACGCAAACCCCAAGCAACCAAGACTCATTCAAGCGCCCTAGAAGTGGAATCCTTGCAAAAATAAAAAATAATTTAGGTTCAAGCAACGAAGTTCATTAAGAGAATACGCATTCATTTGTCACAACAAACTTCTCTCGTATTATCTAGCACGCAAGTTAATTTTCGACTGAGAAAGTCAGTAGCGGCTTGTGAGAATTGCAAGTTAATTATGGTGCTCAAATCTTATTATTATTATTATTATTATTATTATTATTATTATTATTATTATTATTATTATTATTATTATTATTAGAGCTCTGTATAGTTTGTGTTAGAAGGGCTGGACGAAAACGATAACGTTTGTGTTCGAAGAACGATGAACAAACATTAATATATTTTGTTTGTTTGTGTGTTTGTTAGTTAAAAGACATGCCAATAGAGTAAGGTTTGTTTCTGACGAGATGAACAAACGGTGACGTTTGTGTACGAAAAGCAATGACCAAACATTAATTCTTTTTCGTGTTTTGTGTTTGAAGAACAATGCCCAAACATTAATTTTCTTAGTATGTTTGTGTTTGAGGAACGTTGCACAAACATTAATCTTTTTAGTATGTTTGTGTTCGAAGAACAATGCACAAACATTAATCTCCTTTTGTGCTAGTGTTCGAAGAACAATGCACAAACATTAGTCTTCTTTTCTGTTTGTGTTCGAAGAACAATGCACAAATATTAATCCTTTTCGTGTGTTTGTGTTCGAACAACAAGGCACAAACATTAATCTTCTTAGTATGTTTGTGTTCGAAGAAATACGCACAAACATTAACCTTCTTAGTATGTTTGTGTTCGGAGAAATATACACAAACATTAATCTCCTTTTGTGTTTGTGTTCGAAGAAATATGCACAAACATTAACATTCTTTTGTGTTTGTGTTCCAATAAATATGCACAAACATTAATCTCCTTTTGTGTTTGTGTCCGAATAAATATGCACAAACATTACTCTTGTTGTGTTGGTGTTCGAAGAACAATGCACAAACATTAATCTTTTTGGTTTGTGTTCGTAGAACAATGTACAAACATTAGCCGCGTTGAGTTGGTGTTCGAGGAACAACGCACAAACATCAGCCTTATTGCGCACGGAAAATACCGTGTCTCGTCACACAAACGATTCAAACTAGGTTCAGCACAGAAGCGACCGAGCCCCGGAGAAGTCTGAGTGTACGGAGCGTGTCAGATCCCCATAAAACCAGAGGGTTCAGTACCAAACCAAAGGAGGTTCGCGATTGAACCAAGGTTTCAATTAAACCAACCCTTCAACACGAACATATCCCTCCAATTCCCACTTTGAAGTGTTATCAAAGCAAGTCACGAAATACGCGCCAGAATGAGTGGGGCTAAATGCCAACCTAGTTTCAGATCGACGTTCTTAGAATGTGTAGACGCAGACACATACGTGCACATACACACGTAATACACATACACATACACACAAACACGACACGCAGACCTACTCGGCAATTATCGCGTCATCATTATTTTTGGGGCACAATTATCATTTAATGTATTGAGGGTATTTCAGAGCAGAGGCCTTGGGTGTGTGACATGATTAAATACGCACACACACGCACACATATACTTACACACATACATACATAGACACATACAGACCAGTTCATCTAATAATTGGAATTAATCGTTCGTTTCCATCATTACTTTTATGCAGAGGAGCAGAATTTCATTTTATTTTTTTAGGAAATTCTATGCAATTTGGTTCAAACTGGACGGCTGGTTAGAGTTGTTCAGATTTTTGAGAAATCACTTTTTCTACTTAATGTGTAAAGTTATTTATATTTTTATAAGTCATTTTTATTTGAGTGAAAAATATTTACTTTTTCTTTTATATCTATGCACACATATATAATGAAAAACAATATATATATATACTGTATATGTATGTATATGTATATATATATATATATATATATATATATATATATATATATATATATATATATATATATATATATATATAAATTATTTCTACATAATATGTAAAGGGGTTTATTTTTGTTTGTAAGTGATTTTTATTTAAGTGAAAAATATTTATTTTTGTTTTATATCCAAATATATATATATATATATATATATATATATATATATATATATATATATATATATATATATATACTAAATCATGCTAAAACTAAGCTATTTTTGCATTATTTATCATTTACATACTAACAGATACTAATATATGTTTTTCAGTATGTTAAAAAATCAATACAAAAAATCAATACATAATGTGTGTATGTATAGATGTATATGCATATGTGTACATATAACTGTGTATACATATACATACCTGCCAATCTTATACATATTCAATTTCCAAAACCAATTCACAATCAAGACGAACCAACTGGGTATATAATCACTCGGGTATATAAAAGTCTATAAAATTCTTTTACCCTTCATCAACTTCAAACACCCCCCCAAAAAAAATATATTTTTTTCAAAATTCCCCAAAACAACCTCCTATTTTTTCCCCCGTCCTCTCAAATTCCCTAGCCCTTTGTGGGGCCTCGAGAACAAATTGCCCCCGGTTTTGAAGACATTCCCCACCCAAACCCCCCACCGCCCCCACCCCCCAGAAGCCTACGTAAGCCAGGCTTTGTTCTCCCCTGAAATCTGGGGGAACTCTCGTGAAAAAGCTTCCCCTTTTCCCTCCCCCCAAAACCCCGATAACTTCGGGAAAATATGCTACCCTTAATTGCATCACTGGGAGGAAGAAGAAGAAGGGGTAGAGAGAGAGAGAGAGAGAGAGAGAGAGAGAGAGAGAGAGAGAGAGAGAGAGAGAGAGGTTGGAAATGTAGATCCGGTTCGTTGACATTATTTTGGAATAATTTGGGACAGTATAAAAGTAATTACGAGGTAGAACTTAGATTTGTGTACATACGTACGTACATGCATACATATACACACACACATATATATGATACATATATATATATGATATATATATACATACACATATACATATATATATGTATACATATATATAAATGTATATATATATGTGCATACATAAATGTATATATGGACAGGTTTTATGATTTCCTCTCTCTCTCTCTCTCTCTCTCTCTCTCTCTCTCTCTCTCTCTCTCTCTCTCTCTCTCTCTTTCTCTCTCTCTCTCTCTCTCCTTCTCTTACCAGCTTCTGCAACCTCTTCCCATCCGATCTTATCCTTATTTTTTATTTCAGTCTCGAAAGAACAAACAATTGAAAATCCTGCAGCAAGCGAGGCGGTGAGGAGACGACCAGATGGCCGCTAATTGGCGGAGACCTCGGTCTTCCACGGCTCGTCAACAGCACGTTTAGGCGTCGCGTTTGGCAGCTCGCGTCCGGGAGATTGGGATCTCGAGAGTTAATCGGTTTGGATAGTTTAGTTTTTTTGGGAGGAGGAGGAGGAGGAGGAGGAGGAGGAGGAGGAGGAGGAGGAGGAGGAGGAGGAGGAGGAGGAGGAGGAGGAGGTGGTTTGGGGAGGGGTTGGCTGGGGGATTTGGGCTTGCTCTTTGGAGGTTCCCCCTTGTTTTTATTTGTGAGGGGTGTATGTCGCTCGCTCGCTCGCTGCTCGCTCTCTCTCTCTCTCTCTCTCTCTCTCTCTCTCTCTCTCTCTCTCTATATATATATATATATATATATATATATATATATATATATATATATATATATATATATATATATATATATATATATATATATATATATATATATATATATATATATATATATATATATATATATATATATATATATATATATATATATATATATATATATATATGTATACGAGTATATATACATACATATAGATTAATTGTGGGTTATCTGGCGTCACAACCATCAGGGTCACATACATACATATAATATATATATACATACATACATATACATAATACAATATATATAAATATATATACACATAGTTACATATTTATACACACACAAATAAACAAACGTGAACAATATATAATTCAACCGTACACAAACGCTGTACAAACTAACGCCACCACCAACACATTCATTCCAAAACAACCCCACCCACCCTAAAACTCGGCACCCACCCACCGCCCGCCCTGAGGAAAACAGGATCGAGACGAAGAAATAATGAATAAAATTAATAAATGAATCTTTAATGGGCCACGCCGGAAGCATAACCGCTTGTCCCAACCCAAATGGATTGCACTTCGGTGATTGGGAGCCCCGGTAATCATATTCATACCGAGACGTGACACAGAGGCATTACCAGTGCGGCCAGAGAGAGAGAGAGAGAGAGAGAGAGAGAGAGAGAGAGAGAGAGAGAGAGAGAGAGAGAGAGAGAGAGAGGTTGAAATGTATAAATAGGTAATGAGTGCGCATTACTCTCTCTCTGCAATGAGGCTATGAGGAGACTTTGGATGGCTTGTATATGTATGTATGTATATAATGTATACATGTATATACATATAATATATAACATATATATGTATATATGTACATATATACATATATATATATATATATATATATATATATATTTATGTATATGTATAAATATAAAACTAAATATTAATGTATACATACATATACATATACATATACATGGATTGCCATACGAACATACTATAGCCTATGTGTAACACTTCTTACCCTCTCTTACCAAGCTTTGGAAATTTATCCTTGCTTACGTTTTCCCAGAATCTATCACCTCACACCTTTTAGGAGGTCTGGCTCCATTCCTTTTCCCTTACCAAACTTTGGAAATTTGTTCCTGCCTCTGTTTTCCCAGAATCTATAACCTTTAATCTTTCAGGAGGCGTGTCTATCCATTCCTTACGGATCTGACACCATATATTTTTTCTCTCATGCTTTCCCTGACTAAAGCTCTGGAATTTTATAACTGCTTCTGTGGCCCAAGTTTTCCTCTCAACACAATGGAGAGAGAACGGACAAGAACTAAAATTTAAAAGAAAATATGAAAAAAAAACTTTCCACATATATTCCATTCCATCTCCACCACAGATGAAGAAAAAATAGGCCTATTTTTTGACAGAAAGAAACAATAGCTAGTTAGGCCTCAGGCCTACCCCACACAATTCAGGATAGTTTTACACCTAGCGAGTAATGGTCTAGGTAAGGGAACGCAACACCTACGAAAACTTTGGGACTCTGAGAAGTCCCGCAGGAGAAATAAAGAGTCCTATAGGATAACCTCTTGGGGCAAGAGAGGAGTCCTGTAGGATATCCCCTGGGATAAGTGGAGTTTTAGGGACTGTGGGTCTAACGATTTGGACCGGGAAATTTCGTTGCTTTGTTGGAAATTGCTGTAGTTTTTGGGGATGTTTGTAAGTGGAGATATATTTTTACAGAGAGTGCTTATGACTGTGTTTTAGTTTAACGTGTACGTGTGTGTATGTGTGTATGTATGTGTATATATATATATATCTTTGAACACATGTGCCAAGTAAGTTCATTCACATCATACTTTTTATAATGATTAAAGAAAAAATATCTTTAAAACCCACCTGTTGACTTACTGTCTCTCAACAACAATGCACCTTTTCTCAAACACACAAAATAATAAATGCACAAAAAACACACCCTTCCAGAAAAACACACAATGAAAACACTCCCAAGAAAAAAAAATATACACACACACCCACGAAAAACACAATGAAAACACTCGCAAAAAATATATACACACACACCCATGAAAAACTCATTCATTCACACACAAAACAAAAAGCAAAAAAAAAAAAAAAAACACACACACAAAAAAACACACAAACACTTCATTGATCAAAACACACTGAAAAACAACATAATGAACTTGGCCTAAAAAGTGGAAAAATAAAGTTTTTTTTAAGCGGGGGAAAAAAAAAAAGTTCAGAAGATTCCATATACCGTTGGGACAAGGCTCTTATAAACACATTTGGAATTCATTGGATTGGGAATTGACTCCTCCACTCGAGAGAGAGAGAGAGAGAGAGAGAGAGAGAGAGAGAGAGAGAGAGAGAGAGAGAGAGAGAGAGAGAGAATAGGTTGTATATAGAAATGCACAAGTGTTTATGTTAATGAGAGAGAGAGAGAGAGATATTAACATATATT
This sequence comes from Macrobrachium rosenbergii, assembly GCF_040412425.1. Lineage (NCBI taxonomy): Eukaryota > Metazoa > Arthropoda > Malacostraca > Decapoda > Palaemonidae > Macrobrachium > Macrobrachium rosenbergii. The sequence continues at coordinate 23,922,644 of NC_089785.1, read as the reverse complement.
TTTTTTTCTCTCGAGCAAATAAAATTCAGTCACAGACAATTTTAACAAATAAAACGAATTTCTCTTAAACCTAAATTCTTACGGGCGGCGTGGGGCGGCCAGGAGACAATTCGACCCAAAACCCCCCACAATACAATTATACAGTACAGTAATACAATCATACAGAAATACAATCAACCGGTCCAGGAGAAAATAAAAAAAAAAAAAGAATTTGCAAGGAAAGTATTGAGTGATGCAACAGAATTCAGAATCAATTACCCCTACGGAATCAAAATTCGAATCAGTCTCTATACGGGGGTGGGGGAGGGGACAAGAAAATCAAATTTTTCAAATTCCATAGAATTTTTGCGCATGTGAATATTACGGAATTCAAAGGATTCAATTTATTGTTCGGTTATTATCGCCCGTTCCCTTTTATCCCGGGCCGTGTTTCATCGCTCATTCCAGCCCTGAGCTGAGATAGGAATTAATATATATATATATATATATATATATATATATATATATATATATATATATATATATATATATATATATATATATATATATATATATATATATATATATATATATATATATATATATATATAAATTAAGCTACAAATGTCCTTTAACATCCAATACATCTTCATGTATGTTAACGTGGGGCATAGATGGGTTGATATCGATTCTACTCACAAATACCCGAGTTCGACAGTGACTGGTAGGTGGGTATCAATATCAACTTGATGGCCGTGTGGTTTCAGGCGCGTCACTGTAGTCCTGAGTTCTTGTTCTCCCGTGGTTCGAGCCCACGAGACGACGAACTTATTATCAACTAAATAACTCCCCTTCGGGTAACATATATTAAAAAAATATATTATTTTCCAGGTAGAGCAAATTGGATATTAAAGGACATATACGTAAATCGGTCTCACATCGGGATCGAACCCAGGTCTTTCAAATGAAAGGCAAGGGCGCAGGCCTTGGGTATAGGGCGGTACATGGGTTCCAAATTCTTGTATATGACTTGTGTGATTCAGCTGGTAGCGCCCCTTGCCTTTCAACTGAAAGACCTGGGTTCGATCCCGATGCAAGTCAGAAATTTATTTCTGTTCCGTACGTGATTGTTTGATGATTATTTCTACATATATATATATATATATATATATATATATATATATATATATATATATATATATATATATATATATAATATACATACATACATATATATATACATACATAAATATATATATCTACATACATATATATCTATATACATATATATATATATTTATTTATTTATTTATTTATTTATTTATATACACTCCATTTAAAATCCAATACATATCCGCCTAATTGCTCTTTTGCCAGGCAAGCTCAGCCCTGGAAAGAGAGATAAAGCGGAAACGGAGAGAGAGAGAGAGAGAGAGAGAGAGAGAGAGAGAGAGAGAGAGAGAGAGAGAGAGAGAGAGAGAGAGAGAGAGAGAGAGAGAGCAAACGATGATAACTAAATAATAATTGAATTCTGCCATATTCACATGTACAAAAATTCTATGGGGAATTTTTTTTTCCTCTCGTTTTTTTGCAAGTATAGAAATTGATTTCGAATTTTTCATTCCGTAGAGGTAAGTCCTATTTTCCCGTCCGCCCTTGTGCAATTGATTTTTATATTGTAATTGCATCACTCGAACTCTCGTTCAAATTTTTCACTGTTCTTTTTGATTGGTGGATTGTATTGCTGTATGATTGTATTACGCAGTTTTGCGATGTGTTCCCCAATCATCCCCCCCCATCCCTCCCTCCAACAACCCCCCATCCCCCAGCCCCCGTAAGAGTTTAAATTTGCGAGAGATCTCGTTTTATTGGTGAAAAATTTCTGGAATCGAATTATTTTTTGCTCGAGAGAATATATAGATGAAATTTTAACTCCTGCTTATTTTTTTTTAAATACGAAAGCTTTGATGATTTTTAGAGACTAGAATGAAGTTAAATACAGTGCTGTTATCATTATTATTATTATTATTATTATTATTATTATTATTATTATGATTATTATGATTATTATTATTATTATTATGATTATTATTATTATTATTATTATTATTATTATTATTCAGGAGGTGAACCCTATTCGTATGGAACAAGCCCACTACAGGGGGGCCACTGACTTGAAATTCAAGCTTCCAAAAATATGATGGTGTTCATTTGAAAGAGGTCAATAATTTATTATTATTATTATTATTATTATTATTATTATTATTATTATTATTATTATTATTATTATTATTATATTCAGAAGTAATTTGAAAGAAGTAACAGAAAGTAACAGGAAACAGAGAAAGAAGAGAATCAGTTACTAGAAAAGAAATAAATGAGCAAATTAGTGAATAAATAGATAAAAATATAAATAAATAAATGAAACCCAAGAAGAATTATCTCATGGTGGCAATGCA
>NC_089785.1:23897706-23915206 GCF_040412425.1 Macrobrachium rosenbergii | reverse complement strand
TAAAAGTGAAAAAAATTGGAGACGTCCCAGTAAAGTCCACCATTACGAAAAATATTAAGGACATAAATCCCGTTTTTATTTATTTTTCGGGGGTGAGAGGAGGGCCAAAAATGAGGGGGGAGGGTTTCAGAGGGGGGGGAGGGCATCAATGACTAATGACACAACCCCTCGAGCGGATTAACTTCTCTGAAGTGGCTCTAATTAAAGAGACAGTCGATTCGTTTTTGACAAATGGGGAAGATTTTTAAAGCCTCTTTTTTTTTGAAGTAGTATCCCTTTAAGCTTCTTCCCATTTTCTTCTCTATTCCCGTTTTCTGTTTGTTTCGCGTGTTCTACATGTATGTGTGTTTGTGTGCTTCTATGTGTGTTTGTGGCTGTATGTTTGCCCGGGCAAGGCTGCGATTAAGAGTTGATGAGTGCTATTACGAGAGAGAGAGAGAGAGAGAGAGAGAGAGAGAGAGAGAGAGAGAGAGAGAGAGAGAGAACTTACAACGTTTATGAAAAACAGAGAGAGAGAGAGAGAGAGAGAGAGAGAGAGAGAGAGAGAGAGAGAGAGAGAGAGAGAGAAATTACAACGTTTATGAAAAACAGAGAGAGAGAGAGAGAGAGAGAGAGAGAGAGAGAGAGAGAGAGAGAGATAATATGCGCCCGTGTACAACAGATGCCTTGGACATAGAACAGGTGGACGTAAGCAAGACTGGTGGGTGTAGAGAGAGAGAGAGAGAGAGAGAGAGAGACGGCGCTTTCCTCTCTAATCCAACCCTATCACTCCGTCAGCTTCCTGACGTTCTGATCACCGCCCACGGTCCACGGAAAAGCCGCTACGGAGGCAACGCACGAGAGAGAGAGAGAGAGAGAGAGAGAGAGAGAGAGAGAGAGAGAGAGAGAGAGAGGCCCTTCACACCATCATCATCATCATCACCATCATCGTCATTATACCCAAGGTTGCGTTCAATGCCCAGAGGCCGCATCTTCGTGTGTCATTGTATTAGAGAGAGAGAGAGAGAGAGAGAGAGAGAGAGAGAGAGAGAATGCATTCCAAGGTCCAGGGGTTAATTATCTCGCCCCACCAACCAAAGGTTCCCGGGATCGATTCCCCGGCGGGAAGGAGTGCTGTGGACGTATTCAGTTCGATTCCTCTATAATCACGTACCCACTGGTTAGTCGACTACTGAGGGTCGAATGAACCCACTCGACGAATTAACCCCAAACATCTCGGTTCATTCCCAAGCACACAAAACGCAAGCACTACCCTTCGCGCCCATACCCGCACGCAGAACAGAACAGAACAAAACACGCGCGCCTGCGCGCTGCTTACTCGGCAGAACGACCTTGAAAACCGGGGGATGGTGGGAGGTTGGTATCCTGGTATCCTAACCCCCCCACCCCCCCCAACCTCCCCCCCAAAAAAGGGTGCATGAAGGAACCGGTTCCTTCCTGATAAGAGGAACTTTCAAAGTCGCCTTTACACCGGTGAGTTATGCTTGATATTGCATATTCTTAGTTGGTTCCACATGTTCTTACTGAATTCCACTTATTCTTAGATGATTCCACATGCATTCTTAAGCTGATTCCACATACGTATTCTTATTTAATTCCACACATCCTTACATAATTCTACATACATTATTTACCTGATTCCACATGCATACTTTTATTTAATTCCACACATTCTTACAGAATTCCACATACATTCTTAAGCTGATTCCACATACATATTCTCCAGCTGAAGTCACACATTCTTACTTCATTCCACATACACATTCTATAGTTAATCTCACATATTTTCTTACTTAATCAAACATACACATTCTTACGAAGTGACCAATAGATTCTATATATACATTCTGATGTGATTTCACTTACGTTGTTTTTTGTCGATGCGGCCCAGTCAAGTCATGTTGCGAGCGGTATTGCATGATCGCTAACACATATTCTTGCGAGCTTATTCGACGTTCTTTGAACGACATGCATTCTTTGTCCGCTTCACAATAGCTCTTCTCATGATGGGAGCACATATTTTTTGGCCATGTGGTTTGTGTAAACGCTTCTTTAATGTGACGTGATAAACTTCACATCATTAAGAATGATGACAATTGCAAATTACTTTCAGCCAACATCATCACCTTCCAAGAATGTGCCTCACATTCTTTGTTTATTTTGTTCGCATGTCTGATTTCGTGCAAGCACTGTAGACTGCCACTTTCTTACTTCCTCCAAGCAGAATGTTTAAAAAATATATATAAATCAAATTAAAAACAGCAAAAACTATGACTAAGTTGGTACGAGGGAATTCAAGCCGCCACAGCACCCCCGCCGAAAGAATTCTGAAAATCCCCAGAATTTACATTTCTATTGGGCTTTTAAACTCCCAACATCTCTCACCGAGTTCAAACGGATTCCTCTGGGGATCTGACAAAGCAACAGATGGTTCCTGAGACCAGCTTTGTCAGTCTGACACAGCAACAGATGGTTCCTAAGATCGGCTTTGTCAAAGATTTCTCTCTGAGTCTCGGGCATAGTTTCGGTTCCTGTTTCACTCTGTGGTAGCTTTGTAAAGGTGACAAGTGGTAAATTTTTGTAAATGGATGTTACAATGCTTTGAATTCTTCCTTGAAATAACGAGAGAGAGAGAGAGAGAGAGAGAGAGAGAGAGAGAGAGAGAGAGAGAGAGAGAGAGAAGCCCACTGAGTTTCTTAAGAATGGCTTCAATCAAGTTGCATGTGAGAAACCTTTCACAATTGTATACTGCTGATTTTTATATAAATAGGAATAGAGAGAGAGAGAGAGAGAGAGAGAGAGAGAGAGAGAGAGAGAGAGAGAGAGAGAGAGAGAGAGAGAGAGAGAGAGAGAGTTTGCCTAGAAATAATTTCCCCGTGAAGAAATTAATTTCAAATATGACAAAAAACATTTCAACATGTCTGTGAAAAATATTTTTCTAAGATATTTATACCAATCTATAAATAAATATATTTCTTTTTCTACAGACATATATTTTGTAAAGTGGAATCATTTCTGTATACGAAATTAAATTCTTGACAGAAATAACATTTTAAAAAATACTTTCTAAATATAAATGATCTTAAGATTAGCTGATCCCTTTAAAAGCTACCAACCTTCGCCAAAAATTGTCTCCTAGGAATGAAACCAGATTTTTATACCGAAATAAAATTCTAAATGTTCTTGTTAAAGTAATCTATTTTAGCTATTCCTTTTAAAGTAATCTTCTTTAACAATTCCTTTTAAAGTAACGTATTGTATTAACAACCTAACGTCACGCCAGTACAACCTACAACCAAAACAAAAACATTTCCAGACGTTTCTTCCCAAAAACTTTCGAATCAAACCTTCTCACGTCCCACTGATCAGGCGAAAATAAATACACCTCTGCCTCTCGGCCAAATTACTCTCACAATCACTTTATCTTACCTGGGTGTTTTTTTTTTTTTTCCCTGGGTTTTTCCCCCCTCACCTTCTAATCAAGAGAGAATTGGTGATCAACCCCTCCTCACAGCTCAAAAAAAAAAAAAAACAACAGGAAAGTTTCGAAGATTTTTTTTTCCAGTCTTACGCCTCGATTCCCACTCTGAGGAAAACTGTGATTAATGGTTTTTTTTTTTTTTAGTTTTTTTTTATATAAAAGATTGCCTCGGTTACACAATGAGACATTCGTGGTTTTTTTTCTTCTTCTGCGTTGATTCTTGTCTTTGAAGTGAAATGACTTGTAGATGTTTTTATAGTGTCAGGATTTTGTGAAGTTCAAGATACAGATATACAGTGTAAAATTCTTGTAGAGGAAATTGTTATTTAATTGGGCTATCTCTCTCTCTCTCTCTCTCTCTCTCTCTCTCTCTCTCTCTCTATCTATATATATATACATATATATAAGGTGAGAGAGAGAGAGAGAGAGAGAGAGAGAGAGAGAGAGAGAGAGAGAGAGAGAGAGAGAGGACTACCTACCGTCTGAAAATTATGCATTTAACGCAAATTGCAGCCTACAAGATCATAATAAGCAAATAGCACTTCACCATGCAATCAGCCGCCCCCCCCCGAAAAAAAACTCGTTCAAAAAAAAGTATAGACAACAAGCCTCTAAATCAGACGGCGATTTCCGGGGGGGAGAGGGGGGGAGGGGGATTTCTGGGCTAAATCGCCGATGGTACAGCGGCCCAGATAATGAGAGAGAGAGAGAGAAAAAAAAACCTCCACTTAATATTTTTTATATTAATTCTTTATTATTATTTCTAAAAGTCTACATCCGTCATCATGTCTTCGGTTGCCAAATAGGGAATTTATGACGTGCAAGGAGTTTTAAGTAATTCGTATGTCTCTTTCGCTGGGTCAGTGGTAATTGGGTGTGTTGTTCTGGGCATGTTTTTTTTTTATTGGGCTGTTGTTGTGAGAGAGAGAGAGAGAGAGAGAGAGAGAGAGAGAGAGAGAGAGAGAGAGAGGTAGCCAGTGTTATATACATATGTGTATATATATTTTTATATATACTCGTATATATATACTAACTACCGCCTCTCTCTCTCTCTCTCTCTCTCTCTCTCTCTCTCTCTCTTCCTTAACCCTAGCTGGCATCTGCCTGCTCTCTTTCTCTCTCTTCAGGACACTAACTGCTACTTTCTCTCTCTCTCTCTCTCTCTCTCTCTCTCTCTCTCTCTCTCTCTCTCTCTCTCTCTCTCTCTCTCTCCATCCACCTGTCTCTCTCACACAAGCCCTGTCATTAGCTCACCGTTTGGCCTGCCCCTTTCTCTCTCTCTCTCTCTCTCTCTCTCTCTCTCTCTCTCTCTCTCTCTCTCTCTTCACCAATTACCACTGACCATGCAAAGAGACACACTTAAAACCCACTGCACATCATTATCTCCCTATTTGGCAACACGCGACATAATGACGAGTGTGGACTTTTAAAAAAAAAAAATTTTAAATAATAATAAATAATTGGATGTCTTTCTCTCATTATCTGCGTCTATTTGTTGGCGATTTCATCTTGGAATCCCCCGTTAATCGCCACTGATAAATCCTGGGATTTCTGCTGATATATCTCCTGAAATCGCCATAGATAAATCCCGGGGTTTAGCCTCCTCGCTGCGGTGTGCTGGTGGAACGCCGTATCATCGGCGATTTCGCAGGTAAATCCCCGGAAATCGCCATCGATAAATCCGGGGATTTCACCTTCTTGCCGTCGTGTACTGATGGAACGCCTTACCATCAGCGATTTCGCAGGTAAATCCCCGGAAATGGCCTGAGATAAATCCCGGAATTTCGCAGGTAAATCTCCATTAATCGCCATCGATAAATCCCGGGATTTCACCTTCTTGCCGTCGAATACTGATGGAACGACGAACCATCGGCTACTTCCCATGTAAATCCCCGGAAATCGCCATCGATAAATCCGGAGATTTCCTCTCTCTCTCTCTCTCTCTCTTTTAGGCTCGTCACAGCATTACAGGAGTCGCAGGAAGGACCACTATCTGACCAGTATCTTTTTCGGAGGGGGCCGAGGGGGGGCCGAGAGGTGGGGTGGGGTGGGCCATTCTGCCGAAATCCGCCTGACCACAGCTGATTCTACAAAGGGCAGAATGGTACCACTTCTCCGGACTGCATAATTCCCTTGGGCTTATCTCCATCTACAAAAAAAGAAATACGATCTTGGCTTGGTCAGTGAACTGGAGATTAAGATAGCGAGGTTACTCTCTCTCTCTCTCTCTCTCTCTCTCTCTCTCTCTCTCTCTCTCTCTCTCTTTATTATCTTTAATTTGGCTCCCTGGCGTGACGCCAGTTTTACCAGACATCAATCAATCAGCCGGTTTGTTCTATAGTACAGCTTTCTCAGGCTCACTTGAGTCTGATTTTCAGCCTCACACGGGACACTCTCTAAGCATCAGGCTACTGACGGTTCGTAGCGGCGTCCCTCTGGGTCCCTAACTGCAACCTTTCTCATTCCTTTGACTGCACCTCCGTTCATATTCTCTCTCTCCCATCTAACTCTTCCCAAGCCTCTCCTAACAATTGTTTCGTGGTTGAGTTGCAGAAGATTTTCCTCCTGTTACACGTTAAATAAACTTTTCTGTTCTCAGTTTCCCTCTCAGTACTGAATGACCTCGGAATTCCCAGCGCTTGGTCTTTGGCCCAAGTCTTGTATTCCAGTCGTTTTCTTATGAAAGTTGAATAATATATAAATACAGCTACAGTATAAGTATTTTTTTATATATTTGATTTGATTTTATGAAATCTAAGTGACTCCAATCTTCCTGGATTGGTCCATTCCACTTCCAGTTCCCTGATTCGATTTCCAATCTCTCAATCTTCCCTGTCCCTTCCCCCTGAATTTATTCTCCCCTTTCTTTCATCTATTCGTTCCCCTCCCCTTTCAATTATTGTCATCTCCCCTCTCTCGCCTTGTCTCAACCTTATTACAACTTCAAAAGATTCTCCACACTCTCTCTCTCTCTCTCTCTCTCTCTCTCTCTCTCTCTCTCTCTCTCTCTCTCTCTCTCTCTCTCCAAGGGAAACAAAAAAGCACTTGAGGAGTAGAATGTCCCCATTAGTGTCTCTGTTCTCTTCCATTCAACGTTTTCTGGAGGGCCAAAAGCGTGATTTCGGGCGTCAACCAGGGGTCTCCTATCCCCTCTCCCCCCTTCTCCCCTTCCCCCACCTCTCCCAACCCCTCCCCCCCCAAGGGGTCGTCATTATTATATAAAAAGCACCTTTTTTTCCAAGGTTCCTCAGGCATGTTTCTGAAAACAAAATCCCCGGGAGAGCGTTGCAGACAGTGGGTCATTATCATGTTCAAGTATATTGTTTCTGACACTTTATAGAAGTCTGGTTCCTTATTTGTTATTCAAGAAGATGTACTATGTGTGTATGTGTATGTATACATATACACACATAAATCCTATGGGGAATGTAAGTATGACATCATACAACATAAATCCTTCCAGAGACCAGGTTGGTAACGCCGCCTCTTGTTCTGGTACTCAGAATGCCGGTTCGAATCCAGCCACGGACGTCAGAATTTCTCCACAGTCTTCCACTTGGATTGGAGGCTTTGCAGCGACAAGCACGCCCCGAAAAAGTGTGGAGAGATCGAGGAGTTAAGAGGACATTGTGGCTATTACGATTAAGGCTGTTCTAATGTTTAGCCAACATGAAGAAAAGTCTTTTTGAGAAACTGTATCAAGGCCACCGAAAATGGATCTAACTTTCGGTGGTGGCTTATCCTATATCGTTGCCAGAAGCACGATTATAGCTAACTTTAACCTTAAATAAAATAAAAACTACTGAGGCTAGAGGGCTGCAATTTGGTATGTTCGATGACTGGAGGGTGGATGATCAACATACCAATTTGCAGCCCTCTAGCCTCGGTAGTTTTCAAGATCTGAGGGTGGACAGAAAAAGTGCAAATTCTTTTCTTTCACAGAAAACTAAAAAAAACGTACAAATTAACTACGATGAACCTCCATAATCTGGACACTTTCAAGGCGATACGTTCAGAAACAAACACACGCACATACACACAAACACATACACAAACACGGCTCTCTGAACGTGAGTTTCTCCTCTTCCACGTTCAGACAACGAAAAACCTATATTAGACTGTCAGGGATTGGCGGGGTTGAGAAGTCTGCTTCCACAGTCATGTTTAGACCATCAGAGGCTTCTTCTTCTTCTTCTTCTTCTTCTTCTTCTTCTTCTTCTTCTTCTTCTTCTTCCTCTTCCTCCTTCTTCTTCTTCTTCTTCTTCTTCTTCTTCATGAGTTTTCTTCTTCTTCTTCTTCTTCTTCTTCTTCTTCTTCTTCTCCTCCTCCTCCTCCTCCTCTTCTTCTTCTTCTTCTTCTTCTTCTTCTTCTTCTTCATGAGCTTGGCCACTTCTACTGACGAAGGCACAGACGCAGCTCTAACTCCCACAGAGACTGCAACTGACTCCTGGATTAATTAGTAACAGAGAGGGAGAGCTACTGTTTGATGGGGCTTGTGTGTTTGTTGACGTGATGATGATGATAATATTAATAACAGTAACAGCTGTAACATATATATATATATATATATATATATATATATATATATATATATATATATATATATGGGAGGAGGGGGCTGATTTTGGCTCCACAAGAGACTCGGAATTTTCAAGAGAAATTAGGCAGTAAAGAATAAACCTTTTCAAGGTAGAAACTTTAATAAAACAATAAAAATCGACAATAAAGAAATATCCAACACAAAGAAACGAAGTTACAGTGTCCTAGTTTATTCAAGAAGGTCCCTATTAAGCACAGACACAAACACACACACACATACACACACAAACACACAACACGATGTCAATAGCTTTGAAGGTGCACTAACCTTTCAGAGGCCGTAAGACCAGTTGGAACGACACCTTTCTTTGTGCCAGTGTCAACAAGGGCTTTCTATTGGAGGCGGGTCGCGGTTTGGTTGGAGACTTTTCATTCGAACTTCATTTGAACTTCGTCTGAACTTCGTTTTAATTTCATTTGAACTTCATGCAAACTTTATTTGAACTTCATCTGAACTTCATTTTAATTTCATTTGAAGTTCATCTGCAGTTCGTTTTAATTTCTTTTGAACTTCGTCTGAACTTCGTTTTAATTTCATTTGAACTTCGTCTGAACTTCATTAAAACTTCATCTGAACTTCATTTTAACTTCATCTGGACTTCATTTTAACTTCGCTTAAACTATGTTAAACTTCATTCAGTCTTCATTAAAACTTCATTTAAACTTCACCTAAACGTCATTCTAACTTCATTTTAACTTCACTTTAATTTCGTGTTAACTTCATTCTAATTTCACTTTAACTTTATTTAAATTTCATTTTAACTTCATTTTAACTTCATTTTAATTTCATTTGAACTTCAATCAAACTTCATTTAAACTTCAACTGGACTTCAATTAAACTTCATTTAGCCTTCATTAAGCCTTCATTTTAACTTCATTTTAACTTCGTCTGAAATTTATTTCAACTGCGTTTGAACTTCATTTATACTTCATCTGAACTTCATTTGAACTTCATTAAAACTTCAATTTAACTTCATCTAAACTTCATTTTAATTTCATTTAAAATTCATTTAAACTTCATTTTAACTTCTCCTAAACTCCATTCTAACTTTAATGAAACTTCATTTTACCTTAATTTTAACTTCACTCTAATTTCACTTTAACTTATTAAAATTTCATTTTAACTTCATTTAACTATATTTTAACTTCATTTGAACTTCACTCAAACACTGATTTGACTTCGTTTAAGAATTTGGTTATTTATAAAACATATAATGAAGTTATTGTCGCGTTTTTCTCTAGCAATTTCCTAAACAAAAAATTCTCACCTAGACAAAAATAAATTCCACTAGCTTAAACTTCCTCTGCTATCATCACTTAAGTTAGTGCGTTTTACTCGTCTCATCAAAATCTTTATTTTGTAAGAGTTTCCCAAGTTCCCACAATGCCCCGCATTCTTTTCAATCGTTCATTCACTTTCAAGAAAGATTTTCATGAAATTCCACTCAACAAAAGATCTGGGTCTATATGGCCTTCTGGTTCCCAAAGGAACCCAGCTCTGACACTCATCATGCCCCGTGACTCTCCCAAGGGTAGGGAGAAGGACATGTCCAATCCATCTCAATTTCCCTTTTGTCATTATCTAATTTACATAAGGAATTCTCTTAATTTCCCCCGTGGCTCCAATTCTAACCTTATCCTGGCATCCGAGGACTAATGGGTATTGAATGGAATTTCTATGTACTGAATTTCAATTATGTTTTAAAATATGTGTGACTGTTTTCTATATTATATATATATATATATATATATATATATATATATATATATATATATATAATCAGCTCTTATTTTATGTTAACATATTATATTTTATTTTTATATATATATATATATATATATATATATAATCAGCTCTTATTTTATGTTAACATATTATATTTTATTTTTATATATATATATATATATATATATATATATATATATATATATATATTATATAGCCTATACATATTCCCTTGAAATTTTCTGGTCAAGTCAAAAATATATTTCATCTTTTATTTAAAAATAAATTGAAACTGACACTAATAATAATAATAATAATAATAATAATAATAATAATAATAATAATAATAATAATAATAATAATAATAACTTCTCCAATTTCAAAATCATTTTGATATATAAATCGACCTTACATTTTCGACATTAAATCTCAAAAATATTTTAAGAAATCGCAATAATTAAAATGTCAAAATGATTCAATGATGACAAAAAGTAGAAAAAAAATATTAATGATAACAGCCTTCGGGGAAAAGATTTCATTTCTACCACAAAATTATGACGAGAGAGAGAGAGAGAGAGAGAGAGAGAGAGAGAGAGAGAGAGAGAGAGAGAGAGAGAGAGAGAGAGATTTCAGTATCTGTAATAAAAAAAAATTATGTGGTATGTCAAATTCTCTAATGCGTTTTGACGTCGCAAAATGAGAGAGAGAGAGAGAGAGAGAGAGAGAGAGAGAGAGAGAGAGAGAGAGAGAGAGAGATTTCAGTATCTGTAATAAAAAAATTATGTGGTATGTCAAATTCTCTAATGCGTTTTGACGTCAAAAAATGAGAGAGAGAGAGAGAGAGAGAGAGAGAGAGAGAGAGAGAGAGAGAGAGAGAGAGAGATCACTGACCTGACCTAACCTCTTGCTTTTGAATTGAGACAAAAGTGAGGATTCAGATACTAAATTTGGAAACGTATTTCACCTATCAACCTCTCTCTCTCTCTCTCTCTCTCTCTCTCTCTCTCTCTCTCTCTCTCTCTCTCTCTCTCTCTCTATTTGTAGCTTGAGATAAAATTGCAATGACTGGTCGCAGCAAATTTTCCCTGTGTCCAGCCAGATTAAGAAACTCATTGTAAGAACACAAAGAGGCGATTCTCTCTCTCTCTCTCTCTCTCTCTCTCTCTCTCTCTCTCTCTCTCTCTCTCTCTCTCTCTCTCTCTGTATCTATCCATCCATCTATTTTTCCCGTCACTGTGCAAAAGCAGTAATGAGCGGTTGGGGGTCGTTCTTTCAGTGTAATACCACATTAAGACACTCTCTGGGAGGACGCTAAATGAGAGGTGGAAGATCTCTCTCTCTCTCTCTCTCTCTCTCTCTCTCTCTCTCTCTCTCTCTCTCTCTCTCTCTCTTTGATTTTGTGTCGTCAGAATGTCTTAGCGAACTTTTCATAAATATATTTTTGCTTTTCCCAGAAAACTGGAAGTTCTCTCTCAGAGGGCATTGACCTAATCAGCCGCGTCTGAATTGTGAAACAAAAATGTCCATCCAAACACTACATTGGGGAATGTACTTCAACTCTCTCTCTCTCTCTCTCTCTCTCTCTCTCTCTCTCTCTCTCTCTCTCTCTCTCTCTCTCAACAGAGCTGTAATAAGGATAATGACGAGGGCGAAACAGCCCTGTCATCTTCCCCTGTCGTGTCAAAACACGTGAGAGAGAGAGAGAGAGAGAGAGAGAGAGAGAGAGAGAGAGAGAGAGAGAGAGAGAGAGAGAGAGAGAGGTCATACGTCTTTCCTCTGATCTATCCACAAGAGTTCTGACGCCTCCACCCCAAAATGGCTGTGTACACCTGGTCTCGTGTTTATCATTTTTCCTTTTTTTATTTCTCTTTATTTATTTTTTTGGGGACTTTGGGTGTTTATGGTAGGAAAACGATTTAATTATTTTTTTTAATGGTGATTCCGATGATGGAAAATCAAGTGTGTTTCAACTGAATGACTGATTTTAGTTTTCTGTAAAAGAAAACTATTGTGCCGGTTTTGTCTGTCCGTCCGGGCTTTTTTCTGTCCGCACTTTTTCCGTCCGCACTTTTTTCTATCCGCACGTTTTCTGTCCGAACTTTTTCTGCCCCCACTTTTTCTGTCCACCCTCAGATCTTGAAAACTACTGAGGCTAGAGGGCTGCAAATTGGTACGTTGATCGTCCACCCTCCAATCATCAAACATACCAAATTGCAGCCCTCTATCTTCAGTAGTTTTTATTTTATTTAAGATTAAAGTTAGCCACAATCGTGCCTCTGGCAACGATATAGGACAGGCCACCACCGGGCCGTGGCTAAAGATTCATGCGCCGCGGCTCATACAGCATTCTACCGAGACCACCGAAAGGTAGATCTATTTTCGGTGGCCTTGGTGGTACGATTTACAGAAAACTCGATTGCGCCGAACAAACTTCGGCGCATTTTTTACTAGTTTTGGAAAACATGAAGTTGGTTGATTAGTTAACAATAATAATCGTGTTTTTCATAAGTAAAATGATTGTCATTTAAAGGTGTATTTAATTCATTTTCATTTAAAGGTGTACTTATTTTTATTTAAAGGTGTATTAATTTATTTTTATTTAAAGGTGTATCTAATTATTTTCATTTAAAGGTGTATTTAATTTATTTTTATTCAAAGGTTTATTTATATTATTTTCATTTAAAGGTGAATCTCATTTATTTTCATTTAAGGGTATATTTAATTTATTTTCACTTAAAATTAAAGGTGTATCTTATTTATTTTCATTGAAAGGTGTATCTATTCATTTTAATTTAAAGGTGTGTCCAATTTTTTTCATTTAAAGGTGTGCCTCATTTATTTAATTTTCAATGTGTATTTAATTTATTTTAATTTAAAGGTGTATTTAATTTACTATTATTTAAAGGTGTATCTCATTTATATTTATTTAAAGGTGTACCTCATTTATATTCATTTAAAGGTGTACCTCATATTCATTTAAAGGTGTACCCCATTTATATTCATCCAAAGGTGTACCTCATTTATTTGCATTTAAAGGGGTACCTCATTTATTTTCATTCAAAGGTGTACCTCATTTATTTTCATATAAAGGTGTACCTCATTTATACTAAAAACATTTATAATATACACACTTACACCAAATAACAAAAAACATAAATAAAAATAAGCGTAAAAAATTAAAATAAAATTGATTAAGAGGGTAAAACCAGAAGGCATTAATTAGCCTTCCAGGTCTTAAAAATAATTTTGGGATGCGATTGCTAGCCCCATACTCTTCTAATATATAAAGTGTATATATATGAATAGGCTATGTGTGTGTGTGTGTGTGTGTGTGTGCACGCATGCGCGGGCTGACCCCTGAACTTCAAGCTCTTAACGCTGCGGCGAGGAAGACATGAACTGTCAGCTAGTTCTCTCCCCGAGAACTTTACACACGAAACTTCAAGCAATATCTCGTGGGATTTTATGCAGTGCCTTTGATACCCCCCTACCCCTACCCCTAACCCTCCCCCTCTCCCCTCTCTCTCTCTCTCTCTCTCTCTCTCTCGTCCTCGTGGTTAGTTTGTGTGACGAATCATCAGACATTTTTGTTTGACTACAGAACTTTTCTGTACAGCCGCTACAGCGTATGATAATCAAGGCCACCGAAAACAGATCTGTCTTTCGGTGGTCTCGGTATGATGCTGTATGAGCCGCGGCCCGTGAAACTTTAATCAAGGCCCGGTGGTGGCCTGTCCTATATCGTTGCCGGACGGACGATGATGCTAACTTTAACCTTAAATAGAATAAAAACTACTGAGGCTAGAGGGCTGTAATTTGGTATGTCTGATGATGGGAGGGTGGATGATCAACATACCAATTTGCAGCCCTCTAGCTTCAGTAGTTTTTAAGATGTGAGGGCGGATCAAAAAAATGCGGACAGAAGGAGTGCGGACAGAAAAAAGTGAGGACAGAAAAGTGCAGACAGAAAAAAGTACGGACAGAAAAAAGTGCGGACGGACGGACGGACGGACAAAGCCGGCGCAACAGTTTTCTTTCACAGAAAACTAAAAAACGTTTTTGCTAATTACTGGATAAACTTTTGGTCAAAAGCTTCTTTACTCTTCAACTCACTAAAAACAAACGTTCCTTTCATTTTGGAAAGTTCCAAGGACGAATAGCTAAAAATAAAACGTTTGACTGATTCAGGAACATTTCTGTATTAATTAATGTGTAAACATTTGTAAAAGATTCTCCATGGATAACTCACTGTATATATATATATATATATATATATATATATATATATATATATATATATATATATATATATATATATATATATATATATATATATATATATATACACGTTTCTCAATTTTTTGAATTTTCCAAAGGACGATTAACTGTATAAACGTTTGGCTCAATAGGAAACGTTTCTCGGGTCAGTCATATGATGAATATCGAACTATAATAAAAACGTTTATGCATGAATAAATCATGACGAATGGCTGACGAAATTTAGAGACAAGCCCAACCACTGCGACCTACTTTGGTCATTCAGCGAAAATAATTAGATTTAAAGTTCATCATATCAAAGAACGGTTTACGATGACTCAGAAATCAAACTGTAGGTTTAATCTAGATACGTTCCTACATCATTACAGCAGAGGAACGTTTGTCATAAGGATAAACCTTGCCTTCAAAAATCGTTTCTCAAGAGCGCCCCGAGTAAACCTGGGTTCAATTAAGGACCGTCTCTTTGATTAACTCACTAGATAAACCTTGGTTTCAACAAGGTACGTTTGTCAGATGAACCATCAGGAATATATATTAATTGAATTAACCACTGTACAAACGTTGATTTGATTATAAAGCTTTCGTTTTTGGGGGGATGAATCTCAGCTCCCTGGGAAGAATGCAACAGCTGATTTTAAACTCTCGTCCTTGAATTAACCATTATATAAACACTGATTCAGTTAGAAAGCTTTCTTTTTTCGGGGACGAATCTCAGCTCCCTGGGGAAGCACGCAACAGCTGATTTCAGGGTCTCGACTTGTCAAAGAGATGTGTCTCTGAAACTCTTAGGGCCCCATACGTTTGCCAGAGACGGTCAGCGGGAATGTCTACGCGAAAACATATGCTTATTAAACGTTTAAAGCCAATACGTTTGCCAGGAATGTTTGGCCGAAACGTTCCTACAAGATGGGGGTCACTTCTCCCGATAAAAAATATGAGTTTATGAAACGTTTAGGGCCAATATATTCTTCGACTTTATAGTGGTCAGATCGCGGGTCAGGTTTTATGCCGAAAGCGTGGTCCAAGGAGAGAGAGAGAGAGAGAGAGAGAGAGAGAGAGAGAGAGAGAGAGAGAGAGAGAGAGAGGCTCCTCAATATCATATGCACCGGCTGGCAAACAATATTTACATAATGGAGGTATATTTAAGTCGCCTAGGGACCAAGCTAAGGAGGTGATGGATGTATGTACGTTTGTTTGTTTATATGCATGTATGTATGTTTGTATGTACGTATGTGTGTATGTTTGCTTGTTTGTAGGCATGTATGTATGCATATATGTACGTATGCATGTCTGGTACACGAGAAGTGAATGAGACAGGTGAGATGGCTGAATAACATATACTGTATGTATGTATGTATGTATGTATGTATGTATGTATGTATGTATGTATGTATGTATGTATGTATGTATATGCATACAGATTTTAGAGACAATTTTTCTCATCATAATGAACTGTTTAAAGAGACAGTTTAAAGTATATATAAAACTACAAATGCAAAAATACGAAAATGAATGGAACTACAATGACAGCAAGATAACCTACTTCTACAAAGAATTCTGTAGAATAAAACTAACATTATCTACAGGCAACAGGGTAATATGGAAGTTGAATTTCTAATTTCCATTACTACCAAAAAAATTGCTAAATCAAAAAACTATAATAATTTCCATAGAAACTGGAATACTTATCTATAGTTCAATAGAATACACAAACAGGGTCTGTCTATAGAATACAACATATTCTAAAGAATAATGGGTATTCCAATTGGTAATTCTAATTATTACTGTTATTCAGAAGATGAACCCTATTCATACGGAACAAGCCCACCACAGGGGCCACTGACAAAGATTTCCTCCGGAATCGCCGGAGGTGGTCATTATTACATGAATGACCATGGTATGTTTTAGAAAATGACACCGCCTTCGCACTGTCTCCAAAATCCTCACAATTCCAGAAGCTTCCGAGGAATATTAAGGTGTTCATTAGAAAGAAGTAACGAGGGTATAATGGAAAATGCAAAAAGAAGAGATCACTTCTTAAAAAAGATAAAAAAAAAAACAGATTAATAAATAAATAGATAAGAATGTTAAGGGAATTACTAAAATAAGGAGAATTTTATCAGGGTAGTAATTCACTGCATTTTCGCCTGAGCTTCTGAAGAAGTCCCGACTGCAAAAAAATCCTCAGTAGCAAAACTGTTCTAAAGAATACGACACATTCTAAAGAATAATTGGTGGTAACTCTAAAGAATAATGAAGATCACAACACATTCTAAAGAATAATTGGTGGTAATTCTCAAGAATATAAAAGATATTCCACTGTAAATATTTCCTATGCTTATATACATCAAAAGAGAATATTTTCAGAGAATATTTTTAGCCAATGGAACCTGTTTTTTTTTCACGGATATTTTTTTAATTGATGAAATCCTAATAATGCTGTTTTTTTTTATTTGGGATTTTTTTTTCCTCCCACTGAAGGGCCAATTAAGATCGATTGTGGTGCCTCATTCACCTGTTTCGTTAGTGAGTTGCAAATTCTCTTTTTTTTTTATGTAGGGATTAATTTGGTATTTCAATGTATGTATCCTGTGTATGTATGTATGTATGTATGTATGTATGTATGTATGTATGTATGTATGTATGTGTATATACATAATATAAACATATATAAAAATATATATATTTATTTACAAATATATATATATACTCATTGTTTTAATTTTAGTATAGCTTATTATAGATAGCTAGAAGTGCTTTTCTTTCTCTCTCTCTCTCTCTCTCTCTCTCTCTCTCTCTCTCTCTCTCTCTCTCTCTCCATAGCTAAAACTACACCTTTCTCTCTCTCTCTCTCTCTCTCTCTCTCTCTCTCTCTCTCTCTCTCTCTCTCTCTCTCTCTCTCTCTCGCTCCATAGCTAAAACTACACCTGCTTTCTCTCTCTCTCTCTCTCTCTCTAAAACACCCATTTCCCATCCAAAAAAACTCCCCTTTCCTCCCCCCAAAAAAACTTCCCAGGAGATTTTTTTTTCCCAAAACCACTAAAGACATCATTCCCCTCATCTTTCTTTTCAGGACAAAAACGGCACAAGTCAATTAAGAGAGTTAAAGATTGTCTTGAGAAAAAAAGAAAATATAAAAAAGAAAAAAAAAGATCTCAGGTGATGCCATTTCAAAGGACTTTAAGAGAAAAAAGTGTTAAAAAAAGTGTTTCAAAAAAAAGTGTTTCACAAAAAGTGTTCCACAAGTTAGGCAACATTTCTGAAGGCTTTATTCTACTAAGTGGTCTGGAGCGTGGCTGACGGGATTAAAGTGCTCTCAAGTGGCGTCAAGTGGAATCATAGGTATAAAAAAATTGGTTTAATAATTAGCCTAAAGATAATAATTACATGCAAATATATATTTATATATGACTCAA
>NC_089785.1:23877706-23892706 GCF_040412425.1 Macrobrachium rosenbergii | reverse complement strand
AGAATGAAGTGCGGACGGACAGACAAAGCCGGCACAACAGTTTTCTTTTACAGAAATCTAAAAGCCATTCAAATCCCATACACGTCAATTAAGGGACCGGCGGCCTGTTTCTTGCCAGTCTTAACTGACAGGACCCAATCCTATAGGATTGGCGTATCTCAGGATGGAGACAGCAGGTTAACAACAGGATGGGGCAAACATCAAGATGAGAGAGAGAGAGAGAGAGAGAGAGAGAGAGAGAGAGAGAGAGAGAGAGAGAGAGAGAGAGAGAGAGAGAGTTTAATAGTCTTGCAAGGAAAGTGTTTATGTTCATTTATATTTAGGTTAATAATTTCTGACCCCCGTATGTTATCTTTGTAACGACGAGAGAGAGAGAGAGAGAGAGAGAGAGAGAGAGAGAGAGAGAGAGAGAGAGAGAGAGAGAGAGCGACGGTTAGGGAGAGAGAGACAGCTTGGGTGTTTTATATTGTTAGGAGTCATTTTAAGTCATTTTAATCTCTCTCTCTCTCTCTCTCTCTCTCTCTCTCTCTCTCTCTCTCTCTCTCTTTGTCTACTTCAAGCATGAGCAATACGAAAACTCTCTCTCTCTCTCTCTCTCTCTCTCTCTCTCTCTCTCTCTTTGCTTACTCTAAGAACGAACAATACGAAAACTCTCTCCCCTCTCTCCCCCCCAACAAAACCCTCCAATTTCTAACCCCCGGCCTCTAAACCCCCCACCCCACCCCCAACAAAAAAAGCAATTTAACAGACAGTCCAACGGCGGGAAGTCGAACCAGTACATCTAAGAACCCTCCCCTCCCCACAAATGATATATCTAAAACACTTCACCCTAACAAAAGCCTATAACGTTCTCCTCGGTGGATGAGAGATAGCCTGACGTTTGTACGGTCTATCGTGTACTCAAGAAAGCAATGTAATGCATTAGAGCCTCCTTTGCAGCAAACGAAGGGTCGTTTGTCATAGAGGTTCGGGTCTCAGGTGGCGGGTGATGTTTGCAGCGTTGCAAAAGGTTTGCAATTGAGGTTTTAGTTGGTTTGTTTGGTAGGGTCTTTGAAAGGCTGTGGTGAATATTTTGAAGGTTGGGAGAAGGTGCTTGGTTGGTTCTTTTTTTATTGGTTTTATAGTTCTTTATTTAAGTGCTTGTGTATTTGTGTGTGTGTGCATGTCTAGTTGTATAGTTATTTGTTTAAGTACTTAGGTATCTGTTTATACGTGTATACAATATGCAGATATATAAGTCTATAATACATATATATATATATATATATATATATATATATATATATATATATATATATATATATATATATATATATATATTTAGTCACACTGACACGTGATTTAAAACTGTTTCTTTGACACAGGATAAAAAAAAACACTGGGTATAAAGCCTGACCGGTTTCGACTTTTTATCTAGGCCATGTAAAGTCGAAACCGGTCGGGATAAATAAATAAATAAAAATATATATATATATATATATATATATATATATATATATATATATATATGTATATATATATATATAGATAGATAGACAGATAGATAGATAGAGATATAAATATACATATCTACAACTTTCTTTATCTCGACTTTCTTAAGAGCCGTCAATAAACGCCAAGCTGGCGGCGCCTATAGACACATCACTTGATCGCCCCCTCTTTCTTGCGTCGCAGCAGTGCCAATGGGGGTGGGGTGGGGTGGGGTAGGCATTAAGAGAAGAAGGGCCTCTAAGGGGGTATTAGTTATCCGTCATGTTAATTATTATGAGTTTTGCAATGCCCAAAATATATATAGGTATTTCTCCTCCTCCGCTCCTCCTCTTCCTCCTCCTCCTCTTCCTCCTCCTCCTCCTCCTCCTCCCTTCAGTCTTTTATATATATATATATATATATATATATATATATATATATATATATATATATATATATATATATATATATATATATATTGCATTTATATATATACATATTTATTTATAAAATTAAAAATCATATAAAACAAACACACACACGAAGTTAGAATTCCAAAAATAAAAAAAAAACTGAAATTCCGGAATCTGCTGCATTTTCAATAAATTTTTTTTAACCTCGATAAAAAAAAAACTGACCTCTGACCTTGTTTGACCTTGGCACGTGGGTCATGAACTCCTTCCTCCTCCTGTCCTAGATAAACTTAACAACTCGAAAATGAATTGACGGGAATAGACGGGGCGGCAAATTGAAGTTTCTTCGGCGCAATCGGGTTTTCTGTACGTCGTATAATCATGGCACCCGAAAATAGATCTATCTTTCGGTGGTCTCGGTATAGCCTACTGCTGTATGAGCCGCGGCCCATGAAACTCTCAGCCGGCCGGCGGTGGTGGCCTGTGTTGTTGCGTTGCCAGAAGCACGATTGTGGCTATCTTTAACCTTCAATAAAATAAAAACTACTGATTCTAGAGGGCTGCAATTTGGTATGTTTGATGACTGGAAGGTGCATGATCAACATATCAATTTGCAGCCCTCTAGCCTCAGTAGTTTTCAAGATCTGAGGGCGGACAGAAAAAAGCTCCGAGTTTTTTTCGGCCACGCCCAAAAAAAACGTAAAAAAAAAAAAATCGCACCCAATACCACAGCCGTATAGTCCCTTGTACCTCACTTAAGATGGAAAAACAAGGAAGTTCCCCCACCTCACTTAAGATGGAAAAACAAGGGGGAGGGAGGGAGGGTTGGAGTGGGGGGGGGGGAAATAGGAGGGGGGGGGAATCTTCATACGTCTATACATGCCAATAGGGAGTCAAAGATAAACCACAGCAGCTGTGGTCGAGAATAAGTCCATATTTCTCATTCAGCTGTGAGGGGTAGTACTTGCCTGAGACACCGTTTGAATCTCGGCCAAATGTTATGCTTCCGCTACTTTAAAATTCTACTGTTTGACTTTATACACACGTTGAGGTTCATTATAAAGGTTCTACTTGACTGAATGCCTTTATTCACACATTTAAGGTTCTATGTTCAGTATCTATTGAAGGACGCTAATCTGATGATGGTTAATTGATAGGTTTCTATGCTGAGCCTCTGTTGAAGGAGTCCCTTGGTTATAAAATTCAGACCCAAATAGATTCTCAAGTGAACTAATTAAGACTGTTGGTCAGAATCTACATTAATCAGTGAGTTCCTTGGGTTATGACGAGTCGCTAATCAAAATCCATTACAATCACTAAATGTTATTGATCAGAAAACACGTGAATCACTTTAGACCTTTCGTTAAATCAACTATTAAGAGATCGGGGATCAACTTTAATCCTTAGGGAGTCAATTATCAGAATCCTCATTAACAATCATATTTCTCGGTTATTCAAAGGACATTCTGAATCCACGTTACTCAGGAGGGCTTATGGTTGAAAGTCCCACAGTCTCTGATACGGAAATATACAGAGGTGATGGATAGTGATTCAAAATATACACAAAAATGCAGCTATCAAATTCCTTTCCCTGAAGATTCTGTGGGCCTAAATGGCTTTCTCAATCCATGATTGATTGATTGATGAATTTTAGGCTGTCAAGCCCATCACAGGAGCAATTTCGGCCATTCAGACAGTGAAAAGATTTGGAGTTGGAGTGGTTGGACAGCAAGATAGAGAGATTCAGGGAATTAAGGAGGCGAAATACAAGGATCTTCAGGTGGAATTGGGAGTAAACTTCCAAGTTTCACTAATAGGTAATAACTAGAGAGGTTGGACAGCAAGGTTTATAGACAGGAAGCGGGAATGTAGGTGAATGGAAAGGCTAAAAGATTTTTTTAGTCCATAACAAACAAACACAACTTTCAACACTAACCAGTCACTCACAAATACAACTTTCAACACTAACCAGCCACTCATTCACAAATACAACTTCCAACACTAACCAGACACTCACTCACAAATACAACTTTCAACACTAACCAGACACTCACTCACAAATACAACTTTCAACACTAACCAGACACTCACTCACAAATACAACTTCCAACACTAACCAGACACTCACTCACAAATACAACTTTCAACACTAACCAGACACTCACTCACAAATACAACTTTCAACACTAACCAGACACTCACTCACAAATACAACTTTCAACACTAACCAGACACCACTCACAAATACAACTTTCACCACTAACCAGTCACTCACAAATACACCTTACAACACTAACCAGTCACTCGCTCACTTTCCCCACTTTCCAAGAATCATTATTATACTCTAGGCTTGAGTCAGTCTTAATCAACCCCACCTTTAAAATAATATTATGCTTCCATTTCACAAACTCGAAATGGCTTTTAGCAACACTCAGCAGTATCCAGGAAGGAAAAACACCAGTATTTTTCAGTTAACTAAAACGTTGAGACAATGAACCAACTCATGGCTCACTTCTGGGTAAGAAAAACATAATTGTGTTTCTGTCAACTAACTCTCTCACACTCCTGAGCATAATCCACTTTTCACTTTTTAGCAGGGAAAAATATCAGTGTGTTTACATCAACTAAATCTTTAACACTTTTCCCATAAAGGGAAAACATCAATATGCATCTATGTAGGCCAGTGAGAGGAACATTGAGAGAGAGAGGTTTGACAGGTGTAACAGGAACTGCAACTGAAGAAATAATATGAACAGAGGTACAGTAAAGAGAATGAAAGGCGTTGTTAACAAGCTAGAGGCCTACGGAAGGGGCGATGCAAAAGAACGTTAAGTAACGCCTACAGTGGACCGCACTAGCTTTCTGGAAGGGGCTTAAAAGAGTTCAAAACGCCCCCAGCCTGGGCCATAAGCCTCAGGAAAAGTCCAGACTCCCTTGAAAGCTCATTTATAATATTTTCCTTTGGTGGGATTTTAAAGGGGGGCGGAGGGGGGTGGGGGCGTTTTAAGCCCTTTTAGGAGTCAGAGTGTTTAACTTTCAAGTGTGTTTTAGAGTAATTTTTTTTTTAAGGCAAGTCGGCCATAAATTATTAAAGGTGTTTGTGCAGGTAATTCCTTGTTTTGAGTCGAACATAGAATTTAGGCCAATGGCCAAGCGCTGGGGCCTATGAGGTCATTCAGAGCTGAAACGGAAACTGACAGTAAGAAGGTTGCCCTACGAATCAATTGTTAGGGTTGAGGAAAGTAAGATGGAAGAAAGAGAATATGAAAGGAGGTACAGTAAAAGGAACGAAAGGGGTTGGGGTTGTAGCAGCTAGGGTCCTAAGGAAGGCACGCTTCAAAGAGCCCTTAGTAATGCCTACAGTGCACCGCATGAGGTACACTGACGGTACTAACCCCCTATGGAAAGGTATGACCTTGTATACTATGTAGTATGTGCATGTGACTGTTAAATGTTTGTGAGAGAAACATTTTTTATGTTTGTGATTTCATTACAGATAAATTACGTTTGTGATTGAATTACATAAGCATTTATTTTCTTTGTGATTTAACTAAACATTAGATATTTATTTATGTTTGTGATTTAATTACAAATTATTTAATTTCTGTTTGTGATTTAATCAAACACTGGGTCTCTTGTCTTTTGGACAGAGAGAGAGAGAGAGAGAGAGAGAGAGAGAGAGAGAGAGAGAGAGAGAGAGAGACAGACAGACAGACAGAGAATGAAAATTCGTCCCAGGGTGCTCGTTCTGTCCCAGATGTTTTCCCAACCAATCTGCATTCCTAATAAGGACGCTTATCATTCTAATTACATCAACAGGTATCATTATTAGTTATTCCATATTTATCGTTTCGGCCATAAATTGGCTGTGTGACACGCAGAGAGAGAGAGAGAGAGAGAGAGAGAGAGAGAGAGAGAGAGAGAGAGAGAGAGAGAGAGAGAGAGAGAACATTTCCCGAGAATCTTCTCACTCCCAAAAATTGAACAGCATTGAAAAATCAGCCACTGATCCAGAAGTACTGATAACAAAATAATAACAGCAATTATATATTTATCTATAAATGTAAGGAATAAAAGTAGATAATAATAGTAATGAAAGTAGATAATAATAGGAATAAAAGTATAATAGTAATACTGACAGCAGTAATAGCAGCAGGAATCGCCCTTATCCAAACCTCCCAATACCTCCATTGCCATTCCTCCTTCCGGAAATCCTACTGGAGGGAGGAGGAGGATTCCTGCTTCAGGAGTCAATTAAATCCTTCCCCCTCCCCCCTGACGCCCCAAGGACCCTCCCAAGGACCCTCCTCCTCCTCCTACGGGAATCCTGAAACGGGCAGGCAGCTTCAAATCGCCCGTGACATTTGTATCCTATTGTATAATTACGATCCTCCCAGAGAAGTCCTTCGGGGTAGGATATCCTCGGCCCTAGGGCCTCCCGAAGGATATAGGCGAAGGAGGAAGACCCCTGGGTTCCCTGGGAATGATAGGAAGACCCCAGGGGGTTCCCTAGGGCTCATAGGATCGCAGGATGTAATGCATTATCAGGATCATCCCGCGATGCTTATAGAGGATTTCTCACGAATGGGATAGCAGAGGTGGAGGATGTGTTAGGTAAATGGGTAAGCTGGGGAAAGAGAAGTGAATAAAATAAGGGGTAGGATTTATAAGAGGCTTGGGTAAGGATTGAAATGAGTAAGGGGGCTGCCTTTAAGGGGTAAGGGTTAAGTAAGGGGGGACTACAGGTCAAATACAGTAAGGGCACCAAATCTAAGGGTTCAAAATACTAAGACGACTATTTCTAAGGGTTAGGAGTAAGGGAGTCAATTAGGGGGTAAGAAAGAGTAAAGGGAGCATCTAAGGGATGAAAAAGAATAAAGGGGACTCTAAGAGTTAAGGGGAAAAGAAAGGTCCAAAGGTTTAAGTAACTAAGAATAATCAACCTGGCGTCCCAGTTACAAGGGTCAGTGAGGCCACTCCCTTCGTCTAAGGGTTAAGGGCAGTCAATGCACGCCCTAAGGGCCATGAAGGCGAGAAAGGGGTAATAATAATAATAATAATAATAATAATAATAATAATAATAATAATAATAATAATAATAATAATAATAAAGGATTTTGAAACAATTATTTTTGTACTTAACATCTACTTGACAATGTATGCATAAATTACACACACACACACACACACACACACACACACACACAGAAAGAGAGAGAGAGAGAGAGGAGCTGTTTTTGCCCGAAAAAAACATCAAAAAAAAAAACTCTTGTCACTATCTCAAAAGATCTTCGAACGAGCAAAAGAGTGAAAAATAAAAAAAAAAATAAAAAAAGAAATTGGTGAAAAGATAAAGCGTCCATCCCTCTCCATAACTCCAGGCTAAAGAAGAGAGAGAGAGAGAGAGAGAGAGAGAGAGAGAGAGAGAGAGAGAGAGAGAGAGAGAGAGAGAGAGAGATGGCTTTCTTTTAAGTCCCCGAACATTTCGGGGAAAAGTCCTTCCATTCTTTGTTAGGAGGTATCCTTTCCAACCCCCTCCCCCCATCCCCAGGGGGGGATATCCCAGTGTGTGCTATCAACACCATCCGTCCCTCCTCCTCCTCCTCCTCCTCCTCCTCCAACAGGCTGCTGTTCCATCCCAACACATTGTCTATTGATTATGATAGATGGGTGACAAACAGTCTCTCTCTCTCTCTCTCTCTCTCTCTCTCTCTCTCTCTCTCTCTCTCTCTCTCTCTCTCTCTCTCTCCTGATATATAAGGGTTATCCATGTATGTATTTTATACATTCCAAGAAAAAGTGAAAATCATAAATTTGATAAATTCAACTCTCTCTCTCTCTCTCTCTCTCTCTCTCTCTCTCTCTCTCTCTCTCTCTCTCTCTCTCTCTCTCTCGATATAGGCTATAAGGGTATCTATGCATACATTTTATATATTCAAAGACAAAGTGAAAATCATAAATTTGATAACTTCAATTCTCTCTCTCTCTCTCTCTCTCTCTCTCTCTCTCTCTCTCTCTCTCTCTCTCTCTCTCTCTTGAAATCTATCCACTTATCTTCAAGGTATCCAAGTATTCATTGTATATACAGAAAGAAAAAAGTAAGAGGCGATAAATTCATCTCTCTCTCTCTCTCTCTCTCTCTCTCTCTCTCTCTCTCTCTCTCCCTTTTTAACATATTACGAATGCCTCATTAAATCCATTACGAATTCATCGCAGTGCTTTCAGAAATTTTAAATAAATTCCCGATCGAGGTTCTCAAAAATTCAACGGGAATTTGGAGGGATTTCACATTTCTGGAGGATTCCCCCGGAGAGGAATTCGGAATACCTCTCACTCACGACCTCCCCAGTTGCTCCCCACTCCCCCATTTGCTCCCCAGGGGGAGGGGAGTAATTATCTCCTCGCCACACTCCCTCATTCTCCTTCGGTTTTCGAGTTGGAGGAAGAAACGGACTGAGGAAAATTTCTCCCAAAAAAAAAATCTTTTCTTTTTTTGTTTTTTATAACAAAAATAAGTATTTGACTTTTAAAAAGTTTTTGGAATAAAAAAATCTATTTTTTTCTTTCATTTTTTAAATAAAAATAAATACTTATTTTTTCGTTTATTTTTTATATAAAAAATTCTTTTCTCTTTTGTTTTTTATAACAAAAATAAATATTTGACTTTTAAAAAGTTTTTGGAATAAAAAAATCTATTTTTTTCTTTCACTTTTTAAATAAAAATAAATACTTATTTTTTCGTTTATTTTTTATATAAAAAATTCTTTTCTTTTTTGTTTTTTTATAATAAAAATAAATATCTGACTTTTAAAAAGTTTTTGGGACAAAAAAATCTATTTTTTTCTTCCATTTTTTAAATAAAAATAAACTTTTTTTGTTTATTTTTCATATGAAAATAAATACTTATTTTTTATTTATTATTAAATAAAGACAATTTTTTTTTTTTATTTTTCAATAAAAATAAATATTTCATTCTGAGCCGGATGTCGACGAAAGGAAGCCGACGGCGCTGGCAACCTCGTGTCCCGAAGAGGTTATATGAATCTGGGAAAACAGAAGCAAAAGGAGAATTCCAGATCTCAAAAAAAATTTTTCTTTTATTTTTTAAATAAAATCAATATTTTCTGCGATTCGGATATCGAAGAAAGGACGCCGACGGCACTGGCAATCCTGTATCCCGAAGAGGTTACGAGAATTATGGAAAACTGAAGCAACAAGTGAATTCCAGAGCTTGACAGTTAATGGATAGAGACAATCTCTTAACAGCTTCACCTAAATAGAATTATAAAGGTCTTCTCAGGGCAAATGTGAGAAGCACTGGCCTGATGGGTGTTACAAGGCCATCTAGGGGAGGCAAAACTTTCCCCTTGACCTCAAGGGAACCTTGACTTAAAATAGTAACTAGAGAGAGAGAGAGAGAGAGAGAGAGAGAGAGAGAGAGAGAGAGAGAGAGAGAAATATAACGTAAAGAGAGAATTTTAGCAATGCTGAAATTGTTAGAGAGAGAGAGAGAGAGAGAGAGAGAGAGAGAGAGAGAGAGAGAGAGAGAGAGAGAGAGAGAGAGATAACATAAGGAGAGGATTTAAGCAGTGCTGAGAGAGAGAGAGAGAGAGAGAGAGAGAGAGAGAGAGAGAGAGAGAGAGAGAGAGAGAGAGAGAGAGATAACATAAGGAGAGAATTTGAGCAGTGAGACAGACAAATAAATAAACAGTAAATATGAAATGAGAGAGAGAGAGAGAGAGAGAGAGAGAGAGAGAGAGAGAGAGAGAGAGAGAGAGAGATCTGTACACACATCCCCCCAAAAACACAAGGACTAGTCATTAAGGAGATTCATACATTCCACGGAAATCGGAAACAAGAACTTTCACTTCGACTATTTATTCATATTATCATTCCCACCGGAAACGAACCTGTTAAGATTGATACCTGTACGGGACGGGGTCAATGCCGGCGGTCTTACATACTCGTATCAATTCTTTTTTAATCAAACTTTCCCTCTCCCTCTTTGTTTTCTAGTAGGGTCTCGTTATTTCAACCAGAGTGGAGATTGAAATGGGAGACGCGTCGATTCAAACTGTTCTTGCATTGTAAATTCATGCATTTCTATAAATCACTGAGTGACTGGTGAAAGTATTTGGGAGTTTGTTGGAGAGAGGAAGTTGTTAAGAATACGTGGGAGTGTGTGTGGATGATTTGTGTGTGTTGTACACACAAACATAGTAAAAATCTCCTTTCAAACTTACACAAACAAACAAACACAGTAAAAATCTCCTTTCATACACACACACGACTCCCCTAAGGAAATGACATGAGAATAAATAAAAAAATAATAAAAAAAACACTCCCAAGGTTATTCTTCCTCGGCAGATAACCTTGGTGCCCTTGGGGAGCCAAACTGAGGCTCCCTGCACCAGGGAACGCTCCGGAATCCCTGAGGCCTAAAGCTCTGGCTCGTCTAGGCCTAAGCCTGAAGACAATTATGAGAAAATGGTTATAATTTGGAGGCCTACGTGAAAGGATCAAATTCTCTCCTGGTAACTGGAGAGAGAGAGAGAGAGAGAGAGAGAGAGAGAGAGAGAGAGAGAGAGAGAGAGAGAGAGAGAGAGAGAGAAAGTGGGTTGGACGGATTTAAGAATTGGGTCTTGGAGACCAATGAATTGGGTCTTGAGGACCAATAGATTGGGTCTTGAAGAACAATGAATTGGGTCTTGAAGACCAGTAAACTGGGTCTTGAAGACCAATAAACTGGTTCTTAAAGACCAGTAAATTGGGTCTTAAAGACTAGTAAATTGGGTCTTGAAGACCAATAAATTAGGTCTTGAAAACCAGTAAACTGGGTCTTGAAGACCAATAAATTGGTTCTTAAAGACCAGTAAATTGGGTCTTGAAGACCAATAAATTAGGTCTTGAAGGCCAATAAATTGGTTCTTAAAGACCAATAAATTGGTTCTTAAAGAACAGTAAATTGGGTCTTGAAGACCAATAAATTAGGTCTTGAAGACCAATAAATTAGATCCTGAAGATCAATAAATTGGTTCTTAAAGCAGAAAATTGGGTCTTGAAGACCATGAATTGGCTCTTGAAGACCAATAAATTGGGTCTTGAAGACCAATAAAGTAGGTCTTTTTAATACAATTCCAGATACAGTTGGTTCTACGTTGCCTTTGAGACAAACGCATTGTTTTTTCAATCAAAATTTTTTTTATAAAATCATTTCAATAAATGACAATCAACTCGATGGGTTTCCACCAAATTTCTTGATAAGTTCATGCTAAAATGTACTAGTTTTCTGACCAAACTTCTTTATAGATTAATTCAAAAATGAATTGGAAAGTAATCTGCTGGTTAGTCATCAAAATTTGTGCTAAATTTACTCTAGAAAGACTTAAAACTTATATATATGTGTCTTTTCATTGGAATTGGAATATCTTCAAAAGGGTTTGGGAAATACCCAAATCACTGCAAATTTATCGTTAAAAAATAAAAGCACTGAAAGTGCTATTGAAAAATGTATTACACTGAAACCCCGCCCCCAAAACACTTTATTCTCTGAAAAACACTTTGTGGAAAACTTGCCCTAAAATCGGAACATGTCTGCCTGACAAGTGCTACAGGAACAACGTTCAACATTATAGCAAGCCTCAGAAAGAGAAGGATTCTTTGCAAAATAATATATATCTCTTGAAAGTGCTGGAAGAAACGCTCGTATTTATGAAGGGTTTCTAAAGATTAAAAACATACTGTCCTTGAAACCAAACAAGTGGGTTCCGGAAGGATTTTCCTGAGATGCAACCGAGTACGAGCTCGACCTCTCCCTGAAAAAGGAGGGACGCCATGTCTTAAAAACTAACCATAGAATTTTCTTGAGAATAATCTCATTATGTTTCCCACACACAAATTACTCTGGCGATCTTCCTAGTTTACTCTAACCTGACTTAAACTAACCTGACCTAACCTAACCTAGGGACACGGCAAAAAGAACAGGGGCTGGTGCAATACTAGCATACATCTCAGGAATTTGCGTTCCAGAAAGGGACTTGAAAGATGCAGTTCTTGAAATTAATCCTAGAAGAGGAGAGCCATTAAGCAATGCCTTCAAAAGTTGCTTTGA
Organism: Macrobrachium rosenbergii; assembly: GCF_040412425.1. Taxonomy (NCBI): domain Eukaryota; kingdom Metazoa; phylum Arthropoda; class Malacostraca; order Decapoda; family Palaemonidae; genus Macrobrachium; species Macrobrachium rosenbergii. The sequence continues at coordinate 23,880,712 of NC_089785.1, read as the reverse complement.
AAATGAATGCAAAATGTTTTGAAAAATTCTCAGAGTCCTTGGAAAAAATAGGACTTTGTTTTCTGAAGGGTATTTGAAAGAGAGAGAGAGAGAGAGAGAGAGAGAGAGAGAGAGAGAGAGAGAGAGTCCTTGATAACCACATGCAACTTGCTGGAAAGTCCTCAGCAGAGTCCTTTTCAAACATATCCGTTCCTGGAAGTCCTTGAGAGTCCACACACAATTTTCTGTACTTCAGGAAAAATAGACCATTTACATCAATTCACGACTTTCTGGAAAGTTCTTAATAAATAAAAAAGTGAGCTTTTGGAAACCAACACACGCCTTCCTGGAAGGCCTTCCTGAACCCAGAAAAAAAAATCTGGAAACGAGATGCCTTTGGAAACCAACTGGAAGCCTTTCTAGACCTAAAACTATTCTGGAAACAAGACGCCCTTTGGAAGCCAACACACACCTTCCTGAAAGACCTTCCTGAACCCAGAAAAAAAAACCTGGAAACGAGATGCCTTTGGAAACCAACTGGAAGCCTTTCTAGACCTAAAACTATTCTGGAAACAAGACGCCCTTTGGAAACCAACACACGCCTTCCTGAAAGACCTTCCTGAACCCAGAAAAAAAATCTGGAAACGAGATGCCTTTGGAAACCAACGAGAAACCTTTCTAGACCTAAAACGATTCTGGAAACAAGACGACCTTTGGAAACCAACACACGCCTTTCTAAAAAAAAAGGGCCTTTCAGGGCCTAAAACCATCCCGAAACAAGACGCCCTTTGAGAAACCAACACGAAGAAGAAGCCTCTCTCGGAAGCTCCTTCCACGAGACTAAGCCCGCCAATTTGCAATAATGATTCCTGGAGGAGGAACCTGCGTCGTAAACCCTTAATCCGGAAGACGAAGGTACAGGAGGAGGGTTAGGGCCTCCCTTAACCGGCAAACGCCCGCCCGCGCCCTTAAATATGGCATTTGGGAGATTTCGCTAATGGCGACAGCGCCTAATTCGGAGGAGGCAAAACACCCAGGAGACAGCTGCGTGGCTCTGCCGAAGGGCCGTTTCGCAGGGCACCTCAGGGCCGGGTAATAATGCCTGCGTCTCTTAATTTGATCTTCCTGCCGGTGCCGGAATATGTTTCTCTCTCTCTCTCTCTCTCTCTCTCTCTCTCTCTCTCTCTCTCTCTCTCTCTCTCTCTGTTGTTTACTCAGTTACGTGCATGTATTTATGTAGGTTACTTGCCGGAAACATTCTCTCTCTCTCTCTCTCTCTCTCTCTCTCTCTCTGTTGTTTATTGGCCGGAAATAGTCTCTCTCTCTCCCTCTCTCTCTCTCTCTCTCTCTCTCTCTCTCTCTGTTGTTTATTGGCCGGAAATAGTCTCTCTCTCTCCTCTCTCTCTCTCTCTCTCTCTCTCTCTCTCTCTCTCTCTCTCTCTCTCTCTATTTAGCCAGTTACATGCCTGTATCTTCATGTATTGGCTGGAAATAGCCTCTCTCTCTCTCTCTCTCTCTCTCTCTCTCTCTCAATAACCCAGACAATCACAGGGGCCCCTCCCATTACCGCGTCAAGTGGCCACCAGGAGCATCAGCGAAAAAGGAGACGCCAGAGAGATAGAAGCGAAATCCTACCACTTAACACAAGTCTGTTTGTTTCTCTGGGCGATAGTGATCTGAGGTAATGTTGTGGTCAATTCTCTCCAAGAGATAATTGAGATGGTTCGAGAGAGAGAGAGAGAGAGAGAGATATATAATATCTGCCTGAGTGGGTGAGTGACTGAATGATCTCGATATTAAACTTTATTATTATTATTATTAGAATCTGTTTATCAGATGTCTTAAGGGCTTCGAGACGTAAGAGATTTTGAAGGAGTGAAATTCTTTATCTGTTTTATCTTTTGGAATGTTCATTGGCAAAATAAAGTAACAAAGTTTTAAATTTTCAGTTTCTGAGGTTTATAAACTTCCTAGGGAATGTAGCCTAATCCTTTAAACTTTCAATCTCTTGAAACGTCAGTTCGTAAAAAAAAATTAAGTTAAAAAATGTAAAAAAAAAAAAAAAAAATAATAATTTCTAAAAAGTTCATTTTTGAAATTTGAAGTTCATGAGAAATGCAGTTTTTAAGAAGAGTTTGAAAGGAATGCACTTCGAAACTTGATTTATTTAAAATTGCACTTAATTTTAAAAGAAGCTTTTAAAAATAATTCAATCCTTAAAGTGAATAATTTCATGAGAGATGAAGCCATTAAGAACTTAATCTTTTAAGAAGTTTAGTTTTTTAATAAAAAAATAAAAATTTTGATGCAGTTTAAATTTTAACATTTTTTTATGAAGTTTAAACTAAAAAATAACAGCAATTTTGATAAGTTTAAATTTTAGAAAAAGTAATTTTGATGCAGTTTAAATAAAAAGAAAGCAATTTCGATAAGTTTATATTTTTAAAAACAGCAATTTTGATACAGTTTAAAATTTTAAAAAAGCAATTTTGATACAGTTTACACTTTAAAAAATAGGAATTTTGATGCAATTTACATTTTAAACAATTTTATGAAGCTTAAACTAAAAAAAAAGGCAATTTTGTTGGTTTAAAGGAAAAAAATTTTGAAATTATTTAATTTCTTAAAGAATATAATTTTTGGAGAAAAAAGAAAACATTTCTCAAGGAATGCAAAAATTAAGCAAACTCAAAGTGGACGAGAAAACGCAGTGTGGAGAAGACAAGCTGAGAGAGAGAAGCTGAGAGAGAGAGAGAGAGAGAGAGAGAGAGAGAGAGATAGAGACTATAAGCCTGTGTGAGAGAGAATTTTGGAAAATGTTACAAACAGGGAAAAGCAAAATCTAAGAGAGAGAGAGAGAGAGAGAGAGAGAGAGAGAGAGAGAGAGAGAGAGAGAGAGAGAGACCTTAGATAAGCATTTATAGGAGTAAAGGTCACTAAAATATATTAATCCTTTTCTCTCTCTCATTCCCAGACCCATCTGCGACCCACAACAGTCAGCAACCAACCGGCCGACTCATTCTTGAC
>NC_089785.1:23852706-23872706 GCF_040412425.1 Macrobrachium rosenbergii | reverse complement strand
ATAGATAGATAATATATATACTGTATATATACACACACACACACATATATATATATATATATATATATAGAGAGAGAGAGAGAGAGAGAGAGAGAGAGAGAGAGAGAGAGAGAGAGAGAGAGAGGAAAAGGTTCTAATCCCGAGGGAGGCGAGAGAAACGCCTCTAAAAACAAGAAATTTTAAAAGTAACTTGGAAACACATATGAATGAAGAGAATCCCAGATTTTCTAGATAAAACAGACAATTTAACCTACCCTTAAAACACAGAGGTTACTTGCGAAATTCGGGAAACACAGAGGAAAAACAATAAAAAGAAAGTGTCACATTCCAAAAGTGAGTGACTTGTTGCCTATTCAAACCAGTTAACTCCGATGTTGCCAACTTCCTCATCAAAGTTCTCTGTGGAGGTGGCTAACACGCTTAACCACCCCACCCATCGGATCTAATTCTCGAAGGCGGGGAAGTATTAAAAAGGAAACTACCAGATAATTATTACAGGGAAAGATATGGCGACGCAAGCAAAATAAAGCAATGAAAAAAAATATAAAAAAGTCACACAAAAAAGGAATAACAAAAAGCGGATAAAAACATAATTAGGAGAAAGTGAATAAAATTACTATTAATTATGGATGAAGGTAAATGAAAAGAAACAGAATAATAAATAGGAAGGATTAGAGAAAGGTTGTATAAACAGGGAACAGTGGAGGAAGGAAGCGAGAAGAATAGATAATAGATGAGGAAATTGAATAAGCACGGACACAAAACAAACTATAAATAGGTAAGAGATGGGAAATTTGGAAAGTCAAAACAATTGTGATCAATAAAAAAGGGGGGTTTTAGGAGAGAGAGAGAGAGAGAGAGAGAGAGAGAGAGAGAGAGAGAGAGAGAGAGAGAGAGAGAGAGAGAGAATAACTGACAAAAACCCAGTGATAGAAAATATACAAAAAAGTTACAGAGAGAGAGAGAGAGATTAATAGGAAATAAACGCGAGAAAGAGAGAGAGAGAGAGAGAGATTAAAAGGAAACAAACTCGTGAGAGAGAGAGAGAGAGAGAGAGAGAGAGATTAATAGGATATAAACGCGACAGAGAGAGAGAGAGAGAGAGAGAGAGAGAGAGAGAGAGAGAGAGAGAGAGAGAGAGAGAGAGAGAATAGGAAATAAATGTGGGCCACAGAATAATATCAAATAACCGAATCATGTGTGAGAGAGAGAGATTAATAGGAAATAAACGAGAGAGAGAGAGAGAGAGAGAGAGAGAGAGAGAAAGTCTTTGCAACAATCATTAGAACGCCTCCCCAACCGAAACCCACACAGTTAAAAAAAAAAAAAAAAAAAAAAATCCAGCCTACATTAACTGAAGGTGTGTCTTTTTCAAATTTTCCGCCAGAGCGCTCCGGCGTGTTTGCCTAAGCCCGGCCGCCTGTTTGTTCAGCGGGCACTGCGCCGTAATGCGTGTTTGTGCGTTTGTTTTGCACATCTGTCCGCAGCCGTAAAGGGGGGTGCTGGGTGAACAATAAGAGAGAGAAAGCGGGCCGGTGAAAATACTCCGGAGAATTGGGCTCAAACAAGCATGGCCGCATTTTCTACGGGTGTGTTTGTGCAGACCGCTATGACTGTTTGTGCGTGTTTGGGCTAACAAACGTGGCCGATATTCTACGGGCGTGTTTGTGGAAATCGCTATGATTGTTTGTGCGCGTCTGGGCTCAAACAAACATGGCCGATCTTCTACGGCCGTGTTTGTGCAAATCACAATGACTGTTTGTGCGTGTTTGGGCCAATAAACACGGCTGGGCTTCCACCGCCTGTTTGTGTGTTTGTGCATGGCCCAGCCTCTACAGCATGTTTGTTCAATTACCTACAATTCTTTGCGTGTTTGGGCCACCAAACATGGCCGATCTTCTACGGGGCGAGTTTGTGTGATTGCTCAATTCGCTACGACTGTTTGTGCGTGCTTGGGCCACCAAACATGGCCGATCCTCTACGGGGCGTGTTTGTTCAATCAGCTACGATCCTCCACGCGTGTTTGTTTCGTCTCCTTTAAGGGAAAATGAACAAAAGAAAAAGTGCATTGCGCGCAAGGCCCGATTACCCATGCGATCCCACGCGCGTACAATTTGCAGCGAGCGCGCGCGCACGGGCCTTTGCAATCTAACGGCCCTATTATGAGAAGGAACGATACCTGGCGAACATCGGTAATAATTAATATTCAGGTGACAGATACAAGCTTCTCTCTGTGCACGACAGTCGGGTATACCGTCCGGGCACGGGTAGCTTGGCACTTGGGGCGGCCGGGTATAAGTGTGGTAATGCAATGCAGGTGTCAAAATCATTCGAGGATTTAATTAAAATACTTTTTTCATTTTACTTTTATTTCTTATTATTTTTCCTATTTTTCACAATCAAAGCGACTTGACAAAAGTGTTAAATTGCAATGCAGGTGTCAAAATCATTTTATGCTTCACTTAAAGTCCTTTTATTTCATTTTTATTTTTATTATTTTATCTTTTTTTTATTTTTCACACTTCAGGCAACTTGACATAAGCACGGTAATACAACGCGCATATCAAAATCATCTTCTTAATCCTTTAATTAAAATCCTTGTTTTATCTTCAATTTTTTTTTATTTCTATTTTATTTTTATCTTTTTTTATAGAGAGAGTTCTCTCGTATGGTGCCCGGACATATGTCAGGTATTAGCATGCACCTTGAGAACGCTAAGTGCCAGCTTCAATTATACGTGATTTTATTAAAGATAAACTTGAGATTTTTGTTGTCTTCTCTTGGTCTTAAAAAAACCTGACATTCATTCCAGAATTCTATCTTGATAAAACTTAAAAATAATTTTTTTTTTAAATTCAGTCACTAAAGAACAAAGTTCATTTACATTAAAACCTGAGTTTGGTTTGAAATCAGCCTTCATGCTAAAATTAGGAACATAGACTATCTCTCTCTCTCTCTCTCTCTCTCTCTCTCTCTCTCTCTCTCTCTCTCTCTCTCTCTCTCTCTCTCTCTCTCAAAACCTGAGTTTAGTCTTAACCCAGCCTTCATGCTAAAATTAGCAACGCAAACACATACACCCTCTCTCTCTCTCTCTCTCTCTCTCTCTCTCTCTCTCTCTCTCTCTCTCTCTCAGGCAAAACACATCATCATCATGCACATCTTGACAGCCTGTACTCAGAACCGGTAATCCTCTGCCAATTATAGACAAGGGGTCACCTGGTGTAAAAATGGCAAAAAACGGAAAAAAAAAAATTCTGTTTGTGCCACTTGGGAGAACATCGCGATTACACGCTCGCATAGGCGGCGATTACGAAGACATTACATGCCCTCCAAATTACAGGTGTGCTAATGCCGTAATTGACAGGTGAATAGGCTTGGGAGGGTGAGGGGAGGAAGGGGAGGGGGACTTTGGTAATAATGTTATTGCTTTTCGATGACTTAATGACGCCTGTCTGAGGTGTGGAAGCGGTTAATGGCTATATAGATGAATTTGTAATATGAGGAAAATGAGTGATATATAACATATATATATACATAGAAATATATATATATATATATATATATATATATATATATATATATATATATATATATATATATATATATATATATATATATATATATATAGAGAGAGAGAGAGAGAGAGAGAGAGAGAGAGAGAGAGAGAGAGAGAGAGAGAGATTCCGCCTACACACTACATTCCTTGTACAGAGAAAGGGGTAGCATTCCGGTTCTCAGAAGCCATTTAGGATGAGGCTGCTAGCCCCACGCCCTTCATTGTAGTCCACACTCACTACCCCCGACTAACTACCAGGTACAGAATTCACTGCTCAGGTCAGATTAGGCGACCCAAATCGGAAATCATTTTAAATGAATAAAAAAACAACAATTAGAAACATATTCGTACTGCCTGCCCTAGCCCTTCTCTCTCTCTCTCTCTCTCTCTCTCTCTCTCTCTCTCTCTCTCTCTCCCCCCAGCATCATCCCTTCCCGTGTGACAGTGTACGAAGTCTTGCTTGTGGATTCAGCACCTACAAACTTCTGACAATGCCGAATTCTAAAAGCTTTCCTTTCGCCCAAAAGGTGCGCGAACCAGTTGCTCCTTCGGAATAATAATAATAACAACCAGTCGAACTTCGCCGGTCAATTTGCATATTTCGTAATGGCCGAGACTGTCCGGAGCCAGTTAACTGGGTGGGTGGACTGTTAGCAGCCAGTCAGGTGGTTGGTCTCTTGTTCTTTCAAGGGATGATGGAACAAATGTAGTAAAGGAAAAGTACGTTTTTAAGTCTGTGTGTTGCGTTATTTTTCTTTTTTTAAGTCTGTGTGCTGCGTTATTTTTCTTTTTTTAAGTCTGTGTGCTGCGTTATTTTTCTTTTTCTAAGTCTGCGTGCTGCGTTATTTTTCTTTTTTTAAGTCTGTGTGCTGCGTTATTTTTCTTTTTTTAAGTCTGTGTGCTGCGTTATTTTTCTTTTTTTAAGTCTGTGTGCTGCGTTATTTTTCTTTTAAGTCTGCGTGCTGCGTTATTTTTCTTTTTTTAAGTCTGTGTGCTGCGTTATTTTTCTTTTTTTAAGTCTGTGTGCTGCGTTATTTTTCTTTTTTTAAGTCTGTGTGCTGCATTATTGTTCCCTTTTTTAAGTCTGTGTGCTGCGTTATTTTTCTTTTTTTAAGTCTGTGTGCTGCATTATTGTTCCCTTTTTTTAAGTCTGTGTGCTGCATTATTGTTCCCTTTTTTTAAGTATTTGTGCTGCATTATTGTTCCCTTTTTTTAAGTCTGTGTGCTGCATTATTGTTCCCTTTTTTAAGTCTGTGTGCTGCATTATTGTTCCCTTTTTTTAAGTCTGTGTGCTGCATTATTGTTCCCTTTTTTAAGTCTGTATGCTGCATTATTGTTCCCTTTTTTAAGTCTGTGTGCTGCATTATTGTTCCCTTTTTTAAGTCTGAACGCTGCATTATTGTTCCCTTTTTTAAGTCTGTGTGCTGCGTTATTTTTCTTTTTTTAAGTCTGTGTGCTGCATTATTGTTCCCTTTTTTTAAGTCTGTGTGCTGCATTATTTTTCATTTTTTAAGTCTGTGTGCTGCATTATTTTTCTTTTTTTAAGTCTGTGTGCTGCATTATTGTTCCCTTTTTTTAAGTCTGTGTGCTGCATTATTTTTCATTTTTTAAGTCTGTGTGCTGCATTATTTTTCTTTTTTTAAGTCTGTGTGCTGCGTTATTTTTCTTTTTTTAAGTCTGTGTGCTGCATTATTGTTCCCTTTTTTTAAGTCTGTGTGCTGCATTATTTTTCATTTTTTAAGTCTGTGTGCTGCATTATTTTTCTTTTTTAAGTCTGTGTGCTGCATTATTGTTCCCTTTTTTAAGTCTGTGTGCTGCATTATTGTTCCCTTTTTAAGTCTGTGTGCTGCATTATTGTTCCCTTTTTAAGTCTGTGTGCTGCATTATTGTTCCCTTTTTAAGTCTGTGTGCTGCATTATTGTTCCCTTTTTTAAGTCTGTGTGCTGCATTATTGTTCCCTTTTTTAAGTCTGTATGCTGCATTATTGTTCCCTTTTTTAAGTCTGTGTGCTGCATTATTGTTCCCTTTTTTAAGTCTGTATGCTGCATTATTGTTCCCTTTTTAAGTCTGTGTGCTGCATTATTGTTCCCTTTTTTAAGTCTGTGTGCTGCATTATTGTTCCCTTTTTTAAGTCTGTATGCTGCATTATTGTTCCCTTTTTTAAGTCTGTGTGCTGCATTATTGTTCCCTTTTTTAAGTCTGTGTGCTGCATTATTGTTCCCTTTTTTAAGTCTGTATGCTGCATTATTGTTCCCTTTTTTAAGTCTGTATGCTGCATTATTGTTCCCTTTTTTAAGTCTGTATGCTGCATTATTGTTCCCTTTTTTAAGTCTGTATGCTGCATTATTGTTCCCTCTTTTAAGTCTGTGTGCTGCATTATTGTTCCCTCTTTTAAGTCTGTGTGCTGCATTATTGTTCCCTCTTTTAAGTCTGAGTGCTGCATTATTGTTCCCTTTTTTAAGTCTGTGTGCTGCATTATTGTTCCCTTTTTTAAGTCTGTGTGCTGCATTATTGTTCCCTTTTTTAAGTCTGTGTGCTGCATTATTGTTCCCTTTTTTAAGTCTGTGTGCTGCGTTATTTTTCTTTTTTTAAGTCTGCGTGCTGCATTATTGTTCCCTATTTTAAGTCTGTGTGCTGCATTATTGTTCCCTCTTTTAAGTCTGTATGCTGCATTATTGTTCCCTCTTTTAAGTCTGTGTGCTGCATTATTGTTCCCTCTTTTAAGTCTGTATGCTGCATTATTGTTCCCTTTTTTAAGTCTGTGTGCTGCATTATTGTTCCCTCTTTTAAGTCTGTGTGCTGCATTATTGTTCCCTTTTTTAAGTCTGTGTGCTGCATTATTGTTCCCTTTTTTAAGTCTGTGTGCTGCATTATTGTTCCCTTTTTTAAGTCTGTGTGCTGCATTATTGTTCCCTTTTTTAAGTCTGTATGCTGCATTATTTTTTTCTTTTTTTAAGTCTGTGTGCTGCATTATTGTTCCCTTTTTTAAGTATGTGTGCTGCATTATTGTTCCCTTTTTTAAGTCTGTTTGCTGCATTATTTTTTTCTTTTTTTAAGTCTGTGTGCTGCATTATTTTTCTTTTTTTAAGTCTGTGTGCTGCATTATTTTTCTTTTTTTAAGTCTGTGTGCTGCATTATTGTTCCCTCTTTTAAGTCTGTGTGCTGCATTATTGTTCCCTCTTTTAAGTCTGTGTGCTGCATTATTGTTCCCTCTTTTAAGTCTGTATGCTGCATTATTGTTCCCTTTTTTAAGTCTGTATGCTGCATTCTTTTTTAAGTCTGAACGCTGCATTATTGTTCCCTTTTTTAAGTCTGTATGCTGCATTCTTTTTTAAGTCTAAATGCTGCATTATTGTTCCCTTTTTAAGTCTGTATGCTGCATTATTGTTCCCCTTTTAAGTGATTCTACTTTCAATGGAACATACTTTCCGCTGAATGGGAAACTGAGAGAAAGGGAGGTTTGAAAGGTGTAACAGGAGGAAAACCTTTAGCAACTGCACTATGAAACCATCATCAGGAGAGGGTTGAAGAAAGTAAGATGGAAGAAAGGGAATATGAACGGAGGTACAGTCAAAGGAATGAAAGAGGTTGTAGTAGCTAGGAGCCTAAGTAATGCCTACAGTGCTCCGAATGAGGTGTACTGACAGCACTACCCAATACCCTACGGGGTCTTTCAATGGTTGAACAGCTCCATCGAGTATTACTGCTCATGATAAGCGTGCAACCACGCAAATTAGGTTAAAAACGCCTCTCTTCGCCTATACTAAACTCTCTGACTTCTCTCTCCAGAGACAATGGTTCCTGGCACTCGAATCAATTTAGGAATGCCATTCCCTTAAATAGTTGTATCTAACCCTATTACATTTTTAATACTACTCCTTCTGATAGGTACAGCATCATCTAACCCTATATACACTACAGCTTCTGCCTTTTATGGCACAAACGCACCAAACATTGAAGAATATCTGGTCGAAAATGTCGCACGCATCAAAAGATCGTAGAAGGTCGCTTTGGCAACTGACATTTTCCAATAAATTGTAGATTATGTTCTACGTAACTGTACGCAGCAGCTGTGAGGTTCTACCACGCTGAATATAGATTTGTCTTTTATTTAGAGAGAGAGAGAGAGAGAGAGAGAGAGAGAGAGAGAGAGAGAGAGCTAGTACTGCAAACCGAGCGCTGTTTTCTGGTATCGGGTTTAACACCACTCAGTTTTCAAGGGATTTTATTTTGGCGACAGCTAAAATGTAGAGCAGTCTGCCTTGTGCAGTTGTGGAATCTTAGCATCGGGTTCAACACTACTCGGTTTTCAAGGGATTTTATTTTGGCGACAGTTGTAGAATTTTCTGGTCTCCAAATATTCACGCGAGGAATAAATTCATTCCTGTTCTCTCTGCTACTGACGTCTCCCGAATTCCAGGTATATCGGTTTTATTTTTAATTCCCTCGTATTTATTAACTTGTCACCTTTTCCTGTAACTCTCTCTCTCTCTCTCTCTCTCTCTCTCTCTCTCTCTCTCTCTCTCTCTCTCTCTCTCTGTGCAGGCTGATTTCCCTTTAGATCCATCTTGGATTTACCATAGATGTTGACTCTGTCTATAAAGGTTTTCAGGTGAAGATTGAGAGAGAGAGAGAGAGAGAGAGAGAGAGAGAGAGAGAGAGAGAGAGAGAGAGAGAGAGAGAGACTGACTGATTTATGGCTACTAAAACTGGCATCACAGCACCTGGGTTATTGACGCCGAGAGAGAGAGAGAGAGAGAGAGAGAGAGAGAGAGAGAGAGAGAGAGAGAGAGAGAGAGAGAGAATATCAGTGAAAAGGGTTGTCAGATTTCACTCTGACTGGAAGAGATTCTAACCAAGAGAGATTTCATTCTCTGAAGGGTCACAGTCACTTACAGTTATTCTGGAGACGGTCCACCCACCAGGCAAACGACTCATTCAAAGGCAGGTGACTGACTGATTGATTGATATGGTACGTCAAAGAGGCGTCGCCGCATCTATCGGTCATAACTGGCCTTAGACGGCAGCTGAATTATAGATAAATATAAGCCACCGAAGGTTTTGGGACGTTGGAAATTGACGCAGGACAATGCACCACATAGCCTAATTATTTTCAGAGTTCGTGAAGTATTGTATTCAAAGCAGAACAAATATATAAAATACAATACACTTGGAGAAATGTATTTTGTAAAAGATTTCTTCCGCTTTTGGGGTTCATTTTGGAGATTTTGCATACCTGATTCAAAAAATGTGTTATTGTTTTTTGGGTTTAAATTCAGAACTTTTTGGGTTCAGAATAGGAATACTGCAATGAGTTGATACAAAACTATAATAACGAGGTGTTAGTTCCGAACTTTTTACTTTTAATGTTCAAAGTTATACAGTCTGACAGGAAATATATATATATATATATATATATATATATATATATATATATATATATATATATATATATATATATATATACATTTATACATACATACAGACATACATATATACTTATGTATATACTGTACATATACATATACACACACACACACACACACACACATATATATATATATATATATATATATATATATATATATATAGAGAGAGAGAGAGAGAGAGAGAGAGAGAGAGAGAGAGAGAGAGAGAGAGAGAGAGAGAGAGAGAGAGACTGGCATCCAGTAAAATTATGCAAAACACAAAAGCCAACACACTATGAATCAACCAATTACAGAGAGTTTATGTATGATGTATATACATATATACATTATATATGTATATATACATACATATACATATACTCTATGCCATATACGTTAACCAAACAGCCACCAAATCAATCTGTTGAGTCTAAATGTCTGGCGGGACACTCCTTAAACACACTTACCAGAAACCTGTTCGACGAACGACTAGAGACATGCTAACCGCTTAAAAAGAGAGGATAATGAAACGGTTCCACGACTCTTAAAAAACTTTCAAAGGCGCCCGGGGGCAAGCAGGCGCTAAATCGTTTTCCGCCATCGGAAGTCCCTGACTGAACGAAGCCTGGGGTGGAATGACACCGGATCCACCGTTCATCCACGTTCCTGAAATTCTCGTTCGGTAGCGTCCAAAAACGCTGACCGTTTTCCGCTACGCCTGAATGGCACGACGGTGCTGAACGAGGCCGCTTCTGGGACTTGTTACCTATGAAAGTACTGGTTTGAAGAGCGACGCAGACGCGTTCATTAAGTCTCGACGAGCGCCCTGTCATAAACGGCAAAATCATGTACCTCGACTTCCTACCAGACCATAAATTTCCGGTTCTTAAAAGGGGGTCAGAGTTCAGACTAATTAAGCCGATGGAGGAGAAAAATACCTGTCACTCATTATGTCGCCAACACACGTCGCCAACTTGTTACGTACATGTCACATACATGTTGACAACACGTCGATAACCATTATAACTTTGTCATTTAATATGTTCATCATCATTCACTATACTCAAAGTGAATGATGATGAACATATTAAATGACAAAAAATATAATATTATCGACGTGTTATCAACATGTATGTGTATATAAAGTTGGCGACGTGTGTTGGCGACATAATGAGTGACAGGTATTTTTCTCAAAGGTTACCTAGCAATGCTCTTCAAGGTCTGTCAACACTCCAGTTAAACATGTTGTCAACACATGTCGTCAACTTGTCTCATACATATTGCAAAAATGTTGAAAACAAGTCACCAACGTTAAAAACCGCGTCACTCAATATCCCCTAATGTTCTTAAGGCTACGTCCACATTTCAGTACAACATGTCATCAACACACGTCGCCAACTTATCTCATACATATAAACATGTTGAAAACAAGTCATCAACCTTCAAAACCGCGTCACTCAATATACTCAAAGGTTCTCCATCAATGTTCTTCAAGGCTTGTCAACACTTAAGTTAAACATATTGTCAACACAGAAGCTTGTTGCATATATATCATCAACATGTTGAAAACTATCCAACGACTTTAAATGAAGACTGAATCTTTGGCAAATGCTGGATATAATCTAATGTAAAACAGGTTAGGCTATGACCACCAACAACTTGTCGATTTGTATTCAACCTGTTTGTGATGTATCTGTGATATGTTACCGACATGTTAAGCACAATAAGGCAAAATATTTCCACAGAAATGAGTGATTACATGACGGGGAAGTAAAGATGGCGCATAGATAAATCTAACAAGAAACAGACACAGGAAAGTCAGCAGCTAACACTTAAAATATGAATAAAAACTTAACACTGACTGTACAAAGCTATAACAAATAGGCCTATAGTTTATTGGAGATGACACCTATGCCTTATTTAATAGCCCAATACACTTGATGGGTTGATAATTAACCTTGATAGCCATAAGAAAGGGTTCTGAAGGGTGAAAATTAACCACAGATTGTGGCTGTGTATGATAAAAATACTTTAAAAATATATAAATATAGGCCTACATTTATATGCGTATATATATATATATACATATGTATGTATGTGTATTGGCTACACACATATATATACACACACATATAGACATATAATCGAAACAGAAAAAGCCTAATACATCAGAGATTCTACCCCGACGCCACCCACACACAAATTCAAACCCGTATACCAGTCATATCACATCAAATAAACGGAAAAAAAAAAAAACGTTTTTGAAAAGTAGTCCAGTAAAAAAAAATATATGTATGTATCGACACGCTCAATTATTAACACAAATCGAGTCGAGCCGTTTTCGCGCAAAGGAATACTTCCGTGTAAATGCGACATAACTTAAATCTTTTATTTCTTGGGCCTAAGCTGCGTAGGCCTATCCTTCTAATGGGTGGCTTGAGAGATATAGACACTTTCGTTCTTTTTATACACTGTATATATATTTGTATATATTTTATATACAAATATATATATGTATATATAAATATACATATAATCTTTATAATATAAATTGCACCACACAGATCATTCAAATCTTTGATTTCATATCTGTCAATTTTGTTTAGAATCTTCTCATACAATTTCGTCTAGGTTGGTATGCCCAGTCCAGAAGTACACACCAGGCCTCTAGAGAAGTCCCTTTTATGAAACCATACCACACTCAGCACCTTTTGTAAATATAGGCCTAGACCTACCTCTTCAAAATTACACAACAGTTGTAAATCTAAACCTAACCTTGTAAATGTAGACATAGGCCTATCTCTTCGAAAATTAAAATTGCTACACAACACGAGTAGTTATTTTTGAAAGTTTTAAACCAAGAATTAAACCAAGGGGATCATTCTGATAAGTAACATTGGCTTCCGAAATTCAACCGAGGTAGTGACGATATACTTCAATATATTCAAGGTCAGAGATCAGAGGTTACAGTAGGCGGGAAATGGGAGGTCACTGACGCCTAAGGATTAGACCAACCGTCGTTTACGATTAAATGAACGTCTACTGTGTGTGGGAATTATACACACACACTCACACACACACACACACACACACACACACACCCTACAAATATATAACATCTATACCAAACGCCACCCAAACCCAACTCACATATAATTCAACCTAGGTCTAATTCACAACAAAACACAAAAACAAAAGTAATAATTACAATACCCTCAGATAAAAATAACCCGTTTATACTATTCAAAACGACACCAGACAATAACAAGTAATAGTATTACATGTAACTATTAAACCTCCCCTCGCCAGTAATTCATAAATAAGTCAAAACAGTAATAGTAACTATTTGAGTTATCGAATCGCGCTTAAGCACGCTTGAGTTATTCCATTATATATACACATATATATACATATATATACATATATATAGTTTATACATAAACATATACACATGTATATAGGCCCATACAGTTAATACAAATAAATAACAATTTCCTTTTACAAAAAAAAATGTAATTATGTATCATTAGAAATTAAAAAATACATGAAAATGACAGATAGAATAATGGAACAAATCAGAGAGAGAGAGAGAGAGAGAGAGAGAGAGAGAGAGAGAGAGAGAGAGAAGTATGTTGACTTTACTCACCTAGAACCGTTTCGTCCACCCTATAGTCCTACGGAGGGCCGTAGGAATGTCAGCTGCGGAATCCTTCTTATTCCTTTCTTCTTCTCCTTCTTATTCCTTCTTCTTATTCTCCTCTCCTTCTCCTCCTCCTCCTCCTCCTCCTCCTCCTTCGCCGACTGTTTGCTCAACTGATATCCGCACTCAACATCTATAACGGTTTTCACTCACACTTTTTTTTTCTCTAAACTCTAGACCGATGTTTGTTCTTTTTCATACCATCTTATGTGAACTCTCGTTATTTTTGCTTTATTCTCTCTCTCTCTCTCTCTCTTCCTTTCCTCGACTTTATATTTATATATATGAGATATCTTTATTAGTACACTTTTTCTCCAATTTTCCAAATCTTTTTCCTTCCTTCTCTCCTGTATAAAATATCTTTACCCAAACGCTTTTCAATCTACGAAAAATCTCAACTTCTTTTTTTAACTTTAATCTTCAATTGTATCACTTATTCCTCGTCCTCTTTGCATTATTCTTACGTCACACTTCTCACGCGATCATCGACCACTTCTCTTCTCCTGTTTATGATTGAAGTGATAACCACTTCCTCTCATCTTCTTCCTCCTCTTCTCTGTTCGCCCGTTTCATCTGCCACTTTTATCACGCTTTCTTTCGTTTCCATTGTTCGTGTTGACTCTTCCTCCTTCTTCGTGTCGCCACATCGGAAAAATAAAGAATAAGTTTTGTTTTAATTTTCTTTCGATCTACAATAACATCACTTTTCCTTCCTTAGGCCTAACTTCTGTGCAGACGCCTCTGCAGGTAGAGTTTTGTGTGAAGTTTCTAATAAAGTAATTTCGTATTGTTTTAAATAATTACAGAATGGAATTGTATAGTTTTAGATCATTTTAAGAGAATTCTATATAATTTTCATATTTTCGATTCAGTGGAGTGAATATTCCTCAGTACAGTATACTTATGAATGACGGTATACAGCGTATGTATACACACGCATAATACATATATACATTCAACATATACCCACGCTGTCCTTCAGTACAGGAATACACACATGTATACTTATATAGACAGATAACAAAAATACACAGCCTAGACCAATATCCCTTAACAAAGGTGTATACACACAGATTACACTCAACACTTAACGTCGTATAGATCACATGTACACACACAAGTACACTGCCTAGACCAATATTCCTTAACACGGTTGTTTATACACAGTACACTCAACGCCTAGCCAGCCCTGTATACATGTATAAACAGATAACATATCATACACCCAACACTTACACCTCGCATTCCTTAAGTAAGGCGGTCAATACACATGTACACACATATACACCTATACACTTATTCCAAGGCTACTCCGATAGGCCTAACTGTTTGTACTTTCAAAAATGTACTTCGACATTTTAGCCTTTTTTTTTTTTGCATTTTAAGTATTTTCCGGAATCTGGTTAATTATTTTTTTATTAACAATCACCTCCCCACCATCCCCACACCCAAAAATAAAATAATAATGTTTTTTATAGTACTCATGTTTCAAATTTGTGACCACGCTACCTAATTAACTAGGCCTATTCATTCCTGTCGTTTTAACATTGACAAAACTACACGTCAATTGTTTTAACATTCCATAATACAACATTTACTATATAAAATCTGCCTCTGTCTAAATATGATCACCTGACTATAAAATCATATAGGCCTACTTTAGACCTGACTTTGTTTAAACACAATTGACTATAAAATTAGATAGGCCTATCTTCTTTTCGATATCCCAGAAATTACTATTACAAGGAGATTAGGAATCAGGAATCCATCGGTAATTCCTTGGAATGCTACGCCTCTTCCCATTCCCTATTATCTGCATTTAACGGACAATCGATTATAATATCTATTAAAGTTTTCCTTTTCCGCTAAAGTACAATAATAGTCTCACATGCAAGTTATATGAGTCTAATAATTTCTATAAATCATTTATCAGGTAAGTCCAATTATTTCTATAAATCATTTACCAGGTAAGTCTAATAATTTCTATAAATCACTTATCAGGTATATAAGCCTAATAATTTCTATAAATCACTTATCAGGTAAGTCTAATCATTTCTATGAATTATCTATCAGGTGAGTCTAATAATTTCTATAAATCACTTATCAGGTAAGTCTAATAATTTCTATAAATCAAGTAAGTCTAATCATTTCTATAAATCATCTATCATGTAAGCCTAATCATTTCTATAAATCATCTATCAGGCAAGTCTAATAATTTCTATAAATCATTTACCAGGTAAGCCTAATTATTTCTATAAACCATTTATCAGGTAAGCCTAATAATTTCCATAAATCATCTATCAGGCAAGACTAATAATTTCCATAAATCATCTATCAAGCAAGCCTAATAATCTCTATAAACCATTTATCAGGTAAGCCTAACAATTTCTATAAATCACTTACCAGGCAAGTCTAATCATTTCTGTCAATCGCCTAACAGGTAAGTCAAATAATTTCCATCAACCATCTCTCAATCAAGTCTAATAATAACTTCTATTAATCACTTGCCATTTAAGTCTAACGATAATTTCCATTAATCACCTACCAAGCATTTAAGAGCAATACAATAACTCCAAGCAAAGGACAATTAAGACAGTAATTGATCTAACTGTTTTAATTAGCTTAATCCAGTGGTTTCATTAACCTCCCAATTCAAGTGACGCTTCTACGGAGTTGCTTAGAAAAATATTTGAATTTGAAATTTGGGAAATTTTGTGGTCCAGGAGAAACTACAAATTCGACTGAGGCCATAAGCCAAGCGTTGGGACCTACGAGGTCATTGGACGCTGGTAGCTTCAGGCATGCAATGTAGTTGATGTTAAGTGTGAGCAAAGTGAAGGTATTTTAAGTTTTAAGTATGAATTTATTGTGCGATGAATTTTATAAGTAACAGAATGAAATTAAGTATTTCGTGGGTTACAAACACCTTGGTAAAAGATAAATAATAATATAAGTTGATAAAGTATTAGAAAAGTGAAGATATTTTAACTTTTAAGTAAAATAAATTATTCTGTAATAAATTTCATAAGTAACTTAGAATGAACTTAAGTAATTTGGGGGATAAAAACCGGTTGGCAATGATAAATGATAATAAATATAGGCTGATGTAAGTGTGAAAAAATTGAACATATTTTAAGTTTAAAAATTGAACATATTTAAAGTTTTAAGTAAAAAAAAAATTTCTGCAATGAATTTCATAAGTAACTTAGAATGAAAATAAGTAATTCTGTGATATAAACCCTTAGCAAAAAATAAAAAATAACATAAGTTAATAAAGTGTTGATAAAGTGTTAGAAAAGTGAAGATAATATTGAGTTATAAGTAAGAATTTACTGCAATGAATTTCGTAAGTAACTTAGAATGAACTTAGTGAGATACAAACCCGTTGGTAAGTGGTAAACATAACTGAAACTTCAAGTAAAAATAACTTAAGTAAAAAAATAAGTACCTTACTAAAAAAATAAGTAACTCAGAAGGAACTTAAATAAGTATTCTTGCCATACACACCCGTTTGGTCAAAGGCAAAAAAGTAACATAGGTCGAATTATCACTTTATAAATGGAGAACCCAGTCGACATCTTCCGTCAATCACATCACTTATTTAAGTTTTTTTTTATTTTTCTCTCTCGGTTTCACGTTTTTCGACTCCTAAAAACTTTTTTTAGAGGGAACGGGGGTTGTTTTTATAATAGACAAAAGTTCCCCCGAGGGAATCCTCCCCTTAAAAAAAGTAGAACGTCTTTTTAAAAAGTTTTTTTTAAGAAAAATCTCCACATCACAATTTCGAATCGTTCGGCTTCGAATTTTTCGATTTTGAAAAACTTCTTTTTTACCGTTAAAAGGGGGGTAGGGGGCGATGCTCCCATCAATAAAAAACTTCCCCAAACTCTCCCCCAACAAACTACCAACTCTTCCAAAAAAAAAAAACTCAAAAAAAGATCTAAAACTTGACGACAAACGGAAAAAAAGTCAAGCCTTACAGAAAACGACCTCCCTCTCTCTCGCCACCTCGGCAGACGTGAGTGAGTGCGAGGCGGGAGCGACACGTCTTCTCATCACCGCGGTCAACAGAGCACTGAGTGTGAAGAAGAAGAAGAAGAAGAAGGAGCCACCAACACAACTGAGTCAGTCTCTCTCTGGCTCAGGCTGATGATGATGATGATGATGATGATGATGGCGGTAGTGGATGACGACTACGGCGACGGTATGTGGTTGCACTTGCACCGTTTGTGTGCCTCTGGTCGTCCGTCGCGGTCTCTTCTGGTCGTGCTGGGTGACGGTGGGTGAGTGGAGGATGATGGGGAAGAGAGAGAGAGAGAGATAAATATATATATATATATTCCTCCGAATCCTCGTTCTCTGGTTGACGATGGATGACGGTTCAGAGCCCAGGCTTCGACTCCAAAGAGGAAGAAGAAGCAGAGAGAGACAGACAGAAAGAGAGCCACAGAGAGAGAGAGAGAGATAGAGATAGAGAGAGAGAGCCACAGAGAGAGAGAGAGAGAAAGAGAAAGAGAGAGAGATACTCCTTCGAATCCTCGTTCTCTGGTTGACGATGGATGACGCTTCAGAGCCCAGGCTTCGACTACAAAGGGGAAGAAGCAGAGAGAGAGAGAGCCACATAGAGAGAGAGAGAAAGAGCCACAGAGAGAGAGAGAGAAAGAGCCACAGAGAGAGATACTCCTCCGAATTCTCGTTCTCTGGTTGACGATGGATGACACAATTCAGAGACCAAGCTTCGACTACAAAGAGGAAGAAGGAGCAGAGAGAGAGAGAGAGAGAGAGAATTAACTACAGAGTTTAGGCCAACCACTGGAACCTATTAGGTCATTCAACGTTGCAACCCGGGGCCGAAGGGAAGCTGCAGAGAACGTAACCTTTGCAAATAACGCCTACAGTGCAGCCCGCGAGGTGCACTGAAAACACTAACCCCTTATACAGGAAGAGAGAGAGAGAGAGAGAGAGAGAGAGAGGTGATTCAGAGCTCAACCATGCGGCTACTAAGAGGAATAAGGAGAGAGAGAGGGGGAGAGAAAGCTAGAGAGAGAGAGAGAGGGAGAGATGGGGGGGGGGGGCTAAACTTCCGAATTCACCTTCGGAATCATCGTCTGTGTACGTGCGAACCTTACAAGTAAATGCGTAACCCACTAAGGCGGTTACCATGCCTGCTTGACTAACCAACCATCCACTACGTTGTGCAATTATGGACATCAAATTGACTCTTCAATAATCGTTCCGATTCGACTGTGATTATTATCGTAGGAAATGGAGAGAGAGAGAGAGAGAGAGAGACATAGACTGAGAGAGAGAGAGAGAGAGAGAGATTTTGCATAGTACTAGGGTACATCCACAGTACGTTGAAAACATAAATAACAGTAACTCGCGATAATTGCAGATTGTTTCGTTGCTTTGGGAGGTAACGTAGCCATGTCGTTTATATTGTTTTATATAGACCGTATGGGGTTGATTTTATCAAGAAAATACTTTAGGAATTTACAAAATACGGCACATTCTAATATACGCTTAGGTCTAGGCCTGAGAATTCGGTCTACTTGAGAATTATGAACCCTTATGTATAGGCTTACTTTTAATGTATTTTTATATGCCATGCAAATGTTTGTTATTAGCAAACCATAATAATCAATATACTTTCTTCAGCGTTAATTCCTGTTGAGAAAATGGCCTCAGAATTGACAGCAAAGGTTTAGTTCTGAGAATTTGATCTGTTAAAAACTTTGAAATCACAGATCATATGAATAGGCCTACTTCTAACGTACTTTCCATTAATAATTTGCAATCGTTTGTCGTTAACAAACCAAATTAATCCCAATTCAAGCATTGACAGATATATATAAGTAATATACCTTCGCTTGCCTGTTGTTATTCCGCGTATAACGGCCGGACGAGATACTCTCAATTACATAACAAGCGAGTTATTACATCGCTTGAACTACCTTCAGCTTTCCCCTCCGCTTTCATTGGCTGAGAAAGAGGCGTGACTCTCCCCTCGGCTGCTGATTGGCCCCCGGCGGTGACGAAACGACTACGTCATCGTGACGTCACGAATTTGGAGGCAGGTGATTGGTTGTCATCGCGTAAGCGAAGTGCAACACTTAATGTCACTAGCCCTCACTGTCATTCACTATACGCGTTCACCCTCGTTTTATTTCAATTTATCTAAGTTTTCGTTTGATGGAGATCGTTATTCACCTTCGTCGTTATTCATTATAACCCTTCGTTCGTTATTCGCGATGGTGAAATGCGTAAAAAACCGTTATTCGACGAAATAACGAACCATTAATGGCGGCCGTTCCGGTATTCGCCGATATTAAATAGTGATTTAAACGCGCGATTGTGACCTGTGACGTCACGTCGCGATAGTGATCGTCGAAGTATCGTGATAGTGACGACAGTGAGAAGTCCGGATCTACGGTGAGTACAGTAGTGTCATTTATTGTTAAGTATTTATAATAATTGTTTTAAATATTAGTTTAATATTTCAATATATTACGTAAAAAGTAGAGTGAGTGATATTATCAATTATTATTGTATAATTGTTTGTTGATTATTAATGACTGTTAATTGTGGCAAATGATTTACACTTTTACAGTTAATTAATTTTAGATTATATGATAAGTCAAGCAATATTAGGGAGTATTTAAACTTAAAATTTATATTATATATCATGAGAGTTACTATAGCCTAGGCTTAAGTTATCAATTTATATATATATATATATATATATATATATATATATATATATATATATATATATATATATATATATATATATATATATATATTATTAAATATTTATTCACATAAGACACTTAATACTTACACAAAGTCCCATCAAAGGTGTTTCGTGCCCCGTACGTACAGTGCACATACATTTTCCATCTTCCTGGGTGTTAAGACCCATTCTTTAGGCCCATAATCCTCCATTCTTCCCACATGACCGGATAATTAATTTGAATCAATATATATATTATATATACACATATATAATATATATACTTGTTCTTAGTTAACACCGACGGTGCACGATCGTCGTGCACAGAGCCCATCCAGGGAGTAGGCGCGAGTTGTGGTCGTGTATATAAATAATCCGAAGAGTACACGAGGGTCGTGTATATAACCGAGTGAAAAGTTAGCGTATACACGATGGTCGTGTACGTAAATGAAACAAGAATTCGTACACGATGGTCGTGTATGTAACTGGTTCAAAATACACGGTGGGTTTGTAGGCTTATAGACGCCATCTTATGATACCGGTTGTAAGAATATCGTGCATTTATGTACTGTTGTGTGTGTACGTGTGTGTGTGTACGTGCAG
>NC_089785.1:23800206-23847706 GCF_040412425.1 Macrobrachium rosenbergii | reverse complement strand
TATTATTAACACACGCCTCAGTACTATTCTTAAGAATGTACCTCTGACCTTATCGACAACAGGTAGGCGAATACACCGCTTTTCCTTGAGAGCTGAGCCTACCCTTTGAATATTATTGTTCTTTTTCCTCTTCTTCTTCTTCTTCTTCCTCATTCCTCGTCTTCCTTTGGATCTGTTGTGGTTCAAGTTAACTAGATTATGTTGCCTGTCTCGGTGGCCTTCAGTCAAGGAAATCAAAATGAATAAAAAGAATGAATATTTATGTATATATATTTTTTTTTCGACACTCGTGAGAGCATCGGGATTTGTTGCCTAGTGGGGAATAAGGTGAGGAATTTGAAGGGTTACTTGAGAAAGGGGGCTTAACCCCCCTTTATTTTTCCTTCCCCCTTCCTTCTCTTTACCGTAAGATGGGATTAGACTTGTCTTGGGGAACACGGAAGGAATGGGAGACAGTCAAAGCTTTTAAGTAAGTTGCTTAGTGGAAGAAAGATGAGGAATTTGAAGGATTTATTGAAAACGGGGCTTAATCCCCCCTTTATTTTCCTTCCCCCTTCCTTCTCTTTACCGTAAGATGGGATTAGACCCCTCCTAGGGAACACGGAAGGAAGGGGAGACGTTCGAAGCTTTTTAGCTATAGTTAATGATTGACGTATTTCCACATTTAGGATTTAATGGTGGGATGATAGAGGGGGTTTAAACCCCCCGTTCTTTATCCTTTTCCTTCCTTCCTTTCCCGTAGGTTAGGATTAGACCTCTCTTGGGGAACACGGAAGGAAGGAGAGACGTTTGAAGGTTATTAGTTATAGTAAATGTTGATTATATTTCCATATTTAGGACTGAATTGTGGGATGATATTGGGCATATATACACTCCCACAGTTGTACTAAGCTAATCCCCCACGCCCACACCCAAATTCTCCTACATCCCACGCCCACACCCACACTCTCCTACACAGCCCCCTTCCCCCTTTCCTAACCCCAACCCCCCAACACCACGCCCAAATTCATGAGGACCAACTTCTAAATTCTGGATCATACTCGCTTCACCAACTACCATTTTTAAATTTTTTTTTTTAAGTGCTGCTGATAATATTATCCTAAATCCCCTCCCCTAAAACTACACACCCCCTTCCCGTCCCCTAAAACCACACCCCCTTCCCCTCCCCCTTTCATACACCCCTTCCCTACACCCAAAATCATGAGGGCCAACCTCTCAAGTTGAATTATTTTTTAATTAAAGATTTGTTTTCTGTCACTCTAACGTAATATTAACCTAACTCCCCTTCCCCCCAAAACCACACACCCCTCCCCCCTTTCCTACACCTCTTCCCTCCCCCCTTCCCCCCCTCCACCCAAAATTCAGAGGGGACCAACCTCTCAAGTTGAATTATTTTTTAATTTTAATTTTTTTCACTCATTTTTTAATATAATTTTTTTCGCTAACATAATATTAAGCTAACCCCCTCCCCCCTAAAACCTCATACCCCTCCCCCCTTTCCTAAACCCCTTCCCTCCCCCTCCACCCAAATTCAAGAGGACAAACTTTTCAAATTCAATTTTTTTATTTATTTTTTTGTCACTTGACAAGTTGCTCTTTATTTTTTTATTTAAATTTTTTTTTTGTCACTTGACAAACTGTTCTCGATTATTTTTTTCAATTATTTTTGTCCCTGTTGACAAGTTGCTCTCGAAAATTTTTATTTTTTTGTCAGTTGAAAAACTTTTCTTGATTATTTTTTTATTTTTTTCACTGCTGACAAACTTTTCTAGATTATTTTTTAAATTCTTTGTCACTGTTGACAAACTTTCTCAATTATTTTTTTATTATTTTGTCGCTGTTAACAAACTTTTCTCGATTATTTTTATTATTTTGCCACTATTGACAAACTTTTCTCGATTATTTTTTTATTATTTTGTCACTATTAACAAACAACCCTCGATTATTTTATGTTTAATTTTTTTTGCCACTGTTCACAAACTTTTCTCGATTATTTTTTTATTTCTTGTCACTATTAACAAACAACCCTCGATTATTTTTAAATTTAATTTTTTTACCACTGTTGACAAACTGCTCTCTCGTCCTCAGTGACAATGTCACAAATGACATCGGGACATTGTCTGTCATCGAGTTGTCAGGGATAATATGTCACTGTCTGTGATTGTGTTGAAACTGATTTCTGTTCGTTATTTATGTTTGTTAATTATTGACTCTGTTATTTCTGTTTAAAATGACTTGTACTAATTATTAATTGATTGCATACTAATTATTTGCGTTTCTGTTAATTATTATTGTTGTTTATTTATTTAGTGTTATTTCTGCTACTGGTTCCTTGAGGACCTGTGTGTTGATGAGGGTTGGAGCCAGGAAATGGTAGGCCTATCTGTGCCTAAATTTTTATGTATATTTTAAAAATTAGGCCTACCGATACCTAATTTATCATTACATTATCAAAACTAGGCCTACTGATACCTAATTTTTCCGTATATTTTCAAAATTAGGCCTGCATACACCAAAGTTTTAGTATATTTTCAAAATTAGGCCTGCCTACACTAAATTTTTAGTATATTTTCAAAATTAGGCCTACCTCCACCTAATTTTTCCGTATTTTTTTAAAAATTAGGCCTGCCTACACCAAAGTTATAGTATATTTTCAAAATTAAGCCTGCCTACACCAAGTTTTTAGTATATTTCAAAATTAGGCCTAACTCCACCTAATTTATAAGTATTTTTGTCAAAATTAGTCGTACCTCCACCTAATTTTTAGTTTATTTTCAAAATTAGGCCTACCTCTACTTAATTTATCGGTATATTTACAAAATTAGGCCCACCAGTACCTAATTTTTCGGTATATTTTGAAAATGAGACCTAATATTTTTTTTTTTTTTTTCAAAATTAGGCATAGCTCTACCTGATTTATCTTGATACTTTAAAAATTAGCCATACGTCTACCTGGAAGAATTTTACAACTTTTGAATAATCCGCCTAGGCCTAATCCTAAAACCGTTTGAAGGAATAAGTTTAATTCTAAAAAAAAATTAAAGAACAGGCCTAGATAATCACCTGTAGAATAAAACAGTCATGTTGACCTTTGAAGTTTATTGAGAAATTTTTTTATAGATTTAAAAACTGAGTTCTCGCCGGGAGCATGTTTTTTTTTTCCGTGTTGAGTCTATTAAGCTGTAGGTTAAACGGTATAAGTTTGACCATGGTTAGAAGGGCGAGTTATATGTCATTGTAGAAGCTATAACCTTCTGCTGTCAATCTGATGCAGCTATGTGCGTATATATTTATATATATATATGTGTACATGTATATATATATATATATATATATATATATATATATATATATATATATATATATATAAGGTCTAAAATGCCTGATCATTACTCGTTCACGTTCTACAACTGAACCATCTTTACGTTCAATCCAAAATCATTCATTTGCGATCTTGAAGAAAGTGCGTCTGAACGCAGCCGGATCTGTCAACTCAACATCAAGTTATACCAGGAAGGAAACACGTCCTTTTAACTCTATAGCAACACAGCGCGTCTGAACGCGGCCGAATCTAACCGATTTTATATATCGGATTTTCAAATGAAGTTCAGCTGAACGCATGAGACATGTAACCAACAGTAAGGGCGGTTTTTCGCCAGTGACGAAATGCATCTGAACGCAACCCAGATCCGACCAATCAGCGCCCGGGATTCTCCAAGATGTAAACACATCTAAACTTTAAGGTGGCGGTCTGGACTGAACCCGGACCTATCCAATTAGAAGCAGTTACTAGGAGCAGTTTCTAGAGGTACTTCGACAGGGAAGGAAGTGCGTCTAGACTCCAGACCAGTTCTGGACAATTAGGAAGTGGGTTGATGAGCAGACTGAGAGAAGATACGGTTGATTTTTGAGGAAAATAATAAATTGAAATCGAGTTTTTTTCCTGTCAACATGGCGATTCTGCGTCGAGGCGAACTAAAAAGAGACACTAACGTAAATTGATAATTAAATTTAAAAGAATGGATATAAAGACGAAGATAATGTGGAGGTAGAAGGAGAGACGAACAAAAAGGTTAATGGATAATGTAGTAGACGACATTGTAGAAAATATACTGAAGAAACTTCCTTAAATACCGAACACAATTTCGAAGGATGATGATAAGTTTTACAACTTGCAACCAGGATATAAAACGCAATAACCCCTTAGGGAGGGCTAGTGCCGCCAGTGTACCTCGTGCGGTGCACTGTAGGCGTTACTTAACTAACAGCTGATGCGTAGTAAAACTATTTTGAGGTTTTCCACCTTTCGAAGTTTTACTGTCAGATTCCGTTTCAGCTCTGAATGGCCCCACGGGACCCATCTCCTGACCTCTGGCCTAAAATTCCATCCGTATTCAGTTCAATAAAACGCAGTAAAGTAAAAAAATAATAAATAATATAAGCAACAACAATGAAACGCCGACACACAGGAAAAGGTTAACGCCTCACGAGAACAAGATTAAAAAAAGAAAAAAAATATACGAATAAGGATAAATAAACCGAAGGCTATAACAGTATCACCCAGACGTGGCGGGGGCTTTGAAAAAAAAAAAAAAATTAAATAGCTGCGCCAGAGAGTTCTAGGCCGCTCAAATGTCAAGCGAAGTGGGTCCGCCAGGACGAAAACAAACTTCTACGATGTTTGTCGAATCTTGACAAGCATTTTGGGCTGATAGAAGCGTTGTGATGACACGGAAGGGGAGGACGGGGGATTGGCTACGAAGACAAAAATTGTACGGCAGGTGAATGACAGCTCAAGACAGCTGAGAAGTGAATGGGAAAAGGCTTCGTGAAATGTATGATGACTTTGTTCAGGTATGGATGAATTTATGCACGGATTCGTCGCGGCTTCGTAAAATGTATGATGGGTAAATTCATCTATGAATAAATGTATACAATGATTCATTTAATAAATTCAGCATAGTTCAGACAGTTAGGAACTGAATAGAAATTCAGCTTCATAAAATGTATGATGGTTAAATTCATCAATGAATAACCGTATACAATGATTCATTTAACAAATTCAACACGGTTCAGACAGATAGGAACTGAATGAAGATTCAGCTTCATAAAATGTATGACGATTCAATTCAGATGTATGAATAAACTTCATACATTTCTGCCATTTGATGAGAAACGACCCCATAAAATGTATGATGATTCGTTTCAGATGTACGGAAAAACTCATACATTCCTCCCATTTCCTCATAGTCACAAAAACTGTTTGGTGAGAGAACGAGGAAGTGTATGATCAGATAATTGCCTCGTTAAAAAAAAAAGACTATAGTTTGAAACAGTTATGAATGCACGTTGAATACAGGAATTATATTTTTTCTCAAATCCTTGTGAGTAAAAGGTGTTTGGTCAGACATTAAGTAAGTAAGGAAGTGAAGAATATTATGAGATGAATAATACCTGGAGCGACGGCTCCTCAAGCCTTGATAATTTGAGAGAGAGAGAGAGAGAGAGAGAGAGAGAGAGAGAGAGAGAGAGTGATTGTCTCGTCACCGTGGCACCAGAATTGACTGGATAGATCTTTGGCATATAAGAGATCTCGGGAAATTCGGTTAAATCTCATGAAACTTCGTCTGGAATCTCGTGAGACTTCGTCAGAAATCTCGTGAAACTTCGTCAAGAATCTTGTGAAACTTCATCCAAAATCTCGTGAAACTTCATCAAAAAATCTCGTGAAATTTCGACTGAAGTCTTGTGCAACTTCATCAGAAATCTTGTGAAACTTCGTCTGAAATCTCATGAAACTTTATAAAACTCTCGTGAAACTTCATCCAAAATCTCATGAAACTTCATCCGAAATCTCATGCAACTTCATTCAAAATCTCGTGAAACTTCGTCAGAAATCTCGTAAAACTTCATCTGAAAAGTGAAACTTCGTCAAAAAATCTCTTGAAACCTCGTCAAAAATCTCTTGAAACCTCGTCAAAAATCCCGTGAAACTTCGTCAGAAATCTCGTGAAACTTCATCCAAAATCTCGTAAAACTTCATAAAAAATCTCGTGAAGCTTCATAAAAATATCGTGAAAGTTCGTCAGAAATATCATGAAACTTCATCTAAAATCTTATGAAGCTTCATCCAAAATCTCGTGAAACTTCGTCAGAAATCTCGTGAAACTTCGTCTGAAATCTCGTGAAACTTCATAAAAAAATCTCGTGAAACTTCGTCTGAGATCTCGTGAAACTTCGTCAGAAATCTCGTGAAACTTCATCCGAAGTCTCGTGAAACTTGACAAAAATCTTGTGAAACTTTATCAAAAATATTGTGATACTTCGTCATAAATCTCGTGAAACTTCATCCAAAATCTCGTGAAACGTCATCCAAAATCTCATGAAACTTCATGCGAAATCTCGTGAAACTTCATCCAAAATCTCGTGAAACTTCACGAAATTTTAGATAAAGTTTCACAAGATTTAGGATAAAGGTTTAAAAAATTTTGGATAAAGGTTTCCAAAATTTTGGATGAAGTTTATTGAGGTTTCTGATGAAGTTTCACGAGATTCCAGATGAAGTTTCACGAAATTCCAGATAAAGTTTTACAAGATTTCCAATAAAGCTTCACGAGATTCTAGATAAGATTCACAAGATTTCCAATAAAGTTTCACGAGATTCCACACGAAGTCCCCCCGAGATTCTGAAAGAAGTTCCACGTGATCAGGATGAAGTTTCATTCGTAAACGATCCTACTCATTATTGACAACAACTTCCAGAAGCCCTCTGGAGAATAATACCTCCCTCTGACCGCGGACCAGATCAGAGACAAATATGGAGGCAGTCAGAATGTAAAGCGTGCTAGTGACAATGTCTAGATTATAATCTAAATTAAATAATAAAATAAATACAACCTCCACAATAACATTAAGAGACGAGAGAAGGAATTATAAAAGGTCACACGAAGGGTATCGGGGTATCACAGGGTATGTAGAGCAGAGGAGGAGGAGGAAGAAGGATAAAAAAAAAAGGGATATATAAACATGTAGTCTATAACTCTTAACTGCGTTGCTTCGACCGCACCTCGCAAAACCATCTTGCGGGAAATGCGCACGCGCGAGAATGCTAGAGTTGCCGATGACCGCCAGGTAGCCATTTTATATATATAAATCAGTTTAAGGGCGTCGATTTTATTTGCTGTAATATAACGCTTTTTTAAATCTACGAGCCTCTAATATAAAGCTATTTTTACTCTGTAAGAGCATCGGTTTTATTTACTCTAATATAAAGCTATTTTAACTATGAGAGCCTCTAATATAAAGCTTTTTTCGCTCTATAAGAAAGTCGTTTTTATTTGCTCAAATATAAACCTTTTTGACTCCAAGGGAGCCTCTAATATAAACCCCTTTTTAACTCTATAAAAGCATCGTTTTTACGTGCTCTGATATAGAGCCATTTATCGCTCTATTACGCCTGAATTATCCTCGGTGGAGTAAGTGGGAGTGAAATAAGTGTTAAGTTCCTCTCACAGTTCATGGTGACTAGGTCAGCTGCAGGCAAGGACTGGGTGCCTGACTGGGCATGACTGGATGGATGCCCAGTACCCAGCCTAGTTTACCTTGAGACAAGATCAAGAAGAAGAAGGGGAAGAAGAGGGAGAGGGAGAAGGAGGATGAGAAGGAGGAGAAGAAGAAGAAAACAGTTTAACTTCAGCCTGAAGCCAGTTGCTATTTTTTTATTTTTTATTTTTAAAAATTAAAAAAAATAATTTTTTTTTTTAGTCCGTGCAGACACAGGCAGGCAACGCAGCCCAGCCCATCAATGCCACGGGGCAGCTAATTTCGTATATTGTTCCAGGCTTCTTGGAGCCTAAAAAAAAAAAAAAAATAGAAAAAATGAAATGAGGAATGGGGAAAATTTTTTAAAAATTAAGAACTGAATGAGGAAATGGGATGGTTTTTTAAAAAATTAAATGAAGAAGATTTTTAAAAAAGCAAAAATTAATCGAAATGTGAAAATTTTTTTTAAATTTTAAAATTGGGAAAATTAAAAAAAATTTACTTATGTAAAGTAGAAAGATTAAAAAAAATTAAAGATTGAAAGAGGAATGGGGAAGATTTCTAAAAAAAATAAAAAATTAAATGAGTGTGTGGGAAGGTTTTTTAGATTAAAAACTTAAATTTAAATTTAAAATTAACTGAGGAAATATGAATACATTTCTTCTACAAACTCAAAATAAAATACGGAAGTAGGAAGTTACACTTTTCAAAAAGTTGGTGGATAATGTCTAGGACCCCTTGGTGGTGGGGAGGGGGGACCAGGGGGTGGGGGAATTAGGGAAGGGGAGGTGTTCAACGGAAGCGGGAAATGTTTTCGTAAGTAACATGACGAGGTTGCCTATTTTTTTTTGGAAATATTTTTATGGGTGAACATTTGTCCTAATTATATATATAAGTTGCTGTTTACTCTTAATTGTTTTTTCTACATTATTTTTCATTATTTTTGTATATATATTTTTTCATCATTTTTACATTATTTTTACATTATTTTTACATTATTTGTTTTATATATATATATATATATATATATATATATATATATATATATATATATATATATATATATATATATATATATATATCATTACTTTTCATTATTTTTCATCATTTTTACATTATTTTTCATTTGTTCATTATTTTTGTGTATATATGTCATTATTTTTCATTATTTTTCATCTTTTTTACATTATTTTCTGTATATATATCATTATGTTTTCATTATTTTTTCATTATTTTTCACATTATTTTTACATTTTTGTATATATGAATATTTTTAATATATATATATATATATATATATATATATATATATATATATATATATATATATATATATATATATATGTGTGTGTGTGTGTGCGTGTGTGTATGTATGTATGTGTATGTTATACAGACACTTTACACATACAATAACCCATGCGTACACAATATAAGTACATACGCACCGTAACTACGCACGAAAAATACCTAACGGCAAAAAAAAAAAAATTACAGACATAAAAACAGAAAAAATAATACCATCCCTTCAGGAAAAATTCCAAGAGAGAGAGAGAGAGAGAGAGAGAGAGAGAGAGAGATAAATAAATATATAGATCGAGAAAAGACCAAACAATAAATTTCGGTTCAGATAGGAATGTCAATGGTCGCCATATTTACGACCTAATGAGATGCGCCTCGTTGCAAACGGCCAATTCGGAGTCGAGTCCCCTGTGGCTGTTTGTGTGTGTGTGCGCGCGTGTGTCTGTAACACTTGCACCCATGCCAAGAGGACTGACTGTAATGTCGTGGTTGCAATTTTATTGTTGACGATTTTTTAATTTTTTTTTTTTTTTTTGCTCTCTCTCTCTCTCTCTCTCTCTCTCTCTCTCTCTCTCTCTCTCTCTCTCTCTGAGTGCTTAAGTAATTGTCAATTGTTTTTATTTTGGATTTATGTGTATATGTACATATATAAAGGGAGAGAGAGAGAGAGAGAGAGAGACTGGATGTCCTTGTTTCTTGATGTGCTGCGACATTTTCTGCTATATTATTATTATTATTATTATTATTATTATTATTATTATTATTATTATTATTATTATTATTATTATTATCACCGTGCTTGTGAAAAGAGCAGATTATAGAACCCTTCAGATATAACTTTAATTATCATCCTTATCATATAATTTTTAATCATCTGCAATGCATTATTACCCCAATACTATCCTCTTTGCATTTTAATACATTTTTATCCATTTATCTATTTATCTCTTCTTTCTCTATTTCCTATTACCCCCTGTTGCTTCCTAATGAACACCATAATATATTCTTTGGGGGGTTCTTGAATTTCAAGTCGGTGCCCCCCCTTTGGTGGGCTGGTTCCATAGGAACACGGTTCTCCAACTTCTGAATAATAATAATAATAATAATAATAATAATAATAATAATAATAATAATAATAATAATAATAATAATAATCATTTAACACCTCGAGAACCACTTATCTTTAAGCCTGTAACCGAGATATGCGTCAGGTATGGTACTGGTACCAAAAACGAGGCAGCCCAGAGAATTCGCCCGGACCACGTAATGAGCTCAGGTAACTGCCTCGTAATTACTCCGGGAGATGGGGTCATTACCTGGCGTAATGAGAACGGGTAATTTAGCGTCTGGAGGTGGTAAATGCGGGTATGTCGGGGCATGCTCTAATTCTGCGTATTAGGAAGCGTATGTATGAGTAAGCATGATTCGTGTTCGTATACATAATCGGAGTATACGTATTTTAGTGTCATTTTGCAGACAAGCACTTGAGTGTTGAGTATACATGCTTTAAGTCTGTGTACATAAAGTATGCATATTTTGGTGTGATTATACATAAGCATACGTGTTTCAAATCTGTATACATAATGTATACATAATTTAGCGTGGTTATACATAGGCAGACATGCATTTAAGTATTGAGTATACATGCTTCAACCTGTATACATAAAGTATATATGCATGATTTACCGATTATACATAGGCAGTAGATATGCAATTAAGTATTAAGTATACATGCTTCAAGTGTGTATACAAAAACTAATTAGTGTAAATATACATAGGCAGATATGCATTTAAGTATTAAGTATATAGTCTGATATATAACTATATACAGTTTGATAATTTTTATTTAAAAAAAAGTTCTGATAATCAGGTGTAAAATGTTTAACTTTGACCAAAAATAATGTTCAATTATATATTTTGATCATTTTTATTTAAAATAAGTACTGATAATCAGGCGTACAGTGTTTAACTTTGACCAAAAATAATGTTCAATTATATATTTTGATCATTTTTATTTAAAATAAGTACTGATAATCAGGTGTAAAATGTTTAACTTTGACCAAAAATAATGTTCAGTTACATATTTTGATCATTTTTATTTAAAATAAGTATTGCTAATCAGGCGTAAAATGTTTAACATTAACCAAAAATAATGTTCAGTTACATATTTTGATCATTTTTATTTAAAATAAGTATTGCTAATCAGGCGTAAAATGTTTAACATTAACCAAAAAAAAATCCCCAATTCCAAACTCAATATTGCACCAGTAAAGTCCCATTGAATCCAGAAACCCAAAAAGCGATCTTTGAAAACATGATGACATTGAGACGCCCCTGTGTGTGTGGGGGCATCCAGGCTCGGGCACCGAAAGCGAAATGTTAAAGGGCACTGTGGAGAGTGACGACGGCGGCGGGGAGGGGGTTGGGTATTCCGCAAGAGATGGGTACGTCTTCAAAAGGTGATGATATAACTGCTTCTCCCAGAAAGAACTTTTTCTGTGTATTCAGAGTTACCGGAAGATGTCAGATAGTTCCGCATTCTCCCCGTTTCATTTTACTGTACCTCCGTTCATAATATCTTTCTCCTATCTTAGTTTCCTCAGCCCCTCTCCTAACTGTTGATCCACAGTGCAACTGAGAGGTTTTCCTCCTGTTACACCTTTCAAACCTTTTAACTGTCAGTTTTCCGTTCAGAGCTGAATGACCTCAGGTCCCAGCACCTCTGGCCTAAATTTTTGTATTCTGTTCTGCTCTAATTCCGCATTCTGGAATCGAGTGGCGACTTCCGTAAAGTATTCTGGAAACTTAGAGGATTCTGGAACTGAATGGTATTGAGATTTAATAAGTGGCAGTGTTGAATAAACGATAGGTAGATAGATTCTGATAGAAAATATAAGGAAAAGAACTGTTTCGAGTGAAGTCTGTCAGAAACTCTCAAGAAAGAACGGTTCCGTGTAAACAAGAGATTGTTGGAAAGCGTGAAAAAGAACGGTTCCACGTAAACAAGAGCACATCCACAGAAACAAGAATTTTTTGGAAAACACAAAAGAGAACGGTTCCACGTAAACAAGGCTTCTGGAAACACGCGGAAGAGTGAACGATTCTGGGTCGAGTCGACCAACGAGAAAAGGAATCCCTAAATAATAAGTATCTTAGAGAACTGAAGATGGATTTTGAACCAAAACGAGTAACTTGGAATACCAATTATCTTAATTATCTTCAGCCTGAAGAACTGGTTTAGTTGTTTCAGCCCCTAATGGGAGTGTATAGACGGTTATTAGAGGCAATAGAGTCCTCTAATACGACATAACACAAGCCTCACTTCAGGCGATGACCATAGAATCTTTTTTTTTTTTTTTAGACCTAGGGGCTATCCGCGCTTTGGCCCACGTACCGAAAACCTTTTTACGCTGTCTTAGGTACGTGTTGTACGTATTCTCGTGCCACTGGTTTCATTGGGCGTGCATTTTTTTTTTCTTGTGGTTATTAATAAGTTTTTTTCTATTTTTTCATAATTTTTAGGCTTTTTTCAAGTAATTGATGTTATTGTGGCTTAATCCTTATGTATAAATGTACGTTGTGGTTAGTAATAATAATAATAATAATAATAATAATAATAATAATAATATATTATTATTATTATTATTATTATTATTATTATTATTATTATTATTATTATTATTATTATTATTATCATAACAATCTTATTTCGAGTCACGAAAAATATTCAGTGTTAAAAAATATATAAAAAGATTTTGTGCCTTGGCTGAAGAAGTACTGACTGTCAAAAATAATTTTTTTTAATTCGTTCTTAGCCTAATTATTCATCAAAAAAAACTTCAGAAAAAAATCCTAAAAAACATTTCCCAGAAAAAAAAGTCTTTCCCAAGAAAAGACTTTCTAAAAAAAACTTTCCCCAAAAAATTCCCAAAAAAATTTTCTCAAAAAAATTTTTCCAAAAAAAAAATTCCTCAAAAAAAGATTTAAGAAAAAAAAAGGCTTTCCCATCAGCCTTTTAAGTTAATAGACGAAAGCTCAAGGCTTGGAAGGACAAGAGAAGACACTCTTCATTATTATGACCGGAAGGATATAATGATCTTCACGGACCTTCATATGGAAAAAAAGCCTTCATGCTCTCTCTCTCTCTCTCTCTCTCTCTCTCTCTCTCTCTCTCTCTCTCTCTCTCTCTCTCTCTCTCGTAAGATGTGCTATGCTGAAATGAGAGAGAGAGAGAAAGAGAGAGTTCTTATCTAAGACACTCTGGTGAAATGTCATAGAGAGAGAGAGAGAGAGAGATAGAGAGAGAGAGAGAGAGAGAGAGAGAGAGAGAGAGAGAGAGAGAGAGAGAGCTCTCCTAAGACGTGTTGTGCTGAAACGAGAGAGAGAGAGAGTTCTTATCTAAGACGCACTCTGGTAAAATGTCATAGAGAGAGAGAGAGAGAGAGAGAGAGAGAGAGAGACAATTCTACGTATCTGTACCCAACCGTTCAAGGTACATCTATCGAAACATTTTTTTTGTACATTCTTGTACATTATTCCATGTCTTCTGCACTGTGCATCTGTTGTACATACTGTGGTTATATTATTGAAACAGATTTATTTTAACATGTTGTACAGGACTGTACACAGCCTTAGTTTGTACATTTTCATTGAACATTTGTACTTGGTTGTACAGGGACATTTTTGGATACAGTTGTACAGTTGTGCTGTGCCCTTCCGTTTTTCGTATCTGCATTACACAGTTACATTACTGTATCCGCCAATTACTGTATTATTACAGTAAACATTAGTTTTATATCCACTAATTACTATGCATGTTACAACGTTGTCTCCACCAATTACTGTATACACGATACAGCATTGTATCCACCAGGTACTGTACCTGTCGAATCATTGTATCCAACTCATGTTCATACAAGTATCACCCGAATTATATGTTATTCTTTATATAATCTTAAAATATCCCAAGCTCCGGAATTTTGTTCCTGCCCCCGTTTTCCCTGACTGTCTTTATAACCTAGTATGAGCTGCAGAATGGTGTAGAGCCATCAGTGCGCCTCGCGTGGCGCACTGTGGGCATTAGTAAAGGGATTTTGCAAGTTCCCTTAAGCCCATAGCTGCAACCCACATTTTAGAGGGGTGGGGGATGGGGGAGGGGTCAGAATTCATCCTCATCCTCATCATCATCCTCATCCTCATCCGGCCCAGAGGATGGTCCAATTTTTTGTCAGTTTTTACATCATCCTAGAATAACCAGTTCTTGAAAGAGACGTCTCTCACATTTCTGATATCTCCAGATTCCCACGAGTGTGGAATTACCTTTTTTTTGGAATTCCGGAATCGCTCTTGGAATCCGGAGACTGATCTATATAGAATGCGGATGGGACTGTCGAGCAAATCTGCATATAAATTTAAGAAGGGAAGGTCTCCTATTAAGAAGAAGAAGAAGAAGAGGAGGAAGAATTAGAAAACTCCTTCCAGATCATGTCCAGGAAACAGTCTGTTTTAATGAGGTTTTCTATTTTTAAAAATGCCTGGAACTTGGAGTTGGGGGTATTAGAAGATTTGTCGTGGTGTAGGGTAATTCTCTCTCTCTCTCTCTCTCTCTCTCTCTCTCTCTCTCTCTCTCTCTCTCTCTCTCTTTTATAAATTTCTGTGTTCGTGTGACTTTCTATTCGTGGGACATTTGATACAACTGGGATTACAGTGCAGTATTGGAATTTCAGTGGTGACTGAGTTACAGTGATACATTGGGCTTACAGTGATACGTTGTGATTACAGTGGTACATTTGGATTACAGTGATGCACTGGTATTACAGTGATGCACTGGTATTACAGTGATACGTTGGGATTACAGTGATACACTGAAATTTCAGGGACGCATTGGCTTTACAGTGATACATTAGAACTACAGTGATGCCTTGGGGTTACAGTGATACATTGGGATTACAGTGCTACAAGGACTACAGTGATGCATTGGCATTACAGAAGAAGAAGAAGAAGAAGAAGAAGGGAATCCCATCACTTCACTTAGATGAAGACGACTCTCTCTTCCTTTATGACTGCAAGACGAACTCAAAGATAATGACACCCTTTTATCGTATCACAAGGCGAAAGTTCAGGAAATGGCGCTCTTCCTCTCTCATCATATAAGACGAAAGTCCAGGAAATAAGTCCTCCTACCTGGTTACTGTCAAGACGGGAAACGCCGTCGACCTCCCGACTGTGAATGCAGGAACGGAGGAGGTCCCAAGCGCTCGCCAGCGGTGAGCCGTGACGTCATCATCACCGCCACCACCACTGGCGCGCGCGAAACCCTTGTTTCCTTAATAGACGCCTTTGAAGGTCATGTTACCCGATCGTACTCTTTGGAGGAGGAGGAGGAGGAGGGGGAGGTGGAGGGAGAGGAACAGCGGCAGCATTCCGGCGTAAACAAAAGAGCCTCGTCAGTGTACGGTATTCGCCAGGGAGGGGGAGGAGGGAGGGTTGCCAGACGCCGCCATTGTCGACGTCCAAACTCGACCCGAGAATCTTGCGGCTTTCTTCCAGCGTCCCTTCCTTCTCCGCCTTTACACGGTGCACTGTAGGCATCGCTTAAGGTCCTTTGCGGCGTTCCTTAGGGCCCTAGCTGCAACCCCTTTCATTATTCTTCCTATATCTCCCTTTTTATTCTCTTTCTTCCATTGCGTAGTGCAATTGCAAAAGCTTTTCTCCTTCCTGTTATACCTTTCAATATAGGTTTTTATTATTATTATTATTATTATTATTATTATTATTATTATTATTATTATTATTATTCAGACCTTTTTGAAGGTCAAGGTGAAGAGATCACTTACAAGGATCTAAAGCCATAGTTAGAAAGGTTGGACAGTAAGAATGAACAAAGGAAGCAGGAACGGGGGTCAAGTAAAAGGCTAGGGGCCTAAGGAATGGACCCTATAAACACCCTTCAGTAATGTCTACAGTGCACCACGCGAGGTGCACTGATAGCACTATTCCCCCCTCCCCCCTCTCTCCTCTCCCAAGCACTGAAGCTAATGACGTAATTCTGGTTTTGTCAATTTATGTTTTAAAAAAACATTATTTTTGGGCGAGGTTTTTTAAATAGCAGTGTTTTTTTTTTAATGGGGTTTGGGGAAGTGGTCCTCAGATGAATCCTTTTGCTATTTGAGTTTTTTTTTTCAAAAATTACTTTTTCCAGTGTTTTTTTCTATCAATTTTATGAATGACCTAGACGCATTGTTTTTGGGTGTGTGTTTTGTTTGTGTGTGTGTGTGTTTTTTTAAGGGGGTTGTGGGAGAGGTCCTCAGATGAATCCTTTTGCTATTTGGGTCATTTTTTCACAAATGACCTTTTCCAGTGTTTTTTTATTTTTCATCTTTACAAACGACCTACACGGAACATGTTAGTGCATGAGTTTGTGTGTTTTGTGTTTGTTTGTCTTTAGGGGGTGAGGTGTATTTTTTTTTTAGGTGAGGTTGTGGTGGGGGAATGGTCCTCAGATGAATCCTTGTGCTTTTTCGAGTTTTTTTTTGGTCAAAAATGACCTTATTCTACATTTTTTTTCTCTCAATGTTACCCTGTACCTAATTTCAGTTTTCTCTTTGAACAAAATAACATTCTTTAGCCTTTTTCCTCATCTCTACAAACGGAATAAGTTAATGTATATTTTTAATGTGTTTTGTGTGTGTGTGTTTTTTAGGCGGGGTGGTGGTGGTGGTAGGGATGGGCTATTGTTGGGTGGGGGGGTTAGAGACGGCCGTCCACCAAAAGGCTTTCGGCTCATACCATTAAAGCGATTGCCTTTAGACAAAAGGAGAAAATCTGATCGCGACGTATGGGCTTACAACTCTTTTGTGAGAGAGAGAGAGAGAGAGAGAGAGAGAGAGAGAGAGAGAGAGAGAGAGAGAGAGAGAGAGAGAGAGAGAGAGATTCCTAGTCCCTCTTCTGTCTTCATTTTGATTGTTTTGATGATAATATTCTCTTTTAATTTCATTATAGTTCTTCCTGAAGTCAGGGGAGAGAGAGAGAGAGAGAGAGAGAGAGAGAGAGAGAGAGAGAGAGAGAGAGAGATATTCCTAGCCCCTCTACTATATTCGTGTCGATTTATTTAAATAGAAATATTCCTTCCCTTTTGATGTTTGTAGAATATTACATTGTGGGTGAAATCTTACAAGAATATTATGGGAAAGGAATATTGACATGCACCTGGTAGTTATTCGACTATTGGTGGGTCACCGCCAGGGTAGAGGGTATTGGGTTAGTGACCTCATCCCAAAAAATACTCCCTGAGAATTAAAACATATATATATATATATATATATATATATATATATATATATATATATATATATATATATATATACACATACATACATATACATATGTGTATACATGTGTGTATATATATACATATTTCGACCTCCACACCACCCACCTCCCTTTATTCACCTAAATAAAAAAAAATAAACTTTCCTATAAAAAAAAATATATAGAAATAACTGGATTCTGAATTTCCATTCTTGCATCTCAACAAAAAAGGAAAAAAATCCTTGACCTAAAAACAAACACAAAAAAAATATTGTCGACAACGAGATACAAATGAATGGGCTTGCGAGAAACGTTTCTGGTAGGTCTATAGGAAGCTTATAGGAGGATTATAGGAGGTCTATAGGAGGCCTATAGGTCCCGGACATCGCCAGCTCTTTTTTCCTTCTGCTGACAAGTCGGGGGTGGAAATAGAGGAATTGGGGAACAGATAAAGAGATTCTCTAGGAGAGAGAGAGAGAGAGAGAGAGAGAGAGAGAGAGAGAGAGAGAGAATTAGTTCCTTGGAAGAAAAGAGACCCTCTGGAAGAGGTGAGGAATCCCCTTTGGAGGAAGAGGTCCCTTGGAGGAGAAAGAAGAGGAATAGATCCTCTGAAGGGAGAAAGTCACTCCCTGGAGGGAGAGAGTTGGGAGGGAAGGATCCCTCTGGGGGTAAAGAGACCATCCGGGAGGGCAAGGACAACCTTCCGGAAGGAAGAGACCTCTTGGAGGGAGGGAAGGAATCCCCTTCGGAGGAGGAATTTGAGGAGACCCTCTGGAAGAGAGAGAGAGAGAGAAAGAGAGAGAGAGAGATTCACCGATAAGAATAACAGGTAGAAGAGAGAGAGAGAGAGATTCATCAATAAGAATAACAGATAAAAGAGAGAGAGAGAGAGAGAGAGAGAGAGAGAGAGAGAGAGAGAGAGAGAGGGAGAGAGAGAGAATTTATCAATAGGAATAACAGTAAAAGAGAGAGAGAGAGAGAAAAAAAAAAAGAGAGAGAGAGACTCCCCCCACCCCCGGAGGAGGAGGAGGAGAGGAAGAAAAACCCCTCAGTACCGAAGGACAAAATCCTCGGAAGGGAAAATTAGCGGAGCGTCCTGGGCGTCGGGATCAGAGTCCCGACCTGTGGGAGGAGGAGGAGGAGGAGGAGGTGACAGGGGAATTGAGAACAAGATGGAAACGACCTCTGGCTGGACGAGATAAACCGAAGGGCGAGACATATTCCTTTTAAGGGCGTCTCATTTTTTTTTTTTTTTTACCCCTTCGGAGGAACAAAACAAAATAGGTTAAGCGTGTGCATGCGTATGTGGTTTCTATGACGGGAGGAGATGGGTATGTCTGGGCATGGAGTAATTGGAGTGAAAAAAGTGTTTGTGCAGTGGAGGAGACAGGGAGTTTGTTTGTGCATGCGTGCAGTGCTTGTTTGTTTGTGCGTAATGCATTTGGGAGAATGGGTTAGGTGTTTGTGAAGGGTTCTCTCGTTTTGTGGGTTTCTGATATTTTTGCTTGTGTGCACAATAGGGAAGTTTAATAAAGTCTCTCTCTCTCTCTCTCTCTCTCTCTCTCTCTCTCTCTCTCTCTCTCTCTCTCGTGACTAAAATGAAATGAAAAGAAATATTAATATTAAAACAATCGACATGAAGAGAGTAGAGCGACTAGGAATCTCTCTCTCTCTCTCTCTCTCTCTCTCTCTCTCTCTCTCTCTCTCTCTCTCTCTCCCTCCCCTTGACGACTCTTTATTTCAGTTAATTCATTCTTCTTCTTCTTCTTCTTCTTCTTCTTCTTCTTCTTCTTCTTCTTCTTCTTCTTCTTCTTCCTCATCTTTACTGTATTAAGCTTGCGTCAATCTTCTCTCTCTCTCTCTCTCTCTCTCTCTCTCTCTCTCTCTCTCCTTTACGACTCTTTATTTCAGTTAATTCATTCTTCTTCTTCTTCTTCTTCTTCTTTCTCTTCCATTCCTCACCTTTATTAAGCTTGCCTCAGTCTTCTTCATCTGGGGAGAATGCATGTCGAATTCCTCAGCGGGTCCTCGGTCGAATTAAGCCGTGAAATTACGGGGAAACTTCCTGAGTTATTGTGCGCGATATTTGAAGGACTGCAAGGATATTTTATAGCAGGTAGGGGAGGGGGGAGGGAAAGGGGAGGGAGGGAGGAGGAGGGGTGAGGTCAAATGGATGAGGCCAGGGGGAAAAAGTTTTGGCTGTTTTTTTTTTCCCTTCCGGATGAATTGACAAATTGATGGGTTCTTTTGTGACTTCTGGAGAAAAAGGGTTTAAAAAGTCGGTATTTCTTGGGTGAAGTTTATGAGTTGCTTATTGGTCTCTCTCTCTCTCCCTCTCTCTCTCTCTCTCTCTCTCTCTCTCTCTCTCTCTCTCTCTCTCTCTCTCTCTCTCTCTCTCCTGCTCAGAATTTTCCCTGCTCAAAAATTTCCGAAGATCAAAAATTTCCCTGCGCAAAAATTTCCAAAGCTCAAAAATTTCCCTGCTCAAACATTTTCCCTGCTCAAAAATTTCCACGCTCAAAAATTTCCCTGCTCAGAAACTTCCCTGCTCAGAAACTTCCCTGCTCAAAAATTTCCATGCTCAAAAATTCCCCTGCTCAAAAATTCCCCTGCTCAAGAATGTCTCTGTTCGAAATTGAAGTTTTTCCATTCTAAATTTTCCTGCTAAAAATTTTTCGTCCAAAGATTTACCTGATCAGAAACTACCCTGCTCAAAAATTGCCTTGTTCAGAATTGAAGTTTTTCCATCCTAAATTTCCAAAGATCAAAAGTTCCCTGCTCAAAATTTTTCGTCCAAACATTTCCCTGCTCAAAATTTTCCAGCTTAAAATTTTGCTTTCCAAAATTTTCCCTGCTCAATATTTCCCTGGTCAGTATTTCCTTGCTCAAAAGTTCCTGCTCAATGTTTTCCAATCTCAACAAGCTGTCGGTATTTCGGAACCACAGAGACAGACCTTAAACACTCCATGTAGGACAGTAAGTCCCCTCCCACCAACCTTTCTTCCCACACCCCAGCATACCAAGGTACTTAGGAGGTTTGTTTGTGTTTATGAAAAGATACAAAACCCCCGGGGGGGCGGGTTTAGGAGGGGAGAGGGGGTATGGGAAGGGGGGGAGGACATATCGTATCCAAATAGCCCAATTGTTCACGATACCCTAATTTGCATATAATTAACAAAAGAGGCCGTAAAACTTTAACGGGTGCTATCGTTCAAGCCCGGCCGTATTAAGTGCTGCTCCGCAAAGATGACAAAAAAGAGCGCGAGCGCGCACATTTTAATGGATAAAACGTAGGACCCCAAGGGGGGTGTGAAAGATGAATCCTTGAGGCTTCCAAAATGGCTAATTACTTCTCGCTAAGGAGAGATTGCCCTCCTCGAACGTTGAATACAACGAGGACGTACCAGCCTGAGTTACGGCCGGCTGGCATATTGAATGGCCACCGAGATCGGGTTTGTTTACATCCGACGCTTTACGCCCAGGCGTTATCGTACCGATCTCGGCGAGATCGTCGTGCATTAACGGGAACTATCGCACGGGGAAAGCTCGTAGAAAGAGGGGTTTTAAAGCATTAAAACCAAGAAGAGAAAGTGGAATGGTACTTAAGGAGTGATGTGAAAGCTAAGAAGGAGAACTGGAATGTTCTTTGGCACCTATTGGATTCGTGTTTTTCGTACAAGATGAATTTCCTAACTCGTAGTCTCTTATATTGGCTTTTTTGAGTTACGTGATACCCATCTGAAACATATCGAATGTGTGTGAGCGTGTCTGTGTGTATGTAAATATATATGTGTGTGTGTGTGTGTGTGTAGGGGTCTGGAAGAAAAACAGGTCTTCCAGATTTCAAAATCTGAATGAAATCGACCTTCCAGATTTCAAAGTCCGCACCAAAAAGGGCCTTTCAGATTTCAGTTTGCAAGAAGCCTTTGCAGATTTCAAAATCTGCCTTGAAATGACCTTCCAGATTTCAAAGTTTTCTCTGGAATGGTCTTCCAGATATCAAAATTAGCTCTGAAATGACCTTCCAGATTACAAAGTTTGCACTGGAATAGCTACTCTCTGAAATGGGCTTCCAGATTTCATTTCCAGTTTGGTTTTTTCATTTCTTCAATTCCCGCGCAGTCCTTTATATCCAAACCTACTTTATGTAGTAGTCCCCATCTCTCTCTCTCTTTCTCTCTCTCTCTCTCTCTCTCTCCCTCTCTCTCTCTCTCTCTCTCTCTCTCTCTCTCTCTCTCTCTC
The DNA here is from genome assembly GCF_040412425.1 of Macrobrachium rosenbergii. Taxonomy (NCBI): domain Eukaryota; kingdom Metazoa; phylum Arthropoda; class Malacostraca; order Decapoda; family Palaemonidae; genus Macrobrachium; species Macrobrachium rosenbergii. Next base: position 23,826,313 of record NC_089785.1, on the reverse strand, counting down.
TCTCTCTCTCTCTCTCTCTCTCTAGAAGGAACGTTCGAAAGTATCTTTCCTCTTCAGTCTGATAATCTCAACAAATTACAGTCCTAATCCAACGTCTTCAAAGTCTGCCACATTTCCCATAAGGTCGAAACTCCCATGCCCTTACCATCATCATACCCATTTAGCCGACAGGGGCATTCATTTAAGAACAAATTTAATGAAAGGCTGAGACGCCTACCAAGGCTTTTACCGGAGGTGGGACACAGATACCCCATTGTAGTATTAGGAGGTCGCTAATGAGCTTACCTACCCGGCGCTACAGGTGGGCCGGAGAGACACTGATTGCAGGAAATGTCACGGCGAAGGAGAAAGTTCCTCGCCTTCTGTTGCTGTGGTGTTGGGTTTCCAAGGGCGTTTGGGCGTCGAAGGGGACTTCTTGAAGTCCCCAGATGCTGTGTTGGCGTCTTCCCAAGGGCGTTTGGACTCTGAAGGTCCTCTGGAAGTGGCTAAGCTGGGGTATACTGTGATTGGGGTACGCAAAATGCCCTAGGAGAGTGAGGGGCATCTTCGTTTTAGGCCAGGTTGCTAGGGCGTTCTCAAGGGCTTCTCGAAGTGCCTAAGCTGGGGTGTACTGTAACTGGGGTATAGCGAAAGGGCCCCAGTGGAGAGAGAGGGCTTCAATTTTTGGGAGTTTGGGCCGGGTGGGGGATTTTTAAACCTACATTTAGAGTCTAAAATTAATAATAATAATAATAATAATAATAATAATAATAATAATAATAATAATAATAATAAACTCACTTCCTGTGTTAACTGAAGATTCAACAATAATAGAGAGAGAGAGAGAGAGAGAGAGAGAGAGAGAGAGAGAGAGAGAGAGAGAGGAAGTGTAGGAGGTAAGATACAGACGAGGAATCATCCCATTTCGAAGTCCTAACTTGACTTCATCTTCTTTTGTGCAAAAGTTACGAGAAATGAGGTTTTCCCTGGGAAGTCCAAAGCCCGCCCGAGGCATTATTTCATTTCCGTGGTCCTACTTCGAAGCCACCGACTGTTTCCTGGTTCGCTGAGTGAAAAAGAAAAGCAAATAAATCTATAATAATAAAATCTGAGAAGATCTGATCTGGTTTGTCCTCCCCCCGGGTGACAATAGGTTAGACACGACACAGCCACCCACCCCTTGCAAACCTGTTTGTCAGCCCTGGGTTGGGGAGGTTAAGGTAGGGGATCGGGAGGGTAGGGGAGACAACAGCCCCGGGTTCCAACTCGTATTTAAATAAATAAATAAATAAAAGGGAATTATATTAGTAATAAGAGCATTTAAAGTCTGCTTTTGTTATGGTAATTTTGATCTTTTTTCAAATCTTAACTATTAACTTATATATTTAATTTATTTATTTAAATATTATTTTCTGATGATATATTATATCTATCTTGTATAGATATTATCTGTATTTTATTTATTTATTTTGTATAAATATTATTTTTCTGTTTCGTAATTCGCAATACAATGTCTGACACAGACATAGATAAAAGTGATACATTTTTTCATTCATTGATATTTATGTAATTATTCATTCATTTATTCATTTATTCACATTTCTTCATCCATCCATTCATTTTACAATTCCCAATATTCCGTAGAAATAGCATCTTTATTCAATTCATTTTTATTCATTTATTTTATTCATCCTTCAGCTGATGTTTGTATTTGTATGTATGTATGTGTGTATGTGTGTGTTTGTGTCAGGCCGCTTCTAATTAACTCTAAAACGACATCCCGTATCTCTCTCTCTCTCTCTCTCTCTCTCTCTCTCTCTCTCTCTCTCTCTCTCTCTCTCTCTCTCTCTGTGATTGCCTGATGGACATTATTTGAAAGACTATCTCTCTCTCTCTCTCTCTCTCTATCTCTATCTTTGTATAGAGAGAGAGAGAGAGAGAGATTATCTGGTGGACGGTATTTAAGACTCTCTCTCTCTCTCTCTCTCTCTCTCTCTCTCTCTCTCTCTCTCTCTCTCTCTCTCTCTCTCTGACAGCTTACTTTAACATTAATGAAGTGTAAACTTTGCCAAATATTTAGGCCCTCTGAATTGGCAACTGGGCTACGAGCTCGAATTTCAATTAAGCAGTTTTATTGATTAAATAAAAGGTGCACGAATACATACATACATCAATACATACATACATCAATACATACATAAATACATACACGACAGATGCCACTGTGAGGTAGGAACCGTGGCTGAGTGGTATGGCGTCTGGCGACGATTGCTGGGTCCGTAATAACCGTCCCGGACTATATTGCTTGGAAGTCGGATTTTCTTTGTATGGTATCTGGTTTTTGGGGGAAAAGGTGTGGGGCTAGCAACCTCACCCCTCCTAAAGCTTGTAATTTTTTGGTGCCACCTCTATATGTGTGTATATATATATATGTATATATTATATATATATATTTTTTTTTTAATCAATAATCCTATCACTTAACTAAAAAAAAAACCTTGATCATTTTTCCTTACTTAAATTTCCATCCAGAGAACAAACAAAATCTTAGTAGTTTTTTTCTCAGATTTTTTTTTCTTTGTTTGAAAACGTAGATTTTTTGTTTTTTTGTTTTTTGTGTCTCATTTATCAGGGGTTCGTCTGTAACTGTATCCGTTCCTTTGTAATTTATGTGGTGCTTACAGCCATCCTGTAAGCGGCCGTTTCCTCTTGAGAGTAGTACCGGAGAGAGAGAGAGAGAGAGAGAGAGAGAGAGAGAGAGAGAGAGAGAGAGAGAGAGATTATCTGAAGGTCATTGTTTTGAAAGACTTGATCTCTCTCTATTTCTGATATATATATATATATATATATATATATATATATATATATATATATATATATATATATAGAGAGAGAGAGAGAGAGAGAGAGAGAGAGAGAGAGAGAGAGAGAGAGAGAGAGAGAGAGAGAGAGAGAGAGAGAGCATTTGCACTTTCACCATTACAGCTTATCTTTGTGACCTCCCGTCTCTCTCTCTCTCTCTCTCTCTCTCTCTCTCTCTCTCTCTCTCTCTCTCTCTCTCTTTTCCAATGCAAAACAAAGACAAAACAATCTCTCTTTCTCTCTCTCTCTCTCTCTCTCTCTCTCTCTCTCTCTCTCTCTCTCTCTCTCTCAATATCAAACAAAGACAAGACAAAACAAAGACAAAAAAAAAACACACAAACCAAAACACACGCAAAAACAACCCAAAAACCATTAAGACAAAGAGAAAGACGACTCCCAGCCAACACTCCCCCCCAAAAACAAAAAAAAAAGGGGGGAGGGGGTTGGAGGGGGAAGGGAGGGAGTGGAACGTCTTCAATGAGAGTTCCCTTATTTTTTTAATGAGTCTCCATTTGGGGTCACAACAGGTCATCGCTTTTTGACAAAGGGTTAAAAAATGGACCTCAGGACGGACTAATGGCGACCGCCCGTGATAAAGGAGAGAAGAGAGAGAGAGAGAGAGAGAGAGAGAGAGAGAGAGAGAGAGAGATAGGAAAGACGGTAAGAAACATAAGTCAGAGAACTGCTGTTCCTTCTGTTGTGTCAGGACAGGGACAGAAAAAGACAGGGAACGTCAGGGAAGCAACAGAAAAAGTAACAGAACTTCTGTTAACTCAGACAGAGAAACTGAACAGTGGTAAGAAACATGAGAAGCCACAGACCTTCTGTTGAGTCCTACAGACAGAGGAAAGAGACAGGGGAAAGAGACAGAGGGGGGAAAGAGACAGAGAAGAAACAGAAAGAAGAAAGGAAAGTCCCAATCCGCCAACACCTACGTCCGAAAGGCCACGTTTATGGCTTTCGCTAACGACCCCCTCCGTCAAAGGCCTAACTACAGTAGATTGATTCTGATCAAGGCGAAGGTGTTTTTTTTTTTTTTTTTGGCAATTGGCCCCTTGACCCCCATGTTTTTTTTTATGGGAGGCCGATGGAATGGGGAATCCTAGGGTATTATTTTGTATTCCATGAGGGCTCTTTTGTATCTCATTAATGCTAGCTTCTGTTTCGTGAATATACTTTCTCTCTCTCTCTCTCTCTCTCTCTCTCTCTCTCTCTCTCTCTCTCTCTCTCTAATATAAAACAAAGACAAAACAATCTCTCTCTCTCTCTCTCTCTCTCTCTCTCTCTCTCTCTCTCTCTCTCTCTCTCTCTCTCCCAATATAAAACAAAGACAAAACAATCTCTCTCTCTCTCTCTCTCTCTCTCTCTCTCTCTCTCTCTCTCTCTCTCTCTCTCTCTCTCTCTCTCTTATGAACTGCCTTTTTTTTAGTTTTCTGTAAAAGAAAACTATTGTGCCGGCTTTGTCCGTCCGCACTTTTTCTGTCCGCCCTCACATCTTAAAAACCACCGAGGCTAGAGGGCTGCAAATTGGTATGTTTGATGACTGTATGTTGTTTGATCAACATACCAATTTGCAGCCCTCTAGCCTCAGCAGTTTTCAAGATCTGAGGGCGGACAGAAAAGAAGTGCGGACGGACAGACAAAGCCGGCGCAATAGTTTTCTTTTCGGAAAACGAACAAAGAACCAAAAAAAAAATGACACAACGCAAGGAAATGACTACCATAATCATCCCTGTCAGCCGCCGTACCCGGAAAGGGACAATTCCTGTAATATATCCCAATTTTTTGTCCTGACGACGTCATCGTGGCGTTGCGAAGAGCATCAGCCATCGGGAACATGCGTTTCCTGTTAAAATAATTTAAATGGTATTCGAAGTCGATTTGCTACGGAATCGAACGGTTGCGTGACTCCCATTGGCTGGTTCGGAAGACCGACAGCCAATCGGCTTCGCGTATAGGGGGGAGGTGTGTTCGAATCCTTTGATGACTTTTAATGGCTTTGGCATGGGGTATACGTTAGGTTTGTGCTGTTCGAACTCTTCCCGCCTCATTAATAAGACGAATAGGGAACGTTTAACTCTCTCTCTCTCTCTCTCTCTCTCTCTCTCTCTCTCACAAAGCACTAAGGATTTTACTAATTATATACTCTGATATCTTCTTAATTTCAGGGTGATCGAGAATAATTCTCTCTCTCTCTCTCTCTTTCTCTCTCTCTCTCTCTCTTTCTCTCTCTCTCTCTCTCTCTCTCTCTCTCTCTCTCTCTCTCTCTCTCTCTCTCTCTCATTAATACCAGAAAAATTCAAAGCCTGCTTTCTTAAATGCTAATGAACTACTTTCGCAATCATTATGAATCAGAATTCATCACGGAATATTAAAATTATCAGTATTAATAATATTTTCTCATGAAAATAGACCAGTGACCCTGGAAAGGAGGTCAAGGTCCTCCTCTCTCCAATGTGATCTATAGATCTGGTGATGAAAAGAATAAATATTTGAGCCGGTAATGAAAGCGAATGCTTGGCGCTTTGGGCTGCCTTTGGAGAGAGAGAGAGAGAGAGAGAGAGAGATAGAGAGAGTATTTGATGGGTAATTGCACTTCATGGGAGATAGGATTACCTCATCGAGGTCCTTGCTATTTGAGAGGCATATATACTCGCGTCTGTTCTCTCTCTCTCTCTCTCTCTCTCTCTCTCTCTCTCTCTCTCTCTCTCTCTCTCTCTCTCTCTCGCAAACCGTAATCCACAACAGCTGATCGACAACCATATACCAAATTCGCTAACGAGATCAAATGAAAAAAATAAAAAACAAAAACAAATATAAACAATAAGAAATAATTTAAAAAAAACAATTAAAATAACGAAAAACAAATAAAAACAAAACTCTAAAACACAATTAAAAAAACGAAAAAATTTTAAAAATAATCAAAACAATAAAAAAACAATAACAAAATTTAAAAAACAATGGAAATTGACTCAGCACTCCAGAATGCACAGGAATGCAATAGCATGAATGCACTGCATTGCTTGGCAAAATGAGCGCAGTCCTTGGTTGAAGAGAGAGAGAGAGAGAGAGAGAGAGAGAGAGAAAGAGAGAGAGAGAGAGAGAGAGAGAGAGAGAGAGAGAGAGAGAGAGAGAGAGAGAGAGAGAGGGAGAGAATTGCATTTCTTCGTGCGTGAGAGGTGAGACCGATAAAATGTGTGAATGTGTTTGTGTGTGTATGTGAGTATTTGTGGTATGTGTTTGTGTGTGTTTGTGTATGTGTATGTGAGTATTTGTGGTATGTGTTTGTGCGTCAGTGAAAGGCTGTTGGTACTTCAAACGTTATTTTTTATCATTATTTTTTAATTTCTTTATTTCTTCATTTATTTTCTTATTTTTCATTTGTTTGTTCTAACAATTTTATTTGGTTTTTTTATTGTCATCTCTATTTTAGCAAGTAGAGCAACATTTCGGCTTGAATAATAATAATAATAATAATAATAATAATAATAATAATAATAATAATAATAATAATAATAATAATAATAATAATAATAATAATCATTATTATTATTATTATTATTATAAATAATGAGCATTTCAAAGTATGATTATAATAATAATAATAATAATAATAATAATAATAACAAGTGTCTAAATGAATGTGTTGATTTAATAATAATAATAATAATAATAATAATAATAATAATAATAATAATAATAATAATGATAATCATGTAACCCACCATCCCCATTTTGATTCTGAGGACGGTTCCAACAACGCACCCTCGGCCAGCGACTCCGCTACCCTCGATCGAGGTCATACTATTCTCTCGTAGCGTGCCGCAGGGAAAGTAGGTAGCTCCCCTCCTCTTTCTGGTATTCATGAGAAACATGAAATTACCCAATGGGTTTTTCCCAGACTCTTGCGTTTTCCCCTATTTTTCTTTTATTTTTTTTTATGGTGCTTTTTGTGGGGGGAGAGAGAGAGAGAGAGAGAGAGAGAGAGAGAGAGAGAGAGAGAGAGAGAGAGAGAGAGGCAACGTCACTCCATTTGTCTGAATTTTCATCCGTTTCAGAACTTTTCTAAAATGAAAAGACGCTTTGTTGCATAATAATAATAATAATAATAATAATAATAATAATAATAATAATAATAATAATATTAAAATTATTATTATTATTATTATTATTATTCTACTACTGATACTGAAGATGATAATATATATATAAATAAATAAGTGTAAAAGACGCTTTGTTGACTAATAATAATAATAATAATAATAATAATAATAATAATAATAATAAGAAATGAATCACAAGTTTACTGACACGTCAGATATTTTATCGTCAGATACAATGTCCCTCAAACGGCGAGAATTACCGTAAACCGGGCGGATCTAAATGCATTATGTGACATGTTTATGCGAATGATTTGCAGTAGAAATGATATATTGGCATCGACTGTGATGATGGACGCGAGTGTGGCTGTAATTGCTCGTTTATTCTAATAACGGTCGTTATTGTTATTACAAAGGAATTGTGTATGGAATGTGTGTATATATATATATATATATATATATATATATATATATATATATATATATATATATATATATATATATATATGAAGGGTTGTAAGGCTAGCAACTTCATCCCGGAAGACTGAACCATTCTGGCAAGACCATTGTTTTCCAAGTTTATCCATCTCTCTCTCTCTCTCTCTCTCTCTCTCTCTCTCTCTCTCTCTGTCAACTTAAAATCCTGCCTTCCAGCTTCTGCCAACAAACAATGGCCAATTGGTATGTTGCCTAATTAATCACCAAGAGTGCATCCTTGCAACCTCTGTGCAACATTGCAGGGACGCAAAGTGCATGCTTCTGAATGAGCTGTGTGGGAGGAAAGAGAGAGGAGGAGGAGGAGGAGGAGGAGGAGAAGGAGGAGGGAGAGAGGCAGGGTGATAAAGGGTGGAAGGGGAACTTCTGAATGCAAGCACTTAAGAGAAAAAGTCAACAGATTAATTGGCATGGTTCTTTCACAGTCTATTGAGCCATTCTTGCAGTCTTGCCGGAGGCTCATTCAAGATCTGTCATTATTGTCAGTGCAGAAGGGGAGAGGCTTAATTAATGGTCAGTTTGATTTGATTTTTTGTCTTAATTGATAACTTTTTCTCCATTCTGTTTCACAACGTTGGCACAGACCGGTTCCATCCGAGTATTAGATTATTCTGGGTCTGACTCCTATTATTTCGGCACTTTCCTGTGCCTCGTTGATTGTCAGCGTCTGAGAAATGCGTTCAGTGATGTTTTTCAGGCTTGTAGTGAGCCCTTATTTGTGGGCTTTTGTCGCTGAAAGCCTTGAATCCAAAGAGGGAAATACGAGAAGATCTTTCCCTTGGTGGGAATCGAGCCTATCCAATCTGTTATCAGGCTTACTATGACCTCTTGTTTGTGGACACTTTTCACTGCAAGTCTTGAATCCAGAATAGGAAATACAAGGTGAAACTCTTCTTTCTCTTAGTTGGATTCGAACCCATCGATGGCTGAAAGAGCGCTGTCACTGCTAACCTACTTTAACATTACCGCTTGATTTTCAAACCCAAAGTGACCTCTTAGTTTCTCTGTTTCATATCAGTCTGTTTTTGGACACTTACCACTGCAAGCCTTGAATCCAGAAGAGGAAATTAAAGAAGAATCTCTTCTTTCCATTGGTGGGAATCGAACCCATCCACGGTTGAAAGAGCGAGGTCACTGCCAACCCACTGCGACATATCCCCACTTGATTTTCAAAGCCATAATGACCTCTTACTTTCTATGTTTCCTCTCATTTTGTTTTTGGACGCTTTTTACTGAAAGCCTTGAATCCAAAGTAGGAAATAAAAGAAGAAACTCATCTCTCCCATGGTCGAAAGAACGAAGTCACTGCGAACCCACTGCGACGTATCACAATCCCGTCCTGGAAACTGGGGGAATGACCGAAGCTCCAAGTCATGGGTCATTGACTCATAAATAACACAGTTATTAAGCCATTAAACTGAAATATGGCCGCCACAGGTGCAGAGAATTCCGAAGCCTGACAATAGCAGGGGAAACAAATAGCCACCACCATGAACCGTGAAATATCAGTGACTGATATCACGAGAGAATGTTGAATGTTCTGTTGATTGTCTTAAGTCTTGTCTTATAACTCATTCCTTGGACGGACATTAATGTGAGAATGCGAGAAAGGAGCCAAGAATAGGCTTTGATTAATCAATGTGGATTAATGATGCAAATGAGGCCAATTACGGTACTTAAAGTCTCGAGATTTGTGTACGTCAAAAATCATCCCTGGTGAAAATCACGAATTGGTCTCTTAGTGGGAAGAGTTGCCAACGAGTGTTTTTCTCCTTCAGTTTTTTTTTTTGAGGTTTCTCCTTCAATTTTTCTTCTTTGTTTGAAGTTTCTTCTTCTTCTTATTATTTTCTCATATAGATACATATATATGTACATATATATACAGTATATATATATATATATATATATATATATATATATATATATATATATATATATATATATATATATATATATATATGTTTCAATTTATTTAGTGTGATCACGACGAAGAGAAAGCACAAATAAATGTACAAATAAATGAATTGGCAACTGAGATTAATTATTTTCAATAATGAAATTTATTCCATATATATATGTATATATATATATATATATATATATATATATATATATATATATATATATATCCACATTTTTATGGACAAATAATGTCAAGATTTTTCTTATTGGTATACACAGAAATTTGTCAATCACTGAAGCCAGAATAAATTCTTGGCCTAAAAAGTATGAGAGAGAGAGAGAGAGAGAGAGAGAGAGAGAGAGAGAGAGAGAGAGAGAGAGAGAGAGAGAAAATAGGGATGTTAATCCCTCTTCACTTGGTAGGATTTCAGGATTACTCGAAAGTTATTTAAACCCCCCCAAAGGTAGATTTTAATTGATCCAAATAACTCGAACTGAAATCAGGCTTCATTCCGCGTTCCTCAGAGCGAATAAAATTCAGAACGAAGCAACTAAATGTCATAAATCGTTCGAGAAACGAGCGATGGCGCCATTGCAATGCGCTAACGAGCGCATATGCAACAGGCAACTGAATGCAGGCTATTCGGGCCGCGCGATGACGTCACGGGGTCCCACAAGGCGAGGTGCGAGTGACTTTTAAAGTTTCATTGTGCGGTTATCTTTTATGACTCGATTTTGTAATAGTTTTATTTGTTACAAAGTCGATTTATTATTATTATTATTATTATTATTATTATTATTATTATTATTATTATTATTATTATTGAAGAAATTCATTGCAAAGTTGTTTTTTAATGTCCTACAATTTATTGTATGAACTGAAGATTATACAACCTTTTCCTGAATTAAATTTACTATTATTATTATTATTATTATTATTATTATTATTATTATTATTATTATTATTATTATTATTATTATTATTAATGAAGAAATTCATTGCAAAGTTTTTTTTATGTCCTCCAGTTTATTGTTAAACTGAGGACTATACAGCCTTTTTTCCTGAATTAAATTTACTATTATTATTATTATTGTTATTATTATTATTATTATTATTATTATTATTATTATTATTATTATTATTATTATTATTACAAAACAATAGCATCAAGGTTGAGGAAAGAAAGTTTTGCATAACATTTCTCTGTTGGTTGATTAATGTCTACAGGTCCACACCAGTCTTCTTATCCTGAACCAACCCTAACCTAACCTAACCTTTGGGAAAGGGAGAGTTATTGTATTTCATTGGTTTGTTTCTTGTTATGTTTGTATGTTTGTTTGTTTGTTTGTTTGTTTTCAAGACTTGTGTACATATTTCTACGTGGCTCTCGTTGTTGGCAACACGTGATTAGATATTGGGAGAGATAGGAATGCAACTTTTGGGTTGAGGGAACATTCCTGGGGTATGTGTGTGGACGGATTGCTTGACCTTGGCGGAGGTTTGTGGCATCTGAATATTCGTTATCATATTCATTCTTCTTATTCCTCCTTGCAGTTTATATTCAAGAAAGTATCTCTTTGTGATAAAATCTGTTTCATAAAGTTCCTTAAAGTAGCTGAATAATTTTTTATGAATTCCATAATAAAAACGTAATGAAAAATATGATCCTTCAAACTTTATAAAGTATAGCAACATAAAGTTAAAGCAAATCAAAAATAAAATCTATAAATACGTAAAAATTCTGAAAAAGAATTCGTAACTCCATAAAGCTGGGTCATTGACATTACTGTTATTGGCAGATAAACTGCAAGTACTTTTTATTCTCTAAAAGTACTGCCGCCAATAAGCCATCATCCCCTTAAGCAGGGTGGCGAAAAGTACTGTCAGGAAAGCAGTGTCAGGAAAGTACTGTCATTACAAGCGTTGCAAGCAGAAGTCCTGAAATTTGAAATTTCATAACGTTATGCAATACTTAATGTCGCATTTTATTACTTTCAAGCTTCCATCCGCTACGGTCGGAAGGAGTTCTTGGAAATCTCGCCGCCCGTGGGCGTGAGTCTTCCCGTACGTGGGCGTACGTACGTAAGTAAGTACGTACGTACGTTTTCGACGGGTTTCGCTGTCGGGCTCTCGACATCAAAGATTCGACCGTCAAAAGGAGAAATGCTCAGCCGTCTCCCGTGTAATCAAAGAAATAAATTAGGTGTGACTTCCCGCCGAGACGGCTCGGGAAAAAAGACGGTGGGAAGACGCGGTGGCGTTGCCATGGCAACCGTCGGGTGAAAAGAGAGAGAGAGAGAGAGAGAGAGAGAGAGAGAGAGAGAGAGAGAGAGAGAGAAATTATTAATCCGCGACTTTTTCTCATTTCGAGGCCAAAAGACTTGCTACCCTCCTTTGAAATCCTCCTACCTCTCTAACCCCTCCCCTCCCCTTCCCCTTCCCCTAACGCTTTCTCCCCTTCCCCTTCCCCTGCCTCAGTACTTCTTACGACGACCCACGTATTTCCCCCTTCCCCTTCCCCTTCTCCCTTCCCTCCCCTCCACCTCCCCCCCCCTCCCCATGACCCCTCTCCTTCCCTTCCCCTCCCCTCTCCTTCCCCTCCCTCCCCTCCCCTTCCCCCTCCCCTGACCCCTCTCCTTCCCTTCCCTTCCTCCCTCCCTTCCCCTCCCCTCCCTTCTCCTCCCCTCCCCTGCCCCTCCCCATGACCCTTCCCCTTCCCTTCCCCCTTCCCCTTCCTCCTTCACCGTCCCCTCCCCTTCCCTTCCCCCTCCCATTCCTCATCCCCCGTCCCTCCCCTCTCCCCCTTAACGCCTTAGTACTTCTTACGACGACCCACGCGTTTCGTTCGCCGTGAGGGGAGGGGGGGGAGGGAGGGGGAGGGAGTAATAAGGTGTCTCCCGTGGCCTTGATTATAACGTCGGCGTATATTCTGATTAGTGTTGTATTCCTCCCCCACCCCCGCCCGCCCCTGCCCCGCCCCCGCCTCCCCCTCAGAGAAATAAGCCGGCGGAGGCGAGTCAAGGACTTTGTCACACAGATGCGCTCGCGAGCTTGCGCGCTGGCATAATATATATACTATATATAATATAATTTTTATATTCACAAAAATTTAAACAAAAAATATTTAATGTCTAATTCAATAAACCTTTTCAAAATAACTGAAACAAACTGAGGCGTTTCTCTTGATAGCTCAGTGGTCTGAGTCACTGTTTAGCGTCGTTTCTCAACCAGGTAGTAGCAGCTACAGCAGGGGTTCGAATCGTGGCGGGGACGAAGCACTTACTTCGTTACCATCTCAAACCTTTCAGAGTAAAGAAATTTCAATCGGGTCTCTACAGAGACAGGAGTCTCTGTAATTAATGTGATTACTGGTTTTATTCTATCTCGTTGCCCCCTCGTAAGTCGAGTCAGCCTGACAAAAAAATATTAACAAAAAAATAGGAGAAAGGAAATAAAAATTGAATGACTTTCTCTGAAGCGAAAGTATGAAAATAGACATAAAGAAAGCGTAAATATGAAAGAATAAATAAGATACTTTCTCTAAAGGGAAAGTATAAGAATGGACAAAAAGAAAGCATAAAACAGAAGGGAAAAATAAATTACTTTCTCTAAAGCGAAAGTGTGAAAATAAACTAAAAGAAGGCATAAAAAAGAAAAAGAGAAAATAAACGACTTTCTCTAAAGAGAAAGTATAAAAATAGACAAAAAAGAAAGCATAAAAAAGAAAAAGAAAAAATAAACGACTTTCTCTGAAGCGAAAGTATAAAAATAGACAAAAAGAAAGCGTGAATATGAAAAAATAAGATACTTTCTCAAAAGTGAAAGTATAAAAATAAGCAAAAAAGAAAGTATAAAACAGAAAGAAAAAAAATAACCTTCTTGAAAGCGAAAATACGAAAACAAACGAAGAGAAAGCATAAAAAAAAGAAAGAAATAAAAAAGAAAGCGAGAAAAATAAACGACTTTCTTGAGAACGAAAACGTAAGAACAAGACCAAAAAAGAAAGCACAAAAAGAAAACTTTCTCTGCAGCTGAAACATAAAGAATGATATTCTAATATCCGGTTCAGCTTTCCCTTATTCAAGACCGGGGTAGTGCCGTTAGTTGCACTTCACGAGGTGCACTGTGAGCATTACTAAAGGTCCTTTGCAGCTGCAACCCCTTTCATTCCCTTTTTACAGTGCCTCCATTCATATTACCTTTCCTCCACCCTCGCACCCGACTGTTATAGAAAATAAGGAAATTCTAACTGGAAGAGAATGATTGTTCCTCGTTGGGGACATTTTATAAGTGGCACTGCTCTTCGGGGACATTTTATAAGTGGCACTCCTCCTCGGGGACATTTTACAAGTGGCACTCCTCCTTGGGGACATTTGATAAGTGGCACTCCTCCTTGGGGACATTTTATAAGTGGCACTGCTCTTCGGGGACATTTTATAAGTGGCACTCCTCCTCGGGGACATTTTATAAGTGGCACTCCTCTTCGGAGACATTTTATAAGTGGCACTCCTCCTTGGGGACATTTGATAAGTGGCACTCCTCTTCGGGGACGTTTTATAAGTGGGGCTCCCCGTCGGGGACATTTTATAAGTGGCACTCGTCCTTGGGGACATTTGATAAGTGGCACTCCTCCTCGGGGACATTTTATAAGTGGCACTCCTCTTCGGGGACATTTTAAAAGTGGCACTCCTCTTCGGGGACATTTTATAAGTGGCACTCCTCCTGGGAACACTCTTTAAATGGCACCCTATCTCCTTGACCCTAACAGGTCAAAAGTGAAGGACAGCTCAGAAATTAATCCAGATTATAATTCCTTCTTCATTACCCCCGAAAGTACTTCAGGGGGCGATTCTCCCGCCTCTTATATTTCCATATTTCAGAACCTGAAGTATTTATGGGTCCTCACTGCTTAGCAAAAGGCTTTGCTTAAGTGATGGCGTCCCATGGGAGCGGTTGGGAAACTGAGCGCATTTTCGTCGGCGTTCGCTTCTTTGCGTTATCAAAAGTCTCTCGGGGTTTTTTTTACTGTTGTTTACAGGTTTTAATAGTCATTTGCAGATTTTTTTTACTTATTCTACAGTTTTTTCAGCCTTTTACGGTTTTTACAGTTTAGTTTTTTCACAGTTTTTCAGAGTTGTTTACGGTTTTTTATAGCTTTTTTTTGTTTATTTGTTATATTTTACAGTTTTTTTCAGTTTTTTACAGGTTTTCACATTTTTTCCCGTTTTACATTTTTTTTTTTTTTTTTTTTTTTTTTTTATGGTTGCTTTGTGACAGCTGTTACTCACGTGTATGTGAAATGGTTTATGCAATGGTCAAACTCTCAATCTATTGAGTGGGGAGGGGAGCGGGTACCCCGGGGGGTGAGGGGGCATTGAAATAAAACGTAATCATGACGCAATGTAATTCTCGAACCCTTACCTTGAATCTCTCTACAAGACAACAGGACCAATATACGTATCTCCTTTAATAATCCTTCGACTCTCTCTCTCTCTCTCTCTCTCTCTCTCTCTCTCTCTCTCTCTCTCTCTCTCTCTCTCAATAGCTAGTTGGTTGTTCTATCAATTAAACACTGTTGAGGCCATTCAAGCAAATACCACTCCATTGTCTCATCTGAGATAGTGAGTGTTTGCGCTCCTCTCCTGAAGGAGAGAGAGAGAGAGAGAGAGAGAGAGAGAGAGAGAGAGAGAGAGACCCAGGTAACTATTGGGTTGTAGATACTAAGGATGGGGATTGATTTTGGGGGGGTTTTGGGATGGTGGAACCCCTGGAGAGAGAGAAAGAGAGAGAGAGAGAGACTTGGACAAAATAAGCAACAAAACATAATTGCAAGTGTCGTCTTCCAACCCGTGATCTTCACGCTGGCTTACCTGGTGGGCGTAAAGCTGACTCCCCACCTGTGCCAGGAAAGAACAGGTAAACCCCGCCCCCTTTCGGTAATTGGATGACTCACCTGTCGGTTCTCTCTCTCTCTCTCTCTCTCTCTCTCTCTCTCTCTCTCTCTCTCCTTCTTCTTCTTCTTCTTCTTCTTCATCACGGCAAGTCGCGTTTACGCTCGTTTGCAAGAGACGAACAGCGCGCGTGAATTCCACACGTGCCCCGGGGCATTGGGGCATGACTTAACCTTTCTTCCGGCTGTAGATCTGAAGAGATTCCTTCAGGAAAAATTCCTGGGAATGTTTTATCTTAATTTGGTCTTTTCTCGACACAAAAAAAAAGGGAATCCGGGAATCTTTTTGCCCTGACAAAGACTATAAGATTATATTTTTTTACAGACATTTTTATTATCTTAGATTTAATGGTTCCGAAGTGACTTCAACCTTCCTATTCTTTGTAAATTTTTTTTTTGGGGGGTGAGGTTGCTATCCTCACTACTTTTTACTCCCTGGCTGCGAACCACAGCAGTTTCATAACAGCTAGGTACATGTTTTAAATCTAGCGTCGACGAATTCATGAGAGATTATTCAGAAAACAGTCACAAATCTGCCATCCCGCCCCCTCGGGATCGATCTTGGGTCTCTTGCTCAAGATGCGAGGTTGATAAGGATTGGGGTACGGCATATTATTATTATTATTATTATTATTATTATTATTATTATTATTATTATTATTATTATTATTATTATTATTGTGAAAAAGATCGCCTTGAGGAATAAACTACTAACCCCATTAACTTTCTTGATAAGTCACTTTGAAATAAAACGATTAAATAAATAAAATAAAAAAAAAATCGATAAACACTCATTTACATATAACGAGCAGCGGAGTTTCTCGTTATCAGCAAGCGATAATGTCTACTTATCATCTCTCTCTCTCTCTCTCTCTCTCTCTCTCTCTCTCTCTCTCTCTGTCAGAGTGATTGATTGAAAGATAGGCTAAAGAGACGGGGTTGTTTATCAAGAAGTTCAGGTAATATTGAGAGAGTGTCTTGTTGGGGGAGAGAAGGTGTAATATTCTCATTTTTAGTTTTCTGTAAAAGAAAACTATTGTGCCGGCTTTGTCTGTCCGTCCGCACTTTTTTCTGTCCGCACTTTTTTTCTGTCCGTACTTTTCTGTCCGCACTTTTTTTCTGTCCGCACTTTTTTTCTGTCCGCACTTTTTTTCTGTCCGCACTTTTTCTGTCCGCACTTTTTTTCTGTCCGTACTTTTCTGTCCGCACTTTTTTTCTGTCCGCACTTTTTCTGTCCGCACTTTTTTCTGTCCGCACCTTTTTCTGCCCGCACTTTTTTTCTGTCCACATTTTTTTCTGCCCGCACTTTTTTTCTGTCCGCGCTTTTTTTATGTCCGCACTTTTTTTCTGTCCACACTTTTTTCTGTCCGCACTTTTTTCTGTCCGCACTTTTTCTGTCCACACTTTTTCTGTCCGCACTTTTTCTGTCCGCACTTTTTCTGTCCGCACTTTTTTCTGTCCGCACTTTTTCTGTCCGCACTTTTTCTGTCCGCACTTTTTTTCTGTCCGCACTTTTTCTGTCCGCACTTTTTTCTGTCCGCACCTTTCTCTGCCCGCACTTTTTTTCTGTCCACACTTTTTTCTGCCCGCACTTTTTTTCTGTCCGCACTTTTTTTATGTCCGCACTTTTCTGTCCGCACTTTTTTTCTGTCCGCACTTTTTTTCTGTCCGCACTTTTTTTCTGTCCGCACTTTTTTTCTGTCCACACTTTTTTCTGTCCGCACTTTTTTTCTGTCCGCACTTTTTTTATGTCCGCACTTTTCTGTCCGCACTTTTTTTCTGTCCGCACTTTTTCTGTCCGCACTTTTTCTGTCCGCACTTTTTTTCTGTCCGCACCTTTTTCTGCCCGCACCTTTTTCTGCCCGCACTTTTTTTCTGTCCACACTTTTTGCTGCCCGCACTTTTTTTCTGCCCGCACTTTTTTTCTGTCCGCACTTTTTTCTGTCCACACTTTTTCTGTCCGCACTTTTTTTCTGTCCGCACTTTTTCTGTCCGCACTTTTTCTGTCCGCACCTTTTTCTGCCCGCACTTTTTTTCTGTCCACACTTTTTTGTGCCCGCACTTTTTTTCTGTCCGCACTTTTTTGTGCCCGCACTTTTTCTGTCCGCCTTCAAATCTTTAAAACTATTGAGACTAGAGGGCTGCAAATTGCTATGTTGACCATCCACCCTCCAATCATCAAACATACCAAATTGCAGCCCTCTAGCCTCCTAAGTAGTTTTTATTTTATTCAAGGTTAAATTTAGCCAGTGCTATAGGTACAAACAACATAATCCACCACCTGACCGTGGCTGAGTTTCATGGGCCGTGGCTGAGACCCAGAAAACTCGATTACTTGTTGATTGTTTTCTGATAATCGCGTTGTTTATATTCATTTATTCGCGTCCTTATCCATGATATTCATTTAGAAACTGGGTTATTTTATATGCAGAATATTCCCCTCCTTCTTATATACACATTTTTGAAAAGACCTCCCATCTGGTTGCGTTTAGGACAGAGTGAGAGAAAATCTCGAGACTTCTCTCTCAATTAAAACCGCGGGCGAGATTTTTGCTCTCGGGAGCGAAGTCTCTAGACTTCCTCGAGATTCTCGTCCAGATTAACCTTGTCTCCCTTTTCCTGTCGCAGTTCAACTGTATCTGTTTTACCTGCGGCAGCAGGGCTCTGTCGTGTGTTTGTTTGTGCGTTTGTTAGCCGGGCCAAAACAAACAGGTGAGAATCGCTTGACGCCGCCGTCACAGTTCAGCTATGTTTGTTTTGCCTGTGGCAAAGGGCTTTGTCGTTTGTTTGTTTGTTTGTTTGTTTGTTCGTTTGTTTGTATGTTTGTGTGTTTGTTAGCCTGGCCAAAACAAACAGATGAGAATCGTTCGATTTTTTTTCCGCCTGCGTAAAAATATTCATAGTTTTCTCTCCCTGCTCCGTTGTTCCCTGATTCTTATATAACCTTCTGCATTCTAAAGGGCGTGGGAATTATTAAAATTTTTTTCCTACCCTTTCTTTGTCTATTTTTCTTTCTTTTTATCAGGTCTGGGCAAGAGTTGGGCACAAGATCGCCGTTCGTTCGGCCTTTGGTTGAAAAGATATATCAACATACCATCTGACTTTTATTTAAAGCTCAATTAATTTTACATATATATATATATATATATATATATATATATATATATATATATATATATATATATATATATATATATATATATAAATATATATAAGATCCCTAAGCCTTTTAGACACCCCCAGAGGGACAAGCAACCCCATCCCAAAACCGGTACCCAATCGCTCAATAAAGCTAACTCAATCCCTTACCAAAAGCTCTTCCGGTTTGAGATCTGCATATCATCTATAATTCAGTCGATTCCCGTTGCATATTTATCGAGTCTCGGGAGGGACGTCGAACCTAATGGATCGTGGATTAAAAGCCAAAAACGACATACATATATATTTTTTATTTTGCCCCCTCCCGCCCCCACCCCCCCATCTACCCAAAATTGGTCCGCAGAGAGGAGGCGGCGGCGAGCCTTTGATGATTCCGGCTCTGGCGTAAAAGGCTTCCGGAAGCCCGCGGTTGAATGAATGGGATTTGGGTTCATTTGGAAAGGGGGTCATCTTCCCCCCTCTCCCCCCCCAAAAAAAAAATGTTACTCTCGAAAATCTCAGGGGTCAATTTGGCGTGTGATACCGGTGGGTGTATGTAGTTATTGCTTTCGTTAAAGATATTGTTGGGAATATGGTGTATGGAGGAGAGAATATTATTCATATTTTTTTTCAATTTCTGTCTGAATTTCGTGATGCTGTCAAGTACGTTTTCAGATGATATTAAAAAGAGATTGAGTTGCTTTAAATAGAAGTAGGTGTCTCGATTGGATGTTGAGTTATCTGATGATAACTTATCAGAATTTGATGATAACTTAATAGAATTTTGTGATAACTCAGGTGTCTGAATAGGATATTGAATTATCTGAATCTAATCTGATGATAACTCAAATGTCTGATTCCAAACATCAACTTAAACACTGATCTACTTACTTAAAACCTGCCCAAACTTCACGACAAAAGTAACGTGCTTTTGTTGAGTTACTTAATTAAAATACCCATTCAATAAAAGATACAAGGTAAATAAAAGCCTTCAAGTTGCAAGTGCTGACACCACTGCACTTCAAAAATAAAAAATACCAACCAAATAAAAGCTTTCAAGTTGCAAATGACTGATACAATCGCGATTCAAAAATAAAAAAAAAAATACAACCCAAATAAAAGCTTTCAAGTTGCAAGTTGCAAGTGCCCGATACCACGGCACTTCGATGCCCATTTATTTATGTTGGCCTTCCTGGCTAGGAGGGCATCAGCAGCCGGTTGTGTACCCACACACCAGGGCAGTAATTGTTCCCCCTCTCAAAAAAGACACCTTACCCAAACAAACATCTCTCTCCGTGACAGCGAATTCCTCCTCTTGCTTCTGGGGATTTTATTAGCTTCTAAAAACAATGATGATAAAATTCTACGAATATTCACTCACGCTAATATCTCGCTGACAGCTCGTTCTTCCCCTTGGGAGATTAGCTTATGAAAACAATAATGTATATTTCTAAGGCTTCGAGATTTCCATCTGAATGTTTTATCTTCGTATTCCTGTCAGCTGGTGTTGTGTCAGGGGGACGCTGTGTCTAACTGACCAACGATAAATGAGGAAATACGAGACAAACCGTAAGGTGTGAGGGTAGCAACCCCATCCCTAAAACGAGTAAAATATGAGCCGAAATTTCTTCGCGCGCAATCGAGTTCCCAGCACAGCCGCTACAGCGAATAATAATCAAGGCCACCGAAAACAGATCTATCTTTCGGTGGTCTCGGTATAATGCTGCTTGAGCCGCGGCCCATGAAACTTTAACCCACGGCCCGGTGGTGGCCTTGGCCTAATGTCGTTGCCAGAGGCACGGTTATGGCTAACTTTAACCTTAAATAAAATCAAAACTACTGGGGCTAGAGGGCTGCAATTTGGTAAGTTTGATGATTGGAGGGTGGATGATCAACATACCAATTTGCAGCCCTCTAGCCTCAGTGGTTTTTAAGATCTGACGGACAGACAAAGCCGGCACAATAGTTTTCTTTTACAGAAAACTAAAAAAGACTTACTAAGACACTTTGGAGCCATTATATCTAAGATGATAATAATGTCTGTAAAAAAAAATATAATCTTATAGTCTTTGTCAAAGTAACAAAAAGATCCCCTTTTGTGTCGAGAAAAGACCAAATTAAGATAAAACATTCCCAGGAATTTTTCCTGAAGGAATCTCTTCAGATCTACAGCCGGAAGAAAGGTTAAGTAATGCCCCAATGCCCCGGGGCACGTGTGCAATTCACGCGCGCTGTTCGTCTCTTGTCCTCTTGCAAACGAGCGTAAAGGCGACTTGCCGTGATGAAGAAGAAGAAGAAGAAGAAGAAGAAGAGAGAGAGAGAGAGAGAGAGAGAGAGAGAGAACCGACAGGTGAGTCATCCAATTACCGAAAGGGGGGGCGGGGGAGGGGGGAAGGAAGGTGTTTTTACCTGTGCTTTCCCCGGCACAGGTGAGGAGTCAGCCTTACCCCCACCAGGTAAGCCAGCGTGAAGATCACGGGTTGGAAGACGACACTTGCAGTGTTTTGTTGCTTATTTTGTCCAAGTCTCTCTCTCTCTCTCTCTCTCTCTCTCTCTCCAGGGGTTCCACCATCCCAAAAAACCCCAAAAATCAACCCCTTTCCTTAGAATCTACAACCCAATAGTTGCCTGGCTCTCTCTCTCTCTCTCTCTCTCTCTCTCTCTCTCTCTCTCTCTCTCTCCTTCAGGAGAGGAGCGCAAACACTCACTATCTTAGATGAGACAATGGAGTGGTATTTGCTTGAATGGCCTCAACAGTGTTTAATTGATAGAATAGCCAACTAGCTATTGAGAGAGAGAGAGAGAGAGAGAGAGAGAGAGAGAGAGTCGAAGGATTATTAAAGGAGATACGTATGTGGGTCCTAGTGCCTTGTAGAGAGATTCAAGATATGGGTTCGAGAATTACATTACGTCATAATTACGCCCTATTTAAATGTCCCCTCAACCCCCAAGGCGCCCCCCTAATGTGTAATTGTGTTTGAAGGTTTGCGTTGTAGCCTGAATGTTTAAAGGAAATGTTTGTTTGTCGAATTACTGGATATTAATAGATGTATTACATTTACATTGAGTCGAGTAAGTCTTGCTCTAACTCTGGTATAACATTCAGTAGTTCCTTCTCTTATAAGTTACGTAATTCCATAAGTAATATATATATATATACAGTATATATATATATATATATATATATATATATATATATATATATATATATAAATGAATTACCACATTATCCTCTTGACTGTCAACAGAAAATATGACCAAAAATCTTCATTGTTTTAATAATGAAATAAATAAAAAATTAATCATTATTTGAAGTTCTTAAGGCTTCTGCAAAAACTCCCTCCAGGCATGACTGGCTCATGTTGCTGTTGGGTCCTCAGCGGATCGAAGACGTGGGAGCCTCATGACTCTCGTGGGTATGTGTGTGTGTAATAATAATAATAATAATAATAATAATAATAATAATAATAATTGTCCCCCTGTGAAGTCACGGAGTACTTTTAGCATAAAGCATTGTTTAATTTTTCTACTTATTTGCCAATGGATATTTAATTATGTTAATTGTTAATTTTAATGTATTTTTTGTTTTAATTTACCACTGTTTTGTAATAATTCACTTTCTGCCTTTTCTGTATTCAGTGTGGTTCATAATAATAATAATAATAATAATAATAATAATAATAATAATAATAATAATAATAATAATTAATTTCTACTTATTTATCAATGGACGTTTAATTATGTTCGTATTTGATTTTTGTTTATTTTTCGTTTTAATTTATTATTGTCCTAAATTAATTCTACTACTACTTAGGTGCCTATTCATTGATAATAATAATAATAATAATAATAATAATAATAATAATAATAATAATAATAATAATAATAATAATAATAATAGTTTCACAAGGTAGCAACAGGAAGCACAGCACAATGCACTGTGGGAAATAATTCCGCGACTCGCTCACACAAATGAACATCGATGTTCCAGCAGTTTCCCGGAAGTCCTCATTTGTGGACGTCTTTCAATATGGAGTCAGGCGTCTCTGCACGCAAAACCTTCTGTACTTTTCAATGGCCGTCGTGTTGTTCAGTCCCTGAAAACATGCCAGAGCCTCGAGATGAATTGAATTAAGGGACAGCGTTCACTCAAGTGATTCCAGAGAAGAAGAAGATTGGAAGATGGAACGGTAACGGTTTCCCCCCATTCACTTGGATACCTGGAAGAAGACGATTGAAGATGTCGCTATTCCAGTGCTTGGGTTTTGCTGGAAGGGAATAAGCAGCCGTGAAAGTACTGCTGGAAGCCTAAGCATTCTTCGTGTGCTGTTGGGTATCTGGAATTAGATATAAATAAGAACTGTTTCCTGGTTCTTGTATGTTCCAATGTGAGGAAAGAATGGAGTTCTAGGTACTGGATAGGTAGATTAAGAAGCAAGCAGCCTGCGTCTCAGCTTCCAGATGCTTCATTGTCAAAAGGAAGTTGCTCCAGCTACTGGATATCTGGAAGAAAAAGTAAATATTCGAGTTCCAGATCTTGCATAGCTTTCTGTGTCACAAGGGGGTTGTTCCAGCTACTGGATATCTGGAATAAAAAGTAAAAATTCGAGTTCCAGATCTTGCATAGCTTTCTGTGTCAGAAGGGAGTTGTTCCAGCTACTGGATATCTGGAAGAAAAAGTAAAAATTCGAGTTCCAGATCTTGCATAGCTTTCTGTGTCACAAGGGGGTTGTTCCAGCTACTGGATATCTGGAATAAAAAGTAAAAATTGAGTTCCAGATCTTGCATAGCTTTTTGTGTCAGAAGGGGAGTTGTTCCAGCTACTGGATATCTGGAAGAAAAAGTAAAAATTGAGTTCCAGATCTTGCATAGCTTTCTATGTCACAAGGGAGTTGTTCCAGCTACTGGATATCTGGAATAAAAAGTAAAAATTCGAGTTCCAGATCTTGCATAGCTCTCTGCGTCAGCTCCTGACTGTCGTTTGATCCATAACAGGAGGGATTCCACCAGCTGGATATCTGGAACTAGATGTGAAAATCCTTTGTTCCAGCTCTGGAATGTCGTATTGTGGTAAACAGAAGGCTGTATCTCAGTGTTTGGAAATTAGATATGGAACCAAAGAGGGCATTCGAGATATTAGGTACCTAAATAGTGTAAAAATAAAAAAACCGCAATTTTAGATCTCTTGTGCAATTTGGCAGCTTGAATTTCAAGTCAGTGGCCCCTGTGGTGGGCATGTTTCAAATGAATAGGGCTCATCTCTGAATAATAATAATAATAATAATAATAATAATAATAATAATAATAATAATAATAATAATAATAATAATAATAATAATAATAATAATTGAGTTACCAATTACCTCTGACAGGTGTAGAAGACCAAAACATCTGTCCTGTGCACCCATATGCGGTTCACCATACAACTGCATATATGTCAGCTTCATCCATTCTGAAAGCTCTGAGACAAATTAAGCGGTTCCGAACTAATCAAAACTTCACTGCTCGTCCAATCTAAGTTTTGATTGGCTGTTGAGCTGGCAAGGAGAGGCCGCCTCTAACTTATGAGACGTTCTCTGGGAGATGCTGTGATGCTCTGAACGCCGTACTGAGAAAAATCGTCTGTACAGAGATTGGCTCTGCCCCAGTCACTGAGGATTAGAATTTTGCCAGACTTTCTGTACAGAGATTGGATCTGCCCCAGTCACTGAGGATTAAAATTTTGCCAGACTTTCTGTACAGAGATTGGATCTGCCCCAGTCACTGAGGATTAGAATTTTGCCAGACTTTCTGTACAGAGATTGGCTCTGCCTCAGTCACTGAGGATTAGAATTTTGCCAGACTCTCTGTACAGAGATTGGCTCAGCCTCAGTCACTGAGGATTAGAATTTGCCAGACTTTCTCAGTGTCTAGATCTCAGACTTTCAAGTACAGGGTGGTTAAGCTAGAAAATGAATGGAAGTTGTATATTTTGTTTTCAGTACTGTTTTTAATACTGAGAGGGTCTCTGCCTCAGTCACTGAGGACATCATTTTGCTAGACTCTCAGTGTCTGGGTCTCAGAGTTTCAAGTACAGGAAAATTCCGCTCGAAATTTAATTTAAAAATCATATATTTTGTTTTTAGTAACTGAGAGATTGTCTCAGTTTGGCTGTGGTACTCAGAACATTCTTTTCTGAGGACATCATTTTCTAGACTGTCTCAGTATCGTGGTCTCAGACTTTCAAGCACAGGAAAATTCCGCTCGAAATTGAATTAAAAATCATATATTTTGTTTTTAGTACTAAGAGATTGTCTCAGTTTGTCTCAGTCACTGAGTACACCATTTTCGATCCTGCCTCAGTCTGTGGGTCTCAGATATTGAGAATGGGAAAGAAACTTCTCAGTTGACAGCAGTTATGGACTTTTATCTGAATTCTTGCAAATACTTCTGTCTGCTCTTGACCACACTAAAGCAGAGTACCTCGTATTTTAATTATCCATCTTTATTTTTATCAACATGTCTATTAATTTATACATTTATCTTATTTTCGTGTCTAATAACTTATCTCTTCTTTCTGTATTTTCTATTGTGTAACTTTCAAATGAACAACATAATATTCATTGGCAGTTTAAATTTCGTGTCAGTGGCCCCCTATGGTGGGCTTGTTCAGTATGAATGGGGGTTCATCTTCTGAATAATAATAATAATAATAATAATAATAATAATAATAATAATAATAATAATAATGATATATGCAGTATATTCTTTTATTTAATCATATCACGAAATCAACCTTGTTCATTGGAGCGTAGTAACGTGATGGACAACGAGCTGTCATTAAAATATTCCTCGTGAATTTTACATTCTTCAAATATCTGATTCTGGACTGACTCGCACACGGCGTAAAACCACGAAAAAAAAACCGTACTTATTTATTGATTTATATAATTATTTATTCATTTCTTTATTTATTCATTCATTTATTTATTTATTTATCTATCTATCTACCTGGCACGCCATCGCAGCACGGTCAGGCTGGCAAACGGCGTGCCAAAGTGCCCAGAATCTCCTGTCAAGTTGACAGGCCCTTGGCAAACGGCGTGCCAAAGTGCCCAGAATCTCCTGTCAAGTTGACAGGCCCACTTGTCATTCTTGCGGTACGCCTGACATGTCATGGGGAGGGGGGGGGATGTAGGGGAGGGGGAGGGGGAGGGGAAGGGAGTGGGTATTTATACCCAGACCAATTTCGTTCGAGGCTGATTTAAGACGTCTGTATTTTCATTCATGTTTATGTACCCGGTTTTTTTCAGACTCTTACATTGTAATGAAGAGAGAGAGAGAGAGAGAGAGAGAGAGAGAGAGAGAGAGAGAGAGAGAGAGAGAGAGAGAATATATATTTCCTTCATACTTACTGAACAATTTTTGTTATAGCTTGTAATAGAGAGAGAGAGAGAGAGAGAGAGAGAGAGAGAGAGAGAGAGAGAGAGAGAGAGAGAGAGAGAGACTATATTTCCCGTCATATTCATATACCAGATTTTTTCATTACTCTTCCCTTGTAATAAAAGAGAGAGAGAGAGAGAGAGAGAGAGAGAGAGAGAGAGAGAGAGAGAGAGAGAGAGAGAGAGAGAGAGAATATACGTTTATCTTCAATATTTATCTACCCAATTTTTCTCGTGACTCACATTATAAAAGAAGGAG